>NC_047056.1:16865806-17182194 GCF_000738735.6 Corvus cornix cornix
GTGTCCTTCCTGTGGCCATTTTCAGTTTCTGAATTACTCAGCTTACACTGAGCTCTGGAACTCTAAGGTCCTGGGCATATTTTTTTGTTTGGAGTTTCCTTTTTTCCTTCTATAAACCTATGGTTCATTGGGGAATGAGTGGCATGGCAAGTTATTCAAATGTCCTAGCATTTGAGCTAAGCAGATTAGTAAATGCTTAAACTGCCATTCATGACTACTGTTCTTCATAAATAAAATATCTCAGTGTGTTGGAAAGGATTGCTACACAGGACTTCCAAGCTGTTCCCTCCCCTTGGCTTGTGAGCACTTATGTCCTGGAGGGTAAGTCCCTCAGCACTCAATCGTCTGCAGCATTTTTTGCTAAAAATCATATTTTCAGGCTTGCCTGAGAAGGAAAGAGACTGCACAGTGCTCCACAGTGAGAATGAGACTGCCACTGTGGTAGGGAACACTGACAGAAAGTGGGACAAGCTGTCTTGATTTAAGTAGGATGAATATTCATGCCAGGGGTTAGTTAGGGGCAGGTTCCATGCTGGGAATTCACACTCCACCGTTCTGCCTGATGTACACAAGAACTCTGGAGCCCACAGGCAACAGGCAAGGACAGATTTCAACCCCAGGTACATTGGTCTGGAGATGGGGAACGTTTCTCTTATGAACACAATCCCTGTATCTGGAGGGTTGGCTCTCAAAGAGCTGCAGCCACAGGTGGCAGACAGTCTGGGGGCAGTCAAAGGGATGAAAGAGCCTGCAGTGATAATCACAATGTGAAAACCTAAATGAAGGAGAAAACCAAAAAGTTCAAGGGATGAAAGAAGTCCCAGCTGTGTACAGAACAGTAACTGCTGAAATTTCTATTTGAAGACAGTATTGTTCACATGGATGTCTAACAGTTCAGGCCAACATAACACTTGCAACATTACCCCAAAGCCCACAGAGAGAATTATTATTTTTCTTTGTCTAGAAATGTTCACAGGTATTTATGTAGCAAGAACTACTATCATCACAAAAAATACCTCCCACGTGTCATAATCCAAGACTTTTTGAAGACTCCTGATGGTAGGAGCCTGTCATTCACACCCACATATTTGTGTATAGTGAAAGAACACACATTATCATCTTTGGAGAACTGAAATGTTCAGTTGTTTACCCCATACAATGTAATTCCTCATTAAATATAAGGAATACAAAATTTGCAATTACCCCATCATTGAAGTAATGATGTGTGATTTGCTATAGTTGGGATATCTATAAAAAGGGTAAGGCCCAGATTTAACTTCTGTGTGGTACCATGGATCATTTATACAATACTTAAGACTCAATATGATTAAACATTATTTAAGTCAAAGACTTGGCCTCTAAAATTTAACTAAAAAAATAATTTAAGACAGCTACATTAAATTTGAAAGAATCCTTTTGGTTAACTAGCTACCTTGTATATTTTATTAAATTCTGTGTTATCCTAAAAACACTTATCTATAAGTTGCATTTTTGCACACCCCATGTGAAAATTATTGCACCTATATTAAAGTAAAGATTTATATATGTGCTCAAATTAAATGTAGACACTCTGCTGATTTCTGAGCAGGGCACTTAGATGCCAAATGAAATCCAAACAGAGCCTTATAATCCCATGCTAGGAGACTGCCTGGAACTTTGCTCTTAACAAAGAGCAGACAGATGCCCTTTTCTCCAGGGATCTCTATCTGACTGCCAGGATCACACAGAAACATGGACAAGAAGGAGGAAAAGTAGGCTCCAAATAAAGCCTAACCACCTCTACTTTCCATTCACTTGATATTTCTTAAATCTCAGATGATGTAGGCCATAGATTTCAGGACATTTTTCCCCACTCCTAATTTTTTTTAAAAATGCCTAACTGGATGGAAACCCTTCATAGTGTTGATTGTAGTTTAGCTTTATCAGTGAACCCATTTCTGGAGTCGTATAATAAACTGAAGAGAGAGAGAGAGAGCTTTTCTTCCATGTAATCTGCAAACATGGTAACTGCATGATTTTTGTAGCATGAATTTTAGATACTGGCAATACTAAGCCTGAGCTGACATCTTCATAAAACTGTCACTCCTTGTAAAACCAGTATGTTTTTATGCATATAAAGATTATATAACCACACACCAAGACTTTTCTTGCTACTTTCTGAGTGTTCAGCATCTGTGACCAGAATTTTGTCTTGAATTTCATCTCTCCTGTAGGAGGAGCAGCTTCAAGCAACCCTGAGGACCCTTGAGCTGGCACTCTGCAGTGAGGCTCTCCACAGCACAAAGGCAGCACATGGCAGCAGCCTCTCCACCAGCCACCCAAGCTCTTGAGTGTGTGTAAAGGAGGAGCAGTGTCGTGACTGGTTACAAATCACTAGGACCTCAAATAATCGGAGTGGTATGGAACTGCCTTCAGGCTCTCTCTACTTATTCTGGGGATCAAAGGAGCACTGTATTGCTCAGGGCTATATTTTAAATGGTATTTAGATGCCTCTGATTCAAGTGGGCGCTTAGTGAGGCTGATAAATTGTGCCTAAGCATCTGAAGTCCATTAGTCTCCTGCTTTTCATGTGTAAACCTGTGCACTTTTGTAAATTTACCCTATAAAGCTAAATGCTCTAAGTGGGTGTATGTATTTGTTATCACTCATGTACCTACCCTTCTGAAGCTTTGCTTTTGGCTGCTCGGCTCCTGCTGAAAACCCAAGTGTTTCTGTCTTTCATGTCAGTAAAATGGTGAGCAGCTATGAGAACTGATGCCCATTATGTTCAGCTGAACAGTCAAGAAGTTAACAAGCTAAGAAAGATTGTCAATAGAAAACTATGAAATTTGTTTGCTCAAGCTGGCAGCTAGAACAGACATTTCTGAATCTAGCGCTGAAGGCAACCATCTCGCTGAAATGTGATGTCATTTATGACAGGAGCAGTGTGACAGACTTTCAGGGGGAATATTAACCTGCCAGTTTTACCACTGGTAGCAAATTTAAGAGAGAGAGGAGGAAAATATTAATATTGAATATTTATAAAGCATTCACTCACTTAACTGTTTCTTCTTTTGAGTGATATTCCAGAACTAAAGCATTGTTTTAGAATGGTTTCAACATGTCACCAGAAAGAAAAGAAACACCAAAAACTGGAAAAGTGTCAGGTCTCATTGTTAAGGACCTGAGCCACCTGGTCCCTTGGGAGAAGAGATTTAAGTGAAATGAGTAGGAGACAAAGACACTGTACAATTTACATCTGAACTTCAGAACGCCAGCAGCTCTATTTTGCAATTTCAGAAAAGTACACACAGTACTGTATTTAGTTATAAATTGCTTTTCTACTTTGTTTAAACTACACGGAGAGCAGATCTAACACTACTCCGCCTACGTTCCAATCAAAGTCAACTTTAGTTCTTTCTTCCTCGTCTTGTGCTGCACTTCTAACAAGCAGTGCACAACATATCCCTGAGTATCTGATTGTATTCCATTTCATTTATTATACACATTTCTAGGCCAGTCACAAACTATATAAAATGATGTAGTAAACCCATTGGTGGAAACAATGTGTCTTTGAATGTAACAGCTACAACGTCGGTATCATAAATTAATGTTCCGTATACACAACACTAGGTATTTGTCAAGGCTTTGGTACTTAAGGTGCCTCTATTAGGATTAATATGTTTCAAGAAAGCCGAAATACTGCAGCAATTAATCAAGTTTCCATAATGATAAGGTAACCTTGATTTAAGCAAATTATCCATAAAGCTCTCAAGAATCAATGGTTTAGATAAAACTGCTAAGTCAGGTAACTCCGTGGTCTGTAAACTGGATTCTTGGAGTTGATTTATGGAATAATTTCCATGCCTTAGTCGTCCCCTTGACACCTTTAAAATTCAAATGTACTCACCAGTGCCATATAGGAGTTCTGCAGGGGACAGCCCTGGGAGCCACCCACCCACCTGTAAGGGCTTCTCCCAGGTCTGAGCTGCAGCACCCAGAGGCTGCACAACAATGTTCAGTGCAGTACAATTCCCTCCTCCTCCTCCTCCTCATGTGCTTTTTGGAAAAACTCCTCTATGTCTGAACTCATCAGTAAACTCCTAATGGGTTTCAAAGGGAAAGACCCAGGTTGTACAAAACCATCCTATGTGTTGAATCAGCAAAAATGTCCATCTCTGGAGCATCTTAGACATGCAAGGGAGACAGAATATTAAACTTTCTAACATTTCATTTTTTAAAAAATTTAGGTTATTTAATTAATGACATGAAATGAGCTAGGAAACCAACCATAAATGTCCCTCCAATGGAAAAACAAGTGAAAGAAAGGAAAACTAGGGAACTATTTATGTTAGATTGTACTGCATTTGTTAGGTAAATCTCCAAAAACAAACGCAAACCAAGGACGGGAGAAACAAACAGGAACTGCCTTGAAGAGATGTGGAGGAAAAAGAGTCTAAGGAAGCACCTATTTAAATGTTTTTACAGAGAGCAGAACGAAAAAAATTTGCATGGAAGACAAAGTGCAAATCTATTCTATAGAGAACATAGAAGGTGTTCTGGAGACTGTTACAAATCTGGTTTTAAGATGTTTGTCTTGGTGATGAAATACAGAATACACAAACAGATCAAGAAAGGGAAGCACTCCACAGGAAAAATAGAATGTCAGTATGATCTGTGGATTAATTTTGTTCAGGAATTTCTCTCTTGAGGCTTATAAATGTGTATTTATTTTCAAAGGTGGCATTGCTGGCCAAATTGTCAGACGCTGGCCAGTAATGCCACAATAGCTGGCACCACTTCTCCACTTCACCTACAAGAACTACACCCACAGAACTCCAAAGAGTAAGAAGGAGCCAAAACGGAATACAACAGGAGAAGCTGTGGAAAGCAGGATGATGTGTGAAGCACATCTTTTAATAAGAACAGCAGTATTGAAAATGCTCTCTTTTTTCTTTTGTTATAGAGATGTTTATCAAATGAAAACAGAGAGAATACAGTTTTAGAGAAACCTGGACCCTAATCCAAAGTCCATTGAAACAAACACAACATCTCCTATTGATGCCCATGACCATTGTTTGTGTCCTATGTATAAAAAGTGAATTTCCTGTGAGGAATATCAGCAGGCCATGTGCACTAGAAATATAGCTAATAATGCTCTCCCAAGAAGGAAAAAGTAACAAGGAAGCTTGCACAAACAGGTTTTGATTCAGTAACACTCCTGCTTGTGCATGGAAATCAATGATAATGGCAAATAAAATAGCTCACCTTCCTTCAAGCCACACTGGAACTCATTGCTAATGTTAATGCAACAGTTAATGAGTTGATGACATCAAATATAAGTGTCAAGCAAAACTCTCAAGGCTTAATCAGAACCCATTACTTAAACTTTCTTTGAAATCTACCAGCAGCTCCTTATTTTTTTTCCTTTGTATCTAAAAGTAATGTTCATGCCAAAACAGCAAAAAGCAGATGCCTCTTGAATTCAAGTCTGTTAGAATGACTTTGCCACATTTGGTGTCTAATGCTGCAGAATGCATAAAAATAATGTGTTTGCATTTTGACAGTAGATTCCTAAAATGTATCATGAAGTACTTTCCAGGAATATCCAAATACAGCATAACAAATTTAATCCTGAAATAGGATTCACAAGAACAGATCTCAATAAAAAAGTCTTGGTTTGTCAGAGAACATGAAAAAAACCACCAAAAAGTAACAAGCTTAACTTTGTGATCATAAAGTGCTCCCACTCTTCTGACTGGAGTTCATCAATGATTTACAATAAGCATAAAAGACAAAGGCACTTTGTATTTATAAAGGTATTTATAAAGGCATTTCTTTACATGTGAAAAACACCCAAAAAACCCAGAAAGGAAATAAGAAAATGTCTGGGCATTGGCAAAGAAGAAAACATTTTTTTTCAGCTGAGCTTTGCTGTGAATGGAGTATCAATAAAGTGAAAAGATCCCCCTAGGTAAGAAGAAAGGCTAATTAGTAGAATAGTGAAATGGCAAAGTGAAAACGAGACCATCAATTATAGGTGTGAGGCCAAAGCAGTACAGAAGCAGGCAGGAACATATTCTACAAGGTAAAGCCCAACTACAGAACTTAAAGTTCAACTTATGACAGATATTACAGCTGAATTGAAAAGTCTGCTGAGGGTAAGATGAAATAGTAATGCTAAAATGAGTGAGAGCATTCTGTAGCAAGGGAATCCTCTTCGTAACCGCTCAGGACCACACTAGTCAGTTTAAAAACAGGTTGCATTTTCCCATGTGGCAAAACTACTTTCTGCATTTTAAATTTCACTCATTCTAAGAAGATATTACATACTGGGAGTAGGCAAACAATTTAGCACTCTCCTCTTTAGAATCAGATGTATTATTTTTAAAAGCAGAAGAGGTGCACACATGAGTGATGAAATGCTATTTCTTCTCATGAATTTTTCAGAATCTGACTTGATGGAAAGGACATCTTTTTTATATATCAACAATAAACCAATGATTTTCACATGCAGGGAGGCATGAAAAATTCAAGTATTTCAATCAAAGGTGGATTTAACTTGGTTTCAATATTGGAAGTAACCAGTAGTCTAAGAAGTAATCACTAGATAAGGTGTTCCAGGTGTTAGTAACCCTCATTGCTAGACACATGCAACTAATTTCTAATCTGTATTTTTATTGTTTGGGTCGTGGTCATCTGCTATGAGATACATTTCAAGACTTGTTAAGCTTTATGTGGGAAAAAAAGTATAGATTACAGTGCTCAGCCCTGTAATGAAATGAACTATGTCTTTGGAACTTCGCTCACAAATCCCATTTTCTTTGACATAAAGGAGAGGAAAACTTTGGCACATATTTCTTACTTATTTCATGTGGGGTATGCCCAGCCCCTGCCATGGAGAGAGGCCTGCTGAGATAAGGAGAGTGCTTAACCTCCAGCGAGACTCGCCTGGGAAGGCAACCACTTTTCAGTTACGGCGAGAAGACAGACCCAGAATATTCTGGGAGACCCTATGCAGATCCTCTGTAACCCATTGGCCTTTACCCTCTGACACCCACCCCCTGTATCCCTATGAGATCTAGCCCTCTGCCCCTGTGAGACCAGAGAGAGCTCATCCCTGGCCTCCCCTTTGCCAGACTAATAAAGCTACTTTGTGTGGGACAGCTACACGGGCCTCTCGTCTCTCTCTGGTCTGGCCTGGAGGCTGCCCTGCAGAGCTGAGCTGGAATCACGAGCTGACAATCACTAAAGAGCTGACAGCCCTCCAGCCAGCAGCCTCAGGAAGATGATTCCTCATGGGACCATCTCTCCGGACCGGTCACAGCTTCCTCGGTCAGAGCTACTGACCCCTCACCAGCTGCATCAATTTCACATTTAGAGAGAGGATCATACTGTCTGCTCTGTTCTTGCCCACATATATGAGTTTAATTCACTGCCCCAGTTATAACACTGGAATACAAGCACATGTTCAATTGTTATTGCCACTATTTTGGACAACTTCATAGCACCAAATTCTTCCAACAATTTGTAAACTGAGTTTATCTAAATTTCAGGCCACAGGAAACAAAGAACTCCAGCACCACAAAGACCAGAATTCATCCATTCCAAGAGCCATAAGGGGCTGGTTTGGAGCAGCACTTGAGCAAGAAGGGAACACAGGAGTCAGGGTATCAGCTTCTTCCTGGAGAGAGAATAAGAATGCCATTTTGACTTAATTATGACCTGCTGCAGTAATGGAGAATTTTCCAGTGGGAAGAAAATCTTAATCCCCTGTCAGTTACTCCTCCAGCATTAGAAAAGCAGTGTGATACAGCCCAGATGTCCTGCAAAAAATTTGCTGAGGGGCATGTGGCAGAAAAGCACAACTGCTGAGATTTTGAGTCAGTCCATCCAGCCCTTCATTTTTCTGCAACCTTTATATCTATAACCCATTAGTCCTGTCATATCTGGAGGACTCAGCATGAACCTGAATTTCTTCATTCATATCAGTGGAGTGCTAACCTTGGCAACATTAATCAAAATTAATGCTGGTACATCCACTACTGCTAAACAATACAATAAAGAGATGAACAGTCTTCTACAGGAAGCTTCAGCATCCTCTGAGGTAATGGTCTTGGTTTCCAAGTGATGTTTTGTTTTCAGATACCGTGTAGAATTAACTCCCACTACTACAGCTCTGAGGTAATACCTACTATTTTAATATTTATGCTAAAATTACCTCTGTCATGTGGTTTGCATGATGTCTCTGAGGGCTGTCCTTTTTCTAGAGAGATATGAACTTGAGGTTTCAGATGCTCTTTGGCCTGTAACATTAATAATAATAATAATAATAATAATAATAAAGAATCTGTTTTGGAAGTTAGCCACATTTAATTACAAAAAGAGAAAAATAAATAAATTATATCCTACCAAGGTTTTCAGCATTTTCTGTCTGCATTCTGTCTAGAATTAAAGGTAAAATACCTTTCTCTGTGAGATTCTGGCATTTCTTTCTTCAGTTTCTGTGACTTCTAAGGAAAATTGAGCTAATAATTAATCAAATATAGAAAATGATATTTGGAATTTTCCTGATTTCAGAATAAGTTGCATGTAACTTCTGGACAAACATTTCTCCTTTGCCCAATCAAAGTCATTCTAGTTTTTATTCCTATATCTATATATGTATGTATATCTATATATAGATAGATACATATACATATGCATATATATATGATTTTTAATTATTTTATTGACAAAAAAATAACTGTAAAAAATCCTGAAAAATAATTTTGGAACAAAAGGTCATATATTTAAACATAAATCTAAGAAGAGTAAATGTTTAACACCTCTCAACTCCCACCCTACTAGTAAAATGGCCAGCAAATAAGTTATCATTTAAAATATCATTTGTAAAACTACACTCCTACAAATGCAAAAATACTCAGTAGTTAATATTTTTCCAGATACTTTGAAGTTAGATCTGTTAAAAGGCAATAAGGAACAATCCTCATAACAATAGGTAAAAACAGTTACATTTTTCAGCCTAGATGTAGGCCTCAGCAGTGTTCCTTGTTTATCTGGACAGTGTTTAATTACCTGGAAGGACAAAATACACACAGCAGGGCTGATCAGTGGCAGAGAGTCACAGAGCTGCACAAAGAGAGCTGCAGCAGGGAAGTGCACCAAGGAGACAAATATGCTGAGGAGGGAACTTCAGTGTGCCAATAATTGGCTCTCAGAAAAATTTTCTACCTTTTACTTAGTAGTAAAAATATGAAAAAATGTCTCCCTGGTTCTGGTGTGTTTGTAATTTACACCCTTTTGCTGGGATTTGCAGGGAAGCAGGCCCCCCAATAAGTAAAGTCTATCAAACCACGGGAAACAAAGGCAGCTAAATGCCTCCAAGCTGAACCAGCACGTTTCCACACTGCCTGTAGATATCCCCCCAAACAGCTACAAAATCAGCACCTGACATATTTCCTGACATGGCAAACTAATGCCAAAAGAAGCACAGCTGGCTGATTTCTGGAGTGGAAAGGCGTGCAAGTCATTTTGGGCAACAAGAGAAGTGCAGCCTAAAATCCTACTGCTCTGTGTACAGCAAGGAGACAGGACTGGCACAGGAACCATGAGGATAGTTCAGATTCTGTTGGAATACCCTTGAAAACCAAATTCAGTGCCTGGCCTGTGCCAGCAAAGTCCTCACAGATGATCTGGTGTGTAATATATTGTTTGACAGGCTTATGAATCAGCAGATGACTGACAAGGAGAGCTGCCAAATGGGTAATTACATCAGGCTTTGTAATATTAACTAAAAAGCAGGGAAAAATGAAGCCTGAGAGAAGTAATTTATAACTTTTATCACTTGTCATGCAGAATCTATTAATTGCAGTGCCAGAATGTATATTATTTTGCTATAAAATGCTATAAAGATCAGTGTTAACTGCTGCTGGAGAGCAGTGGTAGTTTGTCCTCCACTTAACCTTTCTCCTAAGCCCCTGTCAAACAGATTCCAGCCTGGTACAAAACATTACCTGCAGAACATCTCCCAGGTCATGGGTATGGGAATTGCTGTCCTGCTTTGCCACATGACTTGATGGGTTCTATGGATGGCAGAGTGTGGGTGCAACTAGACCTGAGTACCAGAAAAACCTGAGCTGTGCATGGTAACTCCTGATTCCTTACAAAAATGTCATTGTGCAAACAGCCTGGATTTTGTTCAAGATAGTCCTGCCAGCAACACTATCAGCACAGGAACTGAAGATTTATCAGAGCCTTGGACTAGCAGACAATGGCCTCCACTTGAAAAATAATCATGGATGCATAAGTATAAAAATTTCACTCTCCAGCCCAGGGTCTATTCAAGTACCACAGTTCCTATTGTTGAACTGAAATGATTTTTTCTTTTTTCCCCAGCCCATGCATATGACCTTCTATGCATGTCTTAAGTGGCCAAGTCTGGTAACCAAAAAAAAAACTCCATCACATTAGTTAATCAAATCCAGTTGTTCTAGTTTTTCATGCCAAAATTATAATTCCCACATCCCACCCTAATGTTTGATTTGATTTAGAAACATAAGCACCTTAATTCAGCTCTAGTCCATGGTAAATATTGAAGGAACATAATACTTTAGAAAAGGCCTTTTGTTCAGTTCAGCTTTCTATTATAGTTACAAATTTTTGAGCAGAAACATGGCTTTTGAAGACTAATTTTCATTAAGTTTTACTAGTAAGAAATATGCCTTTACAGGGGAAATAAAAGTAGAATAAAACCAAAGCTATGACAGGGAGAAATGGTAGTGTGAGTGCAAGAAAAGATGACAAACAGTTAGTGATGTTTACAAAAAAACAGCTGTTTCTGCTTTTAGAGGAAGAAAGAGGTGCAGCACTTAGTGCTGGGATTGTACTGGTTAATGTATTTCCATGTCTGTGTGCACTTGTATTTCATGATCTGCTAAAAATACTCTAATTAAAGCTGTTGACCTAGAATGAAGTAAACTGAGCAATAAATAGAGCCCATCTAAATCAGAAATTAGAATGCAGAGTTGCTACACAGAGTTTCTTAATTCAGTGAGCATGGCAAAAAGCATAATATAAAAAATAAAACCCTTTGTAAATTATCAGTGTAGTCACATTCTCACAAGTAAGGTATCTCTAGAACAACAAAAGAAACCCCAAAAATCCCAAACAAACAACAAAAAAACCCACCACAAAAAAACCCCCAAAACAACTGGATCTGATTCTGCAGAATTTTTCTCCCAAGTATCCCAACTGATACTGAAGTCATCAAGATTACTCATGAAAATAAAAATTTTGTCTTAAGTCTTGGTCCTTTGGAAAAAAATGCCTTCACATCATCTACCTATTACCAGGCTTACAGGGAAGCAAATACTGAACCTATGACTACGTCCAAAAAACATCAACTGAATGAACTAAAAAATTACTGCTGTACAGGAAAAGAAGGTGGGAGTAGAAGATAGGTGTTTCACTCCACACTGCACAGCCCAGTTTAGATAACTAGAAATAAAATAAGCAGTGTTTTATAGGAAAAAAATGATACCTAGTTGTAGCCAGGGCAGAAGAAATTAAGTTATGAGTAGCTACTGCTGGGGAAGAAAACATGATCAGCAGGATTTGTGGCAAACATTCACAGGATTGTAGTCCTCAAACAAAAGATGCCAATGGCAGGAGGAAAAAATGAAAAGAAAAAGCTGTATATTGCATCTTTTCCAGATTTCTCGTATGCATTTGTCTCCTTTTGCGCAGGATTGTTTTCTGCTCTGGGCAAAACTGTGAATGCATAATCCACTTGATCTGCCTGACCACACAAGAGTCTGGAGTATTGGTAAAATAATCTGAAATGGAAGCTCAGTGTGCTGCATGGTGTGTCGCTTTGTGACTCTAAGTCACAAGGATGGGTTTATTACTCTTTTTGATGACCAAAGACAAAATAACTTTTTAATGAAAAAAGAAGACATTTACATCTTTAAAAATTACTGCTTATATATAAAGTTTACTTTTTAATGTGTATATATATACACACACACATGCAAACTCTTCATCTGTTCATGTGCATAAATGAATGAACAGCACCGTTTTCTTCTTGATATACTAGAAGGAAAGTTTTGTAAAATTTAGATGGATTGACAAAATTAGTGCCTTTTCAACAGCCTCAGTTTTTGTAAGATAAACATTGATCTTCTTCAGAAAGTCATTGTAGTGATTTCTTTTCTTTGTTTTAAGGTCTACAGTGTTACCTCTGGAACAGTAATAATGGAGCAAGATGAGAAGATTCCTTGCTCTGATCCTTCTCCTAAAATGAAGGCTTGTTGTCAGCAATCTGTAGTTGTAAAAAGCTATAGTCAACAAATAAAAACTTAAAGTCTTTCAGCAAATATTTTTCCTTTATTTCATGCTACTAATTAAAAAACAAACAAACAAACAAAGACGATTTTTATAACTCAAATTCCATGAAATAGCAAATCAAGATATTACCTGCTCTGGACAATCTTTAAAGATATGACAATGGGTTTCAGTATCAGGTGTCCCTTTGCCATAGATGGGAGTTGTGCTGTTTTGAAATCTTCTGGCTCGTCTTGAACCAAGGCAGCCACTTGAAAAATAAATCGAGACCATTAGTGGGATAAATAGGCATAAACACTCAGAGCATGTGATCTATTCCTGAGTACGCTTGAATTCCTTTGGTGAATACATGTAACTACCCAGTCCTACTCTACAGAGGTTAGAGTGGAATGCTCTCTGCCTACCCTGACAATATTGGGGTTTTTTTCCTCTTGTTTAAATGGAATCTTCTGCATTTCAATTTGTATCTATTGCTTCCTGTCCTTCGCAACTGGACTATCTCATATTTCAAAAGCATTTTACGATCTCAGTCCTAAATGTACTTATAGCCAGCTTTATAAAAATTTTCTGTGTGCAAACACAGTCTCAGATTAAATAGCTCCCAGCCTGGTATTTCCCTTGACATATTTATCAAGTACAATCATATCCCTCCTTCCATCTGTGTTTTGCTAAACCAAACAAGCCGAGCTTGTTTACTCTCTCGCATGATATTCTTTCCTTTCTCTGATCATTCTGCTGTTCTTTGTCTGCTTCAGTGTGTATTAATAGTTCTCTAACACAAACAGCCAAAATTCCACATAATGCTGAATGAATCTGCAGTGCAGGATGGTACTAACACTTCACCTTTTCTAAGAGGATATTGGCTTGTGTGTTTACAAGTGCAAAACATTAATAATATTAAAATTAATAGTATCCATATTCTCCATCCTAAACTCTATAACCACTCTCAATCAGATTAGATGATCAGCAAGTTCTGTTGTGCTAAACAAAACATAAAAAGCAAGGCCATTAAACCTGTTTTTCTAGACTGCGGAATTGTATTCTATTCTACATTTATCTTTGCATCTTATTTTCTTTTACCTATTGTTCTAAAATAAAAATACTGGGGCAATACTAACAGATCTGTGATTTTTCTAGATTACACTTTTTCCTGTTATTTTCTTAATAATACTTGGCCTCCTGCAGATTCCAAAATGGAAAAATTTGAAGAAGATTTGTACTTACTTCTATCCAGCATGACTATTACTTTTCCGTGACTGATTCTGACACTGTAGAATAAAGGTCCTACTTTATTATTTTGTTTAATGATATATTCAGCATTCTAGAAATATCCCAATGAAAATTAAACATCAGGCAGCTTATGCTTTTGTCTACAACTCTTTGAACCACCCTACAAAACCATCAGATGGTTGAATGACAAGGACAATTTTCAAAAGAATAGAATCTCCCATGTGCTCCAAATCCCTCCTGCCCACAGCAATTGTGTGTCACCTCCCCAGCGTGTGAATTCCAGCAGAATATTGTGAATGCCACATTTCCTTCCCTGCTGGGGATGGCTGCTGTGAAACATCATTTTGAATCATGGCTAATCACTACCTGCTTGACCACCACAACTGTGTTATATAGCTACCAGATGGCAGCTACACAACGTACACCCTGGAAGTTTTTCTCTACCTGCTTATTAGTGCTGTATTCTCCAGGAAAATAAAAAAAAATGTATTTGGATCCTGTCATTCATCTGCATTTTACTTTACTTCTAACAGAAGGTTAACACACAACAGACAGACTTAGGACTGTGCACTTTATTTCCTTATTAAAATATTGGGCATTTTCTTGCGTTTAACTAGTTTTTTGCAGAGAATATAGTACATTACAAAAACAGGTAAAGAGGGTACCACTAATAGTCAAATGCAATGTATGGGTTTTTACACACCGTGGCTGAGAATTTCCTTTCTGTGTAGAGCAGTTAAGGTGTTAAATGACGCTCAAATATATACATTGTGAGACTTTTCACTGCCTAGCACAAGTCTTGAAAATAAGAATCTAGAGTTTCTTCCAGAACAGAAGGCAGTGATGGTCTCAGCAAAGTGCAATGAATGTGCAAACAGCAAAGACCAGGGTCATCCCTTCTCAATTTGCCTTTAGAAGAGATGACTTACCATCCTGAAGAGCTTTCGAAAATTATGGAGCTGTGATGTTTGATTAGGCCCTTTCTTATCCATAGTCAAGTGGGATGCTGTGGCATTCTCACATCGAAACAAAATACACCAGACTTATGTTGTCTTACTTACAGGCCACTACGTTGTTTTCCACTTGAGAAAATACTTGACAACAATGGAAATCTAAGAATAAATAAAATTTTGGGTGCCCTGATTTAAAGCTGGGTGCCTTTGACTTCCTGTGAAAACATGGAATGAATGTAAACCAGTTTCTGGAGAAACTCAGGGTAAATATTTGTCATAGTCTTCATTTGTCATGTCTTTATGGGAATGAAGTACTTGGAAGAGTTTTTCTGAATAATGCGTGTGCATCCAGGCACACACTGAAGCTTTAACTGATGAAATGTAGGAATAGATGATCATTAATCCTGCATTTTTCATAATTTCCCTTCCTCATTGAGCCCAATGCTCCTTAGATCAGGCTGCATCTTACCAGTTTCTCAGATCTTTCAAACAGCTATGACATAACTATTCATTTTTAATTCCACCCCCATTAGACAGAGAACTTTCAGAAACAAAGTTACCTTTGTTAAGACACACATATTATATCAAAAGGGCTGTAGAGAAGTATTTATTTACTGCTCTCAGTACTTTAAAAAACCCCCAAGGAGTTAACCATGAACAGAGAAGACTACTGAGGCTTTCCTTCAGTATCAAGACAGGGACATATTCAATGCTATAAGCAGCAATTAATCCATTAAATACTTTTTTAAAATTTATTCAAGGTGAACGTGACCTGTGTGAGCAACATGAATGAAGTCATATTTCTGGAAGTATTTAATTCATGGCAATATTGATGGGTAAGCATTTGAAAGTGAACTGTACTGAACTGAACATAGGCAGGAAAGCCAGAGATTAAAAGTTTGGAGGATTTTTTTTCTGCTTGTCAGTACCAGTATTTGACAATGTTTTACTAGTGATTTTACAGTAACGGTAATAATAATTTTATGCAAAGAGAATAGATAAAATGTAACTGTTACATACAGAATTTATGTACATATATATTTTTACATTTTATATGTATGTGTATATATATACATGAAAATAGATTTCAAACATGGAATAAGCTTCCATCTAGTATAAGGGTGACTTCTTGCTTATTAATATTTCAAAATAAGTCTCAAAATCTATGTCCATGACCCTGGCACAAGGCAGGTATTAATGGAATGTGTTGATTTCACAGCTATTGGGAGGCATCATGAGTACAGTAAAAGGACAAATATTGGCAACAGAAATAGCAAGAATGGGAAGAAATTCCGCTGTACAAAAATTTCCCTTTGATCAAACATTAGTAACAAATTTCTTCTAAAAATTAGTATTAACCAATTTGAAATAACAGACAAAATTAGTGACATCTTCTGAACAAATACCGAGTTAATCTAACACCTAAAATTTTTGTATTAGTCAATCTTACGTTGTCATTTTGTGTCTGATGTTTCTTATAACCAACATGATGGAAAATAGGAACTCCCACCCATTAAAAAAGAATAGTTACTATTTATTTTCATTTTTTCACACCTCCTACTTTCAGTGAGTACAGTAGTAATAAAACATGATCTCAGCACAATCAGTCTTCTTGTGTATCAAAACATCAGCTCCATGTTTCAGAATGAAAGAGAAGCATAACTAGATCCTTGAGACTTCAAAAAATTATGTGTTTTAACTCCAAATATGGTAAATAGAACTGGTGTGTATTTTTGCTTACTGATTTTTTAAAGAATCCTATGAATCTCTTTCAAATTTTTCTTGATTAAACATTTGACTACCCATTTACCCTATTTTCTGATCCGAAGGCAGTGGGAGTTACCTTAGCTCATGTCACAGTTCCTGACTAGAAAATCTGGGACACTTGGTAAAAAAAATTGATTTTCCACATTTTATATATAACAGGTGTGGATCAGAGCAATGATCCACACCTGTTACATATAGGCAGTGGTTCACCATTTTGTGTTTCCCTCCGTTCTCGGAAGAAGCTCTTCATTATGGGCTGAAATGAAGGTCAAAACTCTTACTTGAGTTCCATGCTGCCCTGACAAACCCCTGGAAAAGAATGGCTAAAACAAAGCCACACCCACTGAGAACGGATTGAACAAAAGGGCTTTGAAACATCATTCGCTGGTTTGCCCCTTTTGCAGACTTGGTGAATGCTGCTTATCTTCACTATGTTAGAAATAGTGATTTTATTGCAGCTCTGCATAGTTCATTCATAGCTTTGCCGTGAATGAAATAGTTCCCATCTTTTCAGTTGTCAGAATCTCCATTAGAAATGCTCATAAGTTGAAATCTGCTTTTCCTTGACTGCAAAGGTTGTACAACACCTTTCCATATAGTAAATATTAACTAACTTATCACATGAAAATCATTCTCCCCAAATCAACAGCAGTTTAAGAGTTAAATACACAGCTTTGTGAATTCCCATGCAACTACAAGGACCGTGTAATTTTTTTTTCAAATTGCAAGTTCTATCATTTCAAACAAAAATAACTCTTCTCAGTACTCTTAGAGCTGCAATGAGGGATAGGCTATATCAATTTGATTAGAGGAATATTTTCCCTCCCTTGAGATTTACTTCCTACACATCTCTTGCAAAATCATTCATAGGAGTCAGTCATTTGGAATTGCAAATGTGGTATGGGACTCCTTGTCAGCTGACAAATGGGTGCAGTCACATTTAAACAAAGAAAGAAAAGACAGAAATCATACCAGGGAAGAGATTACACTTCACTCATTCTAACCATCACGACTCCAGTTCCCCACACTCATTCATTGTTGTGATTACTCTAATTAAGCAACTTCAATGGCTTACTGGGTCTCCTAGTTCATACATGTGTTATCAAAAGTACATCTTGCCTACCATGGTAGAAGAAACTGGGACAGGAGCTACTCTGGCTCACAAAAATACACTATAGTAGCTGTTCTGCATTGCTTCTGCTTGAAATTTTGTTGTACAACATATTTAGCCTGCTTGAGGAGCAAACTTGGAACAGCAACGTGGGAATGTCATTCACCTGTCATGTAAGCTGAACTTAATTATACAATAATTGCACATCCGATACACTGAGAGTGAAAGGAAGCAGCTCTTCCTTGTACTTCCCATGACACAAACATGTATTATTCATTCACTCAGTTGCTATACTGAGGTTCTGTTGCAGGCATTACCATTTTGCTTTAAGGTGCAATGAGTAATTTATTAAGTAGTGATGCAGATGTTGATAAAAATGCTAAACTTGAGTCTGAAATGAATCATCGCAGAGAGCACCTGAGACTGACAGCCTAATCCATGGCCAGAAAAAACAGACAGTTATTGAGGTTGGGCAGGGCTGCTCTAAGGAAATCGTTACAATTTTTTCACGAGTCAAAGCAGAGATACTTATGAAGTATCTGCTTTTAAAAACAAACAAGCAAATAAACAAAAATTCTCCTAAAAGTCTGAAGAAAGGAATGGGTCAAGGTTCCACAATGCATGGTACTGTGCTGACTACCCCCCACAGCTGGATATTATCCTGAAGTCATTGAATAGACTGTTATGCAATAGGAGGGAGTTCATGGAACTCACACCAGAGGTGACAACTAACAGAAACAGGGAGGAACAATATGCAATTGAAAAGCAAAGATATGCACAGCTTCTTGGAAAATTTAAAGGATTTGAAATTTTGTTTTACATTTGCACCATTAAAACCCACAGCTAGTTCATTATACACTTCTCTGTCTCAAAAATGAGGATTACATTATTCAGTTGCCTCAGTTTAATGTAGTCCATCCTGAAACAATCATTGCAGAAAAGGAAAGAAATGTGTAAAATAAACATATTAGTGAAAATCAGCATCCTGAATGGTATTAAAAACCTCCCCAAACAGTTGTTAATATACTTATTTTTGGCTTAAAAGATTTTATTCTGCCTGATTGACTGAAAGACAAATGAGCAGCTATACTCTAAGAGACATGAGATACTCTGTTGTTTAAATTAATGACAATATGTCCTGCATAAAAACGTAAACATCCTTTTTTAAAAGATCCCTCAGCCCAAAGTGCAGTAGGATGAAGGTCTAGCCAGTGTGAAAAGAAACTGCTCTTTGAAGAAAACTGCAGAGAGCAAAGTGAGAAAATAAGAGCTTTTTCTCTACCTTTTCATTCAAGAAACTACCTGGTCATACAAGAAAAAGGAGCCTTGCCTGTTGGCTGCTGCATGTACTCTAAATTTTACCTGTATTGGGACTGTCAAAAGGCCTCTTTTAGTCCAGTTTAAGAGAAGCTTCCAGCCAAACTGTAACAAGATTGTCAGACTAAAGTAATCATAAAGAGAAATCACAGATTCAGCATACAGAGGGCAAAAATGAATAGGGAAAGTCCCTTAAATCTTCATCAGCTCACCAGAAAATCATTTCCTTTTCAACTGATGGAGAAACATGAGAAACTTTATCAGTTTGCATGACAGAGCAAAATGCCTGAGCAAATTGTGACAATGGGCACTGCTATACAACTTAAACACTAAATATTGCATGTAATTAAATGCTCCTCCACAGCTTCTTCACATCTCTTTTCAGACACATATGCACTAAAAAAAATTTTTTTTTCTATTTGCAAGGGAACATGAGTAAATATAAATTGTGTCCAGCTTCAAATGTCTGAGCAGGATATTCACACAGGCAGCTTTATTCGGCTGAAGACTGAAATAGACCCTTGCCTTCCATATAGTCAGTGACAGATAAATGACACTTGAGTGGATTGACTCATCCTCTGGAAACTCCACTGACTCATAACTCCATAGGTCACTAACTCAAGCACCCACTTTTGTTCAAGTGCACTAAGAGAATAAGGTTCTTTTCCGTGATAGACATCAAAGAACGCTTGGATTTTGTGTCGTTTTCTACCCTAAACTCTGCAGGGTTTCACACAGAAAATTTCGCCAAACTTCTAATCAGTTTTCAGGAAGATTCACCCAAAAATTTGCATTCAGCAAAATATAAATAGAAATATCTCTTTTAATTAGATATGGCTTGATTAGCCAATACCCTTCACTAGGATGTCTGATTATATTACAGATGGTTAGATTTTGGAAATTCACAGGACTAGGCTTGAGCTGGAAACAATGCATTGGAATCCTTCAGAATCCACATGGTATTTCTAAGGCCATGACAATTATTTTCAGGGTATATGAGGTGAATTTTTTATAAGTTGCCTTATTTGGAACATTGAGTTTTATTTTAATGTCTAAAGGAAATAACTCATTCAGCACAATAATCAGGATTTATTACAGCTTTGTAGTACCAAACTAAGCAGAGCAAGTGATTGGTTGTGGGTTTTGTGTGCTTTCTTCTTCTTCTTCTTTTTTTTTTTTTCCTACTGGGATGGTATATACACAAGGGTTTTCAGTGCTCTGCATCAACTAATGAGTGAAGCATCAATTCAAGCATAGAGAAGACCTTAATGCATTCAACAGAAACTCACTCAGGGGCATCAATTTTAGAATTTCTTCTATTCTGAAGGAGTAAAACCAATATCCTTGTATATATGACTAGAGACATGTATAGCCAAATACAGTTTCAGATGAGAGAAAGAAGCAGAATGCTGGGCCAGAGAAATGCCTTTAGATTTTTCAAAAGTAATGAGGAATATTTAATAGCCACTTCTGCAGGATTTAAAAATTAAGAAAATGCAAAGCCAGTTTAGCATCTTATTATTATTAATTCATCATAGTGTGCGTATCTCAGGTTCCAGTCAGTTTGCATTGGCAATGGTGTAGGACGGAGCACAGACATTCACTTACCAGGTTTCTTTAAAGCTACAGGAATTCCAGAGATGCAAATGTGATCATGTTTTCTTACAGCTGCTAAATTGTCACAGCTGATGTATTCTTTAATGATATGAATACAGTGAACTACAGCTACTGGCACTCGCTAGAGCTCACTGGTTTCTTGGTGTTCAAGGGCAGACTTGAAAGCATCAGACAGTGAAGGTGTGAGCTGGGAATAGTGCTGTATTCAGAATGTTGCCCTCTCTTGCAATTTTATCACAGATTTTTTAATGATTCATATGTTTCCCAGCAGTGCCAATGACTGTAGCATTATATAGGTATAAAATCATGCAAGCTACTTCAGTTTTGGTGTTTTCATTAAGAACAAAAATGCCTGTTTGCAACATCAGGTCAGCAGCACTAGTAATAGAAAAGGGCTAATGAGAAATTAAGAAGGGATTAAAAATTATAGTGGCATTTGGCCCATCTCTGAGTTTCACAGAAGGGTGTAAACCCATGGATTATTAATTTTGGTGAACAACACAAAGAAAGCCTACCATAGACAAGAAACTCCCTTACACAGGTTCCTACTGCGACTCTACCCAAGGGGACTGCAGCTGTGAATATTCTGCATCAAGTGATGGGGTTTTTACATCATCACTTTTAAACCGGACCTTGGAAATGTGAAGTAGCAATGGCTTAGCAATGTGAATCAGAACTCTTCCAAAACATGCTCAAGACTTGATACCATTAGTGCACATCTGGCAAAACTCAGCTTTATTTGCATGGAAGTACTGAGAAAACAAAGATTTCTTTCACAAAACCATGCAATATATTGAACACCTTCCCAAGACCCTGATTTTACCTGTTTGCAGAGGTGTGTCAGGCTGGATGAGTTGCAAAAGAGCCTTTTTTTCTCAACCCTCCACCTTCAGCTGAGCCAGCTAAAGCATTGTGACCTTGATCCTCCTTACTTAACCAGCAACCTTGCCTCAAAGATACCTTCTCACTACTGATTCTTCACCTTTGAAAGGCCACAGAGAACACACAATCTCTCCCCAAACCTCTTGCTTTCTTTTGTGGTATTTCAAGCATGTCTTTGTTTCTTTAGTTTACTATATTTTATCGTCACTGCAGCAAAAATCCCACAGAAGGCCACAGCAACAGGCTGATTGGATATGGAGAGTGATCAGTCATCCAGGGCTGCAAGGAACAGTGAATCCCAATTTCATTTCAAAATCTAATGAAGTTGGCCTCTCAAATCCACTTGATGTATCTAGTAATATTAGGCTTAGATTGAAATATAAGATTTCTTCCTCGAGAACTGTCATGATCATTCGACTCAGGGTTGTTTAGAATAGAGGAAAGGAGGGGAAAAGGGGAACATGGTAACACTTTCAATGACACAGAATTTTACTGGAATGAAGAAGGAAATAATCTTAGTCTTCATGTCCACAGCAGACAGGGACAAGAAATGTGTGTTGATTAGATGAAAGACATAAGATACAGGATACAGAAAACAGGACACAGGAAGGGGATTTTGATTAAAAAATAAATCAGCCCTCAATGACAGAGATAATGAGCTACTGTCAGAGACTGCCTGTGCAAGTCCCAAGTCACTGTCTTTGGGAGTTGCTAAGGAAAGGATAGCCATTAATAGCAATAAGAATGGAAAATCCATCACAGATGATATAGGGGAAATATTATCATACTGGACTAGGTGACCCTATGAAGTTCCTCGTAGTCCTATGCCCCTATCAGTCTGGCCATTTGTACTCATATAGCAGATATTATACCAGCAATTTAGTCCTGTATTTCTCACAAAAATAACTATGGAAAGACACATCAATAAACAACTACACATTTGAAGCAAAGAAAAAAGATTGACTTGGTGTTGTACTGGTATTTGAAATAAAAATTCTATTAAGTGTAATCCTCTCCCCAAAAATTATTGAAGCATTTGGGGTGATTTATTATTAAAGCCAACTCTGGGGATTGAATGGCTGTGGTAGGAGCACGTGTTTATTTTCCTTTGCAACATGCATTATTTATTTCCATTAAGTTTACTTTACTTTCACAGGACTAAGCACTTCTGCTTTCTAAGATGTATTGTCTTGTTACTACTGGGACATCTTACCCACTGACTTCATTGACTATTTTATCAAGCGTCAGACGGAGGCATTGGATAGTCTGCAATCAGTCCTGTAGTGAAGGATCCCAGGACCTTTGTCAAGGCCCAGTGTCATTACAGCTGCTAAACTACTGCTTCAGCTTGCACAAAACAGAAGGAAGGTGGAATAAGAGCGGGTATTAGTCACCAAGCTTTGCTGATGTCTTTTTCCACTTTCTTTTTTGGCTATCCCTTGGCTTGTTTCTGATATCTGAACAGAGTAAGGAGGAAATACAGTGCTACTCTGAGAGCCTGTGCTACCTGGAAACACAAGCATGTTCTCTGGAGGTTGTTTCCATCCCTTACTGTAGGCATAACTACAGCTGGATGTTCCAGGTGATTTGAGAATAATTATTTCAATGAAATGAGTACTGCTGATGCCTTTGCTCACCGTCCACATTTTATGGGTTGAGAAAATATTGCATCATTTAACAAATACACCAACTAAAGTGAAAAGCAGCTGGTTATGATAAGGAAACAAACCAACACAAAGAGCAATAATAATTTAGCTCGTGATTGGAAAAAGAAATAAGTAATTGGAGACAATGATTGTGAATAAGCCTGTCATTTGAAGTGGAATATTCAATTGTCTGCTCAAGCTAATTATTGGAACATTTCAGCACATGCTTTTCCCACTTTTATGGCCATATGGCAGCCTTACGTGCACTCAGAGCACCTATGAGAGGTCTCATTCAAATTACCTCAAGCATTTATATAATGTTTTCTATATGCAGAAGCCTGCAAGATTCTTGGCTGGATATAATCCTGTCTTTTCTATACCATCATAGCAAGAGCACTGGGAGCCAAGCAGAACCCCTCTCCTACCAGATCGTAGTCTGACCTTGCCCTGACTGCCTGACAGAAGGTGCAGGTGCAGAAGCTCCTTTCACCAGCTTTGCTGCTGCGTGCCAGACTCCAGCAATCAGCTTCACAGCAGATATTCCTCCTTACCAGGAGTCTGAGCTTGGATTGTGAACACTATTCCTGAGTCCATCTAGTGGATAATATAAGATAGCATACTTCTACACATGAATACAAGCACTCATATGTGGATTTATAAAATATTTTTCCTCTATTATAATCATAACAATCTTCAACGATATTAAAAATATGACATTTTGGCATAGATCTGAAATATTTCCTACAGATTAAACGTAGCAAAAGTACTCAAGTACTAATCTTGCTGAACACTGAAGTTTCCTGCAAATGTCTCTGACCATTCTGGTTGGTGAACTACATCACAGTTTTGCTGCTAATACAAAATGAAGGTAATCAAACTTCACCAGCCAGCTGCCAGTTCAGAAAAAGGTGACACACTATATCAGTTTGATGCAAACAGCTTTAAACTTTCAAAAAAAAAAAAAAAAAAATCAAACCCAAAACAAACAAGCAAAAACTCAAAGCCAGGTCACTTATTACTTTACATTTGCAGAAAACTTCCTTTGCCTTTGGGTAGTAAAATTCTATTGTTAACATCCATTAATCTTTCTGTGAATAAATTTTTATTCTCTTTACTTTTTTTCAGGCTATTCTTTTCCATTGCTTTTCTTGTCCCATGAGTTCTTATTACTGGAAGCTAAAGGCTAGTTATAGTGGCTGAAATGCAAATATTAGTCATTCACAGTATAGGAAGTCAGTTAAAAGGTGAAAAAGGCACCTTGCATCCCTTGTATACTTTGTTGATCCTTGGCTGAGTGCTCCATAGAGGTGAGTGTAGTGTGCCTTGAAGTTTTTGAAAGAAATTACCTTAATATTTCTGTTCTGGAAAAAGCTGAAGAGGAATGAATCTGTTCTCCACTCCTGTTCCAGCCCTGTCTCTGAACTGCAAACGTTTCCCACAGCACCACCTGCAGGACTATCTAGCTGGAGGTTAGAATTTTAATATATCAGGGGAAAGATAAAACATCAAATCTGGTATGATGCTGAAGGATGACAGTAGTGTTATCTCTGCAGACAGACTTACAGTCACACTTAATGCACGTAGCAATTAATTTATCAGTTTGTGTTCAGACATACAGACACTTTATGTACCATATGGTGAAAGTAAGACTTATTGCTCTTACAGATGTTTGACTAGAGGTGAGTTTGGGTAAAACTGAAAACCCTTTAAACCTATCTTCAGACACTAGGGGTTTTTTTTAAGAAAAAACTTAACTTGCACTTTAGTCTTGTGTCTCTTAAAAAAACAAAAACACAACAACAACAACAAAAAAGGCCTCTGAATAAAATATATTGGTATTACTAGAATTTCAAGAGAGGAGAGGCATCAGATGCTTGTAGAAGAAGAAATACGAGTTATCACTATGTTAAAAGCCTTCTTCCATGGGTCTCCCACCTGGCTTCCAGCAGGTCCTACAGAAGCACATCCTACCAGACACTTTCTTCTTTATTTGAGATCATCATTACTCCTTACTGCTGGTGATAGCCAGTTTAAAATACATTCTCCAGCTAAAAGACACTCTTAACTTTGTAGCTGCATATCAGCAAGAGCGGATTACACTCACAGGTGCCACATTACTGTAAAAATTACTTTTCCATTTCTGCTTTCTCATGCTTCCCATTCTCCCTTTAGTACTGACTTCAATTCCTTTCAAATCCTACCAAAATTGTTTCACTTTAAGAAACTAAATTAAACTACTACCCCAAGTAGCTCATTGACCCATTTAATTGTACTTAACATTACACTTACCATTCCTTCTCACTGGTCTTAAACATAAGCCCATTGCTAATTTGTTTACATGCAATATTGCAAATTAGTGTTGATGACAGCTACATGACAATTTCAGTAGCTCATGAAAAAACCTTGTTCTTAATGCAGTAGTTTTTTCAACAGTTCTTTGTATTGTAAGAAAGAAAGCAAAATTATATTGTCTGTCAGAGACTAATCAGACTAAACCACTGTTTATTATTCTTTACCTTGAATTAAAACCTTAAATTTTTTAAACCATGATAAATTATTGGTGAAATTTTTATTCTATGTTGCCTTTTGGTGTATGATTTCTACTTATGTTTCTAATTAGAAATGTCTCACACAATTTTCAGTGAGGTTTGAAAACATTGTTTGAAGAATTATTTTCAGGTTTCTTTTATTTACTTCCTCAATGCTATGACTATGAATTATGGAGCAAAGCTAGGCCGAGTCAGAAATGATGAATGGAAAGGGAAATGGAGATGGATGAGGAAAAATGGTCATACTTCTGATCCCTGAAGTGGTTCGACCGTGCCTTGGTCCCTCTCATCTGTGGAGCACCTCCCAAGCAATGCTTGCTGAGAGCCCTTGTCAAGTGGTTGGGTTGAGGTCTCCTGCTGTCTGTGCTTCTCTTGGCTATAAGGTCTAGGAGCTAGAAATCAGGAAATAACCCTCTGCAATGTCAGTCTTGAGCCCTCCCTTGTCTATGGAAAAAAAGGTGTGCTACCAACAGTACTGATCTTCTGCTCTCCTGGGTCTGATCCTACTCTGCAAAAAGAGTTTTGCAGTGTCACAGCTGCAAACTACATCCTTCTGTAGGAATAAAGTGCTGGAATCCCTTGGGAAAAGAATATGGACTAGCAGGTGATGAAAAGGACCAAGAGTAATACAAGCTAACAGGGGTTAGGAATATACTGTGAAATCACTGAACAGCCACCGGTTACAGAAACCTTCAATTATTTTCACATTCAAAATATCATCCACAATGAGTGAAGGATGAGAGAATTTAGGTCATCCAAGGTTCACATTGCAATGCACAGATTTGTAATATTTTACTCTTTATCAAACCATGGGAAACTTCAGTTTAAATTCACTAATTCTAGAAAAATCTCACTATTGAAGTTGATGAAGGGTTTAATTTTTTTCCCCACACATAAGGCAGCCATGAATATTTATTGATTACTTGTGAACATAAATATTTATATTTATTTGAGGATTATGTTTACAAGAACAAGGAAAAGACAAAGAATATCATGTGGCAGGTAGCTCTATCATGCCCACTTCACAAAACTGTTTTTCTTTAACTATGAAGTGTTCCAGAGGCTTAAGGACTAGAAATTAACTACACAAAACAACAGCAGAGCTAATGCATGGCCTCACCTAGCAAAATACTTGTATTGATTTCTAATAAATGTGCTTGTCACTTGGTAGATTGCTTTTTGGTAGATCTTTCATTACAATTTTCTTATGGTCTTGAATGCCTGGAGTTCACAACTGCTTTTGTCATGTTCCAGAACAGATAATACATACCAAGATACACAAAAAATGGAGTCAACTTTCTTTGCGTGTATTCCCTTCTAATGAATCCAGAATAGGTTCTCTAATACACACTCTTATTTCTATTTTATGCTTCAAATACAACAAAATAATCAACACAGTGAATCTACATTTGACATAGATATTATATTTTTCAAAGCAATTAACTTTCCTCAGAAAAAAAGGAGAATTTTGATGTACAAAAAAGACAAAGGGATTCATAGATATTTTACATAGAACAGTTCAAACAGGCCAGAATTTTCTTTCACATTCAACAAAATTTACTCAATGTAGCCTATAAGATTTTGTAAACTAAACTCTGTCTGAGTGTGGGGTTGTGTAAAAGAATGGTTAGAACCAAGCATTCACATGGCTGGGTGGGTGATTGATCAGGCGACCAGTACAGTTCTTCTGAATGTCTGCCACAGGCAATTTAGCTGCAAATGACTATTTCATTTTCTTGAGTGTGTGTGCATTTCTCTGGAAAAGGAGCTGGGCATTGATTTTGGGCCTCTGTATGGGTACAGGCATTGGAGCAGAGGGAACCCTGCTAGTTTTGTTAACCTAAATGCTAAAATTCATACTAAAATATACTGGGGGGAGACGGGAAGGGTTTGACATGTCTTGACACTTCACACAATTTAAAGAGCTATGTTGCTGACATCCATAAATGTAGAAAATGTCTGAGGTCTCCCTTAAACTATTCTTCAGAGTACAGGATGGTTTAAACAGCCTCTCTCTGAAATTTTGTTCTCACTTGTTTACATGGTTTTGCATGCAGAGAAAAATCTTTTTGTAGAAGTGCCATGTCTCAAAATTATTTCAATATGAGGTCCAAGAGTTACTTGTGAAAAATCTTGCCCTAGTTGGTTCAAAGGAAATTGCTTTAGAAAGGGACTGGTGTGAAGGACAATGGTGTCCTTTCTTTGGCCTACAGTATCCTTTTAATTACCTATCCTTTTAAGGGTTTATTAAGTAACCTCTCGCCTGTGCCGAGCCAAGCAGTGCTTATTTCCAGTAAAGGAAAAAACCTGTCAAGTACTCTGGTGCTTTGAGTAAAAGAATAAGGAAAATTGAAATAAAGATTAGACCCATAATTTCAACAGTGTTTCTACCTCTTTTAAAATGTTAAGAGAAATGACAAAACATTGTAGGAAAAATGAATGATCTGACACATTCACATGCACTGACACCTTTCTATTCCTTTACCTTTATAAATGATACTCCATTAGAAATATGCTTTGTTCATGCCAACAGATCTTGATTTGATAAGGAAAGTGGGTATCACACACAGATACATGTGGATAAGACCACCACAACGAACTCGTGTTGGGCACAGAAAGGTTTTTAAAGTCTTTTAAAAGTCAATACACAGCTTATCACCACTAGCACAATGCACATTGAGATCATTATTGTCCCTTCTTTACTCTCACCCAGACTCATTGTACTTCAGATCCTTGATCCCAAACATGAAACCTTCCTGCTCCCTCCACTCTTCCTCCATCAAGCCAGAAGGTACATGACTCAAGAAATTTTCAGTTTTTCACAAACAATCAGCAAAGCATATACATGTGAGTAGGATGCTAGGGGGAAACTGGGAATAAATTAAATCACATATATGCATTCATACACATACCACAACTTCAGCCCACATATCTCAGTTTTACTTACAAATAATTGCCACAGCTCCCAACACTACTACAGCTTTATCAGTGCTGGCAGCCCTAGTGTAGATGGCACCCCAGCAGCTGTCAGCAGCATCATGTCTATGAAACCAGCTCAGTGCCAATCTAATTAGCACGGTGCTGAAACAGCTGCTGGTGCTGGAGAGCTGTGAATGTTGCAGCTCGTCCTACCACTAATGTCAGTGGAGCTGCAATAGTGGGAATGTTCTGTAAATGTTCCCCGGTGCAGAACAAGCGTATGTTGGCAGTGACCTGGATTTCTCTCCTTGTTGGACATAATACTTAAAGTAAGGTGTCAAACTCAACTCTGTACTTTAAATCTAATTAAGGACTCCCCATCCTACATGTTTCTTTAAAAATGTTGATGTCCTGTGTTTCTGATGACAGACTCCTTCCTTTAGCACTGCCTATGATCCCCCTGGTTTAAAGAGAGCTGTACCTGCAGTGCAACCCATGCAACTCCTGCTCAGCACTGAAGAGAACCTTGTGAAAAGACCAAAACTATTCTGTTAACAGGTCCCAAAAGGGCACTACCTGGTTTTATCATATCTTAATGAGACAAGAAGGAGAACTCACTATTTTTAAACTACTACAATGAAGTTGTATATACCTCAAAAGAGGTCACAGATAAGCGTCAATATCTGATGCCTCCCCTCTGTCACTCAGATTAATAAATATCTGTATCTTCAGAGGGTCTTTCAGTTACCAAAATCATTTTGTCTTTTAAAAATGACAATTACGTAACAAAGATTCAGGATGAGAAAAACAGATGAAATGCCAATTAAGTATAGTCAATCAGACAAGAGTCTGTCAAAAAAAAAAGATATTTAAACATGCATTCTTCCTGGGGGAACAGTCCCCACCAATCTGCAGCTCACGTGTTACACAAAGGGTAGGAGGAAAAGACAGGTCAATGAGCTCATTGGAAGAGGTAGAACTTTTAACTGATGTAATTTTCTCCTTGAATAGAAGGGATATGGGAAGATGATCTGCTCTCTGTTTCATGGGGAATACCCCAACAGTCTTTCCAAAACACTGGGCTTGCAATAAGGACATAGGAGAAAGTTTGGGAGGGGAACAGGAAGATGTGTGTCCAGAAAACACTTAGGAGAGTTCATATTTTGGAGGAGTGAATTAAACAGAACAAAACTCTGCCTGGTGTCTAAATTAAACCAAACAACCTTTTCTCTTGGCATACAGCAGAGATATAAGCCAGGATGGAGTATGATTTATTGCAGTGGAAACACATTCCAGGCAAGAATTGTCTCTTTTCCATTCTTGCATAGCATAACAGGATCCTCTTGAGTACTGCCACTATATAAACAACTGGTGACCCTTTGCTGCAGCTGAAAGCTTCCCGTTGTCTTCAGTGAACCACAGAACATCAGTGATCCACTTAAAGCATTACTGTGAAAATCTTCCTCAAAATCTCCCATTTACTTGTCAGTACTTACACAAAATGATAACAGGCCTTGCATTTACCTTTGAAGGGCAGGCTGGGTGTGTGCTGTATCCAGCTCTGCAGTTCTGGGAATAAATGGCCATTTCTCACTCAGCAGCATTACCAGGGTCCATGAGATCTTTGCCCCTGCCCCATCCCCAAAACATGATGGCCAGAAATCACATTCTGAACACAGACCCTTTCCAGTACATCAGGAATTAAGAGAATCTGTCTGCTAACATAGCAATCAGTGCAGATGGCCTTCTTCTAAAGCTCCTGCTGGCACAGAGTAGTGGCAGATTGTTCAAAGAGGGATAGATTTGGGGAGCAACAAAGAACCCAAGGATAAAAGTACCACCCAGCTTTGTTCCATGTGCAAAAGGAAGTCTATTCTGTGTCCCTTTTGCTTCCTCTGTTGCAGGAAGCAAGGGATTTTGAAGTAGTGAAGTTTAAAGACAGGTGACATAAAAAGCAAATATTTTGCTTCTCTTGGCTCCACAGAAATTAGGAGTTGTCATTCCACTGAGAGTTCTTGGAGAGAATTTTTAATGTAAGGCTCTGATGGTTATGGTACTTCACAGATATGAATACCTGTAAGGTTTGAACTCTCATTTCACTTTTAATCACTTATCAGATCCATTGTTCCTGAGAAAACCAAAGATTTTTTAAACTCTCCTCTGTGGGAATATTTGAGCTCTTGCCTTTATATACCTGGAAGTGATATGCTCTGTTCTGCTAGCTGAAAAGAGGAATTCTATTTTAATCCCAGTTATGTCTTTGTAGGGATGTACAGATCTACACGCAAAAATATATTTTGCCTGTTTATGTCCACAGTCACTGAACCTCCTGTTAATATACCCATGGGAAAAACAGGGGAAATGGTGCTTTTAAAGTATACCCACGTGGTTACTCTGACCAAAGATAACTGCTCTTTATTAAGACAAAGAACATAGAAAATTTAAAAACCAAATCAGCATAAAATAGTGAAATCTTACAGATCAGAAAAATAGCTATGAAAATTCCTTATATCAGTAGCAGTCTCATGACTCGTCCAACTCTTTCAGTTTCACACTGATGTCACTTCACCAGTTAATAATTTTTCACTGTTACTTGCAAGTTTGCCCAGCTTTATTTTTAAATACCCTTTAAATGCACGTTATGTAACTTTCATTATTAAGTTAATGTGTTAGGAAGTATAACTGTATTTGCTGCTTGTGTGATATTAAATTGATTACATGTCAAATAAACTTACCTATGATATAATTAATAAAACTTAATGAGGATTTTTTGATATTTGCACTACAGCTAGAATCTAGTTAGCACTGAAATGTCAAAGCAATGAAGCGCCTAAAACTAAGTTTTGTTTCTTTTAATTGACAGACCTAAATAGAAATACCCTCCAGTAATGCCAAGAGTTAATACACAATCTGCCAGCTAATCTTTATTGTAAGTCAAAATCTGGGAAAAGAAACCTATCTTCAAAAGTTTTCCTTGCCATCAGCTTGTATTTTGAATTAATATGCTGATCCTAAATGTCATGATTCACCAATAAAGTACAAATGCAGGAAGACATAGTGGAAGCCTTTTACTCCTTTTTGGCAGAGGAAGACAACAACATTTTAGCAAGTTGGTCATCTGTGCTGTCCCCATGAATGAAGATAACACAGTTCATTGATTAATTTAACCTTATGAAAATAAGAGAAAATGCTCTACATTCCTTGAGAAAAAACAAAAGAGAAATAAGCTAAAAGTCCATTCACAGCAACAAGTAGAGGATTCTTGCAAAGTTTTTCTTTAACCAGACTACCCAGAAATATTCCCTGATTGTGAGGAGGGGTTTTATTTATTTACTTGCCATCTCTCTCCTGGTGATCTCCATTTACCTGGATTCAATGATTCTGACACAATTAAGTGAGAGGGAAGATACAAATGAACAAACAGCAACAAAAGGAAAATCAAGTGCCCCTTGGCTTGCTACAGGCCTTGAATCCAACATTCAGAGCCTCTCTAGACAACAGAACTTGCAGTGGGAGCAAAGAGGCAGAAGTGCAAGTGGTGGGAACTACTGACACTCTGACATATAATAAACACAATCTACAGAGCTTGTGCAAGAGATTATACACCCGTCCTACCATACTTCACTTTCTATTTTTACATACACTCTGGAGCATAGGTCAAACTCCTAGTAAACAATGGGATTTTTGTTTATGTACATGCATTTTCTCTGCAGCTTCTTCCTCACAAAAGCTCATTCCTGTACTTTACACTCAGGCTGCAAATTGCATCACTTTTCCTTATCATAACTTCTTTTTTTTTTTTTTTTAATGCATTTTGGAAGTTATTCTATAAATATAAATAATGTATTCCACTGAATATCATTTCCATTGAAAATCATTTTTTGAAGGGAATTGTTCTTGTGTTCCCACTCAGAGAAGGGTGATGGAGGTTCCCTTTAAGATACTTCCAAAGAATAAACTTATCTTGCTATAAATTAGCTAGTATCTTTATAATTTCCCATTTAAAAAGACAGAGAACATCTTGTTTAAATCCTTCCCTCATGCTTCAAAAATGCGACAGAATGGAAAGAATAGTTTTTGTCTCAATTATCTGGATGTTGATCAAGGGAACTGATCTAATTTTCAGACCTTATTATATCTGGCACTAATCAAACATGTATAAAGGAATTTTTTACTCATTAAACCATATTTTATGGTATAGAAATGTACTGCTCTGACAAAAGAGTAAAGAGACACTCAGAGAAAGGTTTTTAGTTCCTGTTTTAGTAGTCCTCTGCAGACTCACCCAAAGTAGCTCTGCCTTTGCCAACCCAAGAAAAACGCGGGAACTTGGTGGGGTGGTTGTGGATGAAGGTGCCTGGACATGAGTTGCTAGGATTTGATGACTGAGACATCTTAAACCCCCATCTCAGTCCAAGGTAGTCAAATTGGTATGGGCCAGACCACTTCCCTCTGAAAAAGTGTTGCAGTCAAAGCTAAATGGCTGCAGCAGTGTGTGTAAGGACTTAGGGGGAAAATTATTGAATGGAGTGTAGACAAAAGACTGAGATTTGAAAGTGCTGGGTTTGAACTTGTAAATTTTTTCATTCCGTGCTGTTTGTAAATGATTCTACAGTACGTGTACGTAAATTTGAGACTTGTGCCATGAATCTAAACTTATTTGGCCATAAAAATAAGTGGCAAATCTAAGTCAAGAAGATTGTACAGACACAAAGAGAAAACATATTAAACCTCTGTGCACATAGTTTAAAGGCTAAACTTTAGCCTCTTCTCCTGACCTACAAAATGTCCCTACTGCTCCCTGTCACCTCATTAGTGGCTCCACGTGTTGGTTAAATGAGTCATCCCTTTATGAAATGAACTACTTATGCTTTAAAGTCCAGTCTCAGGCTAGTTCTAAATTTTAAACCAAAACTAATTAAATATTATTACTGCAGCATTCCCAAGGAGACTATGATGGGATGAGTGATGAGATGCTATGGTTTGTTTGGTTGTACACACACACTTCACACACACTTCCATGAACAAATGAGTAGAGGAAGGGAAGGGGTGGAAAAGACTTGCTTATCCCAACAGAGGAGAAGGTATGCCACCTTTGGTTAAAAAAAATCAAGCAAATGATTCCTCCTTGGGAAAATGTTGTGGCAGGCATTGAGTCACAACTGCTGTGGCAGAGCTGCCCGTTGCTCGTTCCTCAGGTAGGAGCAGACAGGCACAATCTAACACTCACCTGGCAAACTGAAGAGGAAGACGAGACAAAGAACTCCAGTGTCTTTCAATATTAGCCTTCATCTTAAATGTCTGTTATCTTGTAGCTCATTAGGTGGTATTATTTTGTCATAAAGTTCCTTAATGTCACAGAACATTGCTCCCAAAGGTGAGGAGGTTTCAGTAACAAGCAGGGGCTTCTGTGCTTTGGCTGATGATTAAAATAGCCTGCCAGCCTGTAAGAGCAAGGCTCTGGTCATAAACTTCTTTCTCTTCTGTGATTTCACCTTTTCATTAGAAGAGAGAGCTTTGTTCTAGGCCTGTGGTGGTGAGCTGGGAAAATAGGGCTTCAGCAAAATACTGAACATTCAAAAACATATAACAGAAATTGCAGTGAAATACTTCTCTGAAACACATTCTAAAAACCTGGCTGTACAATGTGTCCTCACATCCAGCATTATACTTACAGAAGCAGGAAGAAAAATAACCTGTGCCTATAAACCATACACAATATAGATTGAGGAAAAAAAACAATCAACAAAATGGCTTCTTACCTGTTTTACTGATGGCTTCTTTATAATTTTAACACTCTTTACATGGAACTAGAATACATATGGGGTAGCTTTTTTGCCTTGTTTCAAACTGCAACCAGCAGATTGATTTTTAAATGTAGGATCAGGGAGAAAAATTTTTCTCTGAACACAGAAGTCCTAATTTGAGTGATGCGGCATGGAAACCTCAAAATGGCTGAGAGCACCAAGCTATCACTTAATGTCAAACCTCCTGCACAGCTAACAGCTCATCACTATACCCACAAGAAAACAGGCAAGGACAGGTAATTCAACCAAATCCCCATTAACAAGAGATATCTGAAATACTGAATCTGTTATAGATAAACAACAGTTCCAAAGAATTTTTCAACCTGGTGATTATTTATCAGGATGTAAGTCCGCCTTGCAAAGACATGTGTTGGAAAAGACACAAAGGCTTCCAGTTCAGCTAAAATGGGTCATTTTACTTATATCCACATTCCAAGCTAAAACCTATATTGAATTAAAAAGTAGTAAGACAACTGATTACTAGAAATAAATTTCCCCTGCATAATTTGGTAAGAATTTAGAACTGGAACAATTTAAAAGTGTAAAACCCACAGAGAAGCACTAATACAATTTGCAGGATCCAAGCCTCGGGGGAAAAAAGAAAAAAGTTATTTTGATTTTGATTTTAAGGAGTTTTACCTACTTTAATCTGCATTCCTTTGGTGCTAAATTAGTCGAGTGTGTCTTCTTTAAGTACAATTGTTGTTTTCTTCCTTTGAAAAAGGAATACAGTGTATTCCCTATGTTTATTATTGTAGTCAGATCTGCTACATAGTCAATTTTTTTCCTAAAGCTTTGCATAGTATTAAGGTCATGTTAACAGAGCTACAGCTGCCTGCAACCTCCATCCCCTCCACCTTTCCTTAAAAAATGTATTTGCTACATTTGCCATTTTTTAGTTATATGGAAACTCTGGTGCTAAAGAACTATTAAAATAAAACTTACTATTACTAATGCATAGCTATTCCCGTGGTTCTGTTTAGCACAAAGAATATTTATTGTCCTTTGCCTCAAATCTAGATATGTAGCAATAAATCCACCTAGGCACTATTTCCACCATCTTCACAATCTGTACGTCATCTAAATATTAAGGCAAAATTAGACTTTAGTATGCTTAATTCAATGCAACAAGTTTAGTGGGTAAGCCACTCTTTAAAACCCTGGAACTGTAATGTTCATTTTGCCTCTAATAAATAATAATAAATAAAGGTGTATTGGGGTTAATTGTGTTGACAATGAAAGAGCTGGTGATACAGATATAGGAAAGGATTCTGTATAACTCATTATCTTTAACTTATAAATAAATTATTATTCTATTTTCCTTTTTATTCTGAAGTGATCTCAGACATTAGCTCTGCTTGTGAAACTTCACAATTCAAAGACAACAAAATAGCACTTTATCAAAAGCTTAAAACAACATCCCTCATATAATACAGATGTTAGGGAAAATAGCAGAAAGAGAACCTGCATCGTTATCTAAGATCAAGCCAAGACACCATCAAAGTACATTGGTATTTATTCCATTTCCCTGGATGTATCGTTCCCACATAGCCGTAACTCCATATAACACATATTTCTACTGACTGTTCTACTGAAGTGTGATGCCTAACTTGAGCAGAGCATTTGAGGTTAATAATTGCAATGCTATTCAATAAAATCCTGTCTCACTTGCTGTACTACAAATATTTTGTGTGGTGAGTTTAACTGTGTCTTCTAGTGATGCACGAACTCATCCAGCTAGTAAGTAGTAACAGTTACTAGGGTGCAAGCTGAAAATATTTTGAAACACATAAAACAGGTTTATGTGCCTTAATTTAATTGAAATATAGATATGCTATGGTAATATAACATCTCTTTATAATGCCTTGAGTATCACTTTTATGCAGTATTTACTGTGTAACAGACATTAAATCTTTGGAGAGCTCATGGATATTGCCAGAGTCTTTTGGCCTCCCTAAAATATTAAAACTCAGACTTGAGGAGTTGTTTGTTTTGTTTCTGAATAACCCTTCCTTGGAAACAAACTACTTGATCACTAGCTGTGATCTGCTCTGAGTTCCTTGATGGACCTAGGGCACCCAAAATGAATATTGATTGTTTGGTTAGAGCACCAGCCTGGAACAGAAGGGTTGTCTCTCTGCACTGCTGTCCTTGCTTTAATCACTTCATGAGTCTTATTGTGACAAAGGGCTGAGATTAATTTCCCAAGGTGATTTTTTATTTTCAGATGAAAAATAGCATATGAGAACTTTACATTATCATTAATAGCACTAAAACTGAGCATACCAACAGAGAAACCATTGTTTTCTAGATAGACAGTTACAAGTATTTCTCAGTTATTCTCCCTTCCTAAAAGATACATGTACTGTGAAGTTTTTTTAAATTTTATTCTCAAAAACATTTAACCAGGTTCAGTATCATGTGTGCAAAGCTACCTTAAAGCTGTTCATTTTGTCAATATGAAGAAAGAACACAGATCAAATTATTTCATCTCTCAGAAGACATTCTTCTCAAGTAGAACAAGACTTTGGTGATTGCATTGCAAGCAGATCATGTCAATACTATTCTATGACTGTTCTGTAAATGCAATTTTTCACTGAATATAATTCAATTAATATTTTTGCAGTATTCATACTCATATAAATTATTCAGCTAATAATGGCAGTATTTTGAAATAATTACTCCTTTCTAGATTGTTACCAGTCCTAGCTGCAGACAAAGTAGGCAGAATGTTTCAGTCTACGCATAACAAGCACAAGTTATCATTACAATTTCATCAAATGTGGGCATTTCTATTTATCTTATTTTTTATGAGCCTATGACCCTGCTCTTACCATGAGCATAAGGAAGTCTCCTCCAAAGTTTCTTGAAGTTAGAAGGAATATTTCCACTGATTTTCATGGCCTTAGGATGAGCTCCTGGTAATTCTGACAGCACACAGATAGCCATGTTCAGCTTCAGAAAAGGATCCCAACTCATGAAAAGCACTAAACACGGACTTGGTTTTACACAGCCATTTAAGCAATTTTCTAGGAAGAAAAGAAATGGGATTTAAGGTTATTCTAACCTAATAAAATACGTACTAAATTACCTGTGTCACTGTCAAAAATAATTTTAACTCACGATCAAATGCAAATTGATGCTTGACCAGTCAAAACACCAATAATTTCCAAAGCTAACCACACTTGTGTTATAGAACAAAATTGTGTAGGTAACCCAGCTCACTTAATAACAATGATCTGCATTGTCATTCCTTTATCTGAATTATGCATGACAAAACAAGTCACTTATTCAGGCTCTGTTCTTTAACTGGTTCAACATCAATACAGGAGAACAGCACACTTGAAAAGAAGTTTTACTACCACACTTTTTCAATCATATATACAAATGCAGCTATTTGATGAGAAGTAAACTTCCAGACCTGGATACCTACTACACTGAGAAAAATATATACCCCAAACCCCCCCAGCTCAGAGTCAGATTCCACTCTCCCAACCTCAGTCTGCAGCAGTATTGAACGCACAAAAATTCACTTGGAACAGTAAAACTTTGCCAGCATTCCTGTCTAGGAGTTCCTCACACAAACACATTTCAGCCTTTGTATTTCTGTAATTGTTCCTAGCTCCTCACAGGACTGAAAGCATTTGCTCTCTGCATACAGTGTGTGAACCCCTGTCTGAGAAACCAGCTGATTTATTCCTTATTCTTCAGTCAGGATCCTTCTGCAGTCAGGATGAAAGACCTGGTGAGATGTTTCCCTGCCACTAAGAAACCCAAACTTCATGAAATGTAAATCAGACCCATATCCTCCAATCCCACACAGAATTAGGTAAGAGAGATTTTATTAGCTGGTATATTTTCAGCCTATACCTCAAGATACAGCTTTATCAGACTTTAAGCAATACAAAAAGCAGGACTAAAGCACCCTACCAAACACCACAAGATCCAGCATAAAAATCACAGGTTTTTTGCTGGGTATCATCAACACCCTCTTTTTTATTTTCTTAAAAGGCTTCTATTCTACCAATTTTATTATTTTCCAGTGGAACAGAAATGTTCTAGATGCTAGTCTTCGAAAAAAGCTTTAGTGAATAATTCTAGCTTTAAAGATTACAGACATGTTATCTTTTTCTTGTTTCCTACTGAGATTCCTGACTTTTCTAAGTCTCTGGATTTCATCTCCCACTATGGGAGATAAAAAATAAGACCTTCATGCTTATGAATTTTTAAAATGTGAAATGCAAGTGCAAGATGAACAGAATTTTGAACACACTGTTACACTATGAGTGATTACCCAAAAAATGTACAGGACACATACAGATACTTACACATTTAACATGATTTCTAACCCTATGTCTCTAAGCTGTTTTTTCCTGATGCTTTATTCTGCACTCCCTTGGCCATAAGATAGTGTGATACATCCTTCTTTTCATTGTACTTGTTTTCTTCCTTCAGAAAGGAGGGAAAATCCTCCATGTTTGTTCTTTCTGTTTATACACCAGTAACATATCTATACCTCCTCTGCCATTTCTTTCTAACTTTTTTTGCCTTGAATCCACTTACAGTGCACATTCCATATAAAACCCCTTTTCCCTCTATAAACTATAAATAACTATTATATCAAGTGTTGTCAACTGGATGTAGGAATTTCTGATACTTTGACTCATGAAGCAACAACAGACAGCTGAAAGTTTCACAATGTGCATTTCGTGTCTAATCATCTGAGTTATTTAACTTATTACCTTATTACCTTATGCTGATAATCAAGTTCTTTCATGTAGGGATTTCCACCTGACATGAGCCCTGATTTTAACATTATTTCTGCAGAACAGAACTTCAGGTGGTTGCATGTTTGTATAGTTACCCTCACTTTAGATCAGTCTTCTTCCATTTATTGAGGAGCAGGTGCTGAGACAGCACAATGTGATAACCTGGAATAGATAGATTGTGTTTTGGGGTGAATCCTAGTGGAGGAGCCTGGGATCACAAAATCCTTTCCAGCTGGCATCAGGGCTGAGTTCAGAGGCTTCATGAGTAAAATCAAAGCACAGAATCCCAAAGAATAGTTGAGGCTGAAAGTGATCTGTGGAGGCCACCTGGTCCAACCCCCTGCTCAAGCAGGAGCCACTCAGAGCTGCTTGCCCAGGATCATGTCCAGATGTTTTCTAAGTATGTCCAGGGAGGGGGACTCTACAGCCTCTCTGGACACTTTAAAATTGTGCTTTCTGATGGTCAGAGGGTCCTGATGGTTCAGAAACCTGTTTCAGTTTGTGCCCCTTGTGCTGTCACTGGGCACCAATGGAAAAATGTTCGCTCAGCCTTCTTTACACCCCCTTGCCAGGCATTTACACACATCCATAAAGGCTCCTCCTAGAGCCTTTTCCTCTCCAAGCTAAACAGTCCCAGCTCTCAGTCTTTCTTGATACTAGAGATTCTCCAGTCTCTTCATAGCCTTAGTAGTCCTTAGGAGGTGATCCTTTAATTTTAAATAAATTTCTTTGCCTCCTATACCCTCCAGGGCTTTGAGCCTTTAAATCATCAAAATATTTACATATTCAAAAGAGGCCTTGAAATTGCCTGGAAATTATCTCTAACTAAAGGAAAATGTCAACAAAAAAATCAAAAAGCCAGACTAGACAAGCAGATGATGAATGGGTACAAAATGTTCTCTGTGGTCTATCTTCTTTCCCCCTGAATTAAGAAGAAACATGCAAATTTAAAACCCTCCTGGCTGAGGCAATACTCCTGTTTCAGGTTTTTTTAATTCAAAGTACTCACAAATTCATGAAGGATATATATAAGTCAAGAAAGGTAGGGAACATGCTACTATTTCACTACTTAATGGTAATAAATATAAGACAGGAAAGAAAACATAGAAATATAGCAAGAAAACAGAGAAATTCAGTAGGTTTTCCTCTGTGGTACATCCAGTAACATTACTGCATCTTTTCAGCCATACCAGTAGGCTACACAAGAAACTCACTGATGGAGACTTTGCCATCTCAGAGTAGAGGGGGTTTTTTCCTGCTGAGAGCATCTCAGCACCCTCAGGAGACTGGCTCACATAATCCTGAACCAAACATGCCACTGAAACTTCTATCTTGTGACTCAAATGGGAGCCCAGTGGCATTTTTTGACTATTTTTAACTTAAAAGAGGGTGTAATTCCTTCACATTCAAGATAGCAAAGAGACAAAACAGAATGCGTTAATAGTATTGCAAAACCAGTTCCTTGTCCTGTTCCCTCAGACCTCTCAGAATGTTCAAACTGGGTTGAGTACAGTTTACAAAGATTTAGTCATGGGAGATTTCCAAACAAAAGGCTTCCAAAAGGGAAGAATAGGAAGCTGGAAGTCAGTCAGACCCTCTACACAAAACATGAATATCTGAGGTAATAAAAGTAAAGCCTAAGAAAAAACTGTGTTTTACTCCTGCCACCAATGGGTTCAGGATTGTAACAGGAAATCACTATTTCCTCAGACTCCTGCAGCATGCAACCTCTAAGTTTTTCTCTTTTGATATATATCTACCTCAAGCTCAAAAAGCCAGCTGTATCACTGAGGATGGAGAATTTCCACTACTACTTCTGCTGATTCCTCCAGATGAGGAAGAAGAAAGCTGGGAAAGCCCTTGGCCCTGCTGTTTCTTGCTTTTTGAAGTGCCTGACTCTGATCCTGAGTAAGGGTGATGCTCATGAAGATTGTGTGTGCCTGTATTTCTTATAATTTCTGTTATGACTCAGCACTGCTCAGAGCCAAAAATAATCAGCTGCTGCACAGTATTAAACCACCCAAAACACCACGAGGTGCAGTACTGCACGTCAGAATACTGCTAAAATTGCAATTCAGAAAAGGGCCTTAGGCAAGTCTGGCTTGCAGAGGTTCTGTGTGTTTCAATGTGCTAGTGTGATCAAATTTAGAACATAAGAATACTTTGTGGTTTGTCTGGGGGCTGGGTTGTTTTGTTTTAAACAAAAGCAACCATCAGTATCATGTTGGCAAAAATAATTCCTCATGGACTCTTCTGGATGGTTTGCTATTTATACCACGAGTCTGGATTTTATCCTTCTGTGTATTCCTTCCCAGAGTTCAAAATAGAGCAAATTTTTTCCACTGAACCAATAGATTTTGGTTAAGAAAACAAAAAACTAGAAACTTTGAATTATCCTCCATACCTAGAAAAGGACTGTTGGACTAAAAATACTAATATATATCTCAGATGATTATTAATTATACTTTCAAAATAGCCCTGCGTTGGCAAAGGAAGAACAAGCACAAATGATTGAAGATAAATGGTCAGTTGCCCTCAAAACAATCTACTCTGCCCACTGCAGTTGAGCCATGATGATGCCTGAACCAAGAGAAGTCCTGGACTTATTAAAATGATTTAAAACAGAGATCATGATGCCATTGCTTAAACCAGTAAAGCCTCAGCTCTCAAACTACCACATGAGCTACATTAGGCCAAACACATCTCCTCAACCTCCAAAAAAAATCCCAACAAGTCACACTTTGGGCACAAGGTTGCATTAAGCTTGACAACCAGAATCTGTTCTATTTCCTTTGCAGTTAAGAAAGCCATTCAGTCTTCTATTTAAAGTATACATAAATTCTTTCCTGATTGTTCATGGATTTAAGCACAGGCTGAAGCCTTTCTTGGGTTTAAATACACAATTAAAACACATGCTGAACTCCATTTTGAGCAACCCTTCTGCTCTGAATCCAGGCTGTTCGTCAGTCCTATTTCAGGTGGGAGACATTGCTGAAATATCTGAGGGAAATCTGAGTCAAAACTCTATGACTGTATAGGGTCTATTCTTACTGATTAAGAAATTATAAAGGTATTGTTCATACTTCTCCCTGTAACAGCATAATCTTTTCTGACACAAAAAATACTCTGCTTCTATCACACAGACAGCTCCAAAAGCAGCTTCTAGCTAAAAATCTCAGCTATTTGCAACCAGCTTTATTTTTAACATATCCAAAAACTATACAGAACTGTGAGCAAGAGACATACGGTGTGTTCTATAAAGAGCAAGCAATTGCTTGCCAACAGAGTTTTTATGATTAATTGCCAGTTCAACAGAAGGTAGGAAGTTCTGAAGCACAGAAGAAGGAATAAAAGCAGACTGGGAAAATTTAAGAGGGTCAAGCAATTTAACTGGCTTGAAATTGTTTGGTAACCAATTAATACATAAAAGAGCACGATAAAGGTGGGTTAATTCACAATGCTTGGTGGATAATTACAAGTAAATGATGTGCATTTCAGACTAAGTAGTTTCTTAAATTTCTTCTTTATTTAGCTGTAAGGGTGAATAAGCAGACCACGTAAATGAAACTAATCTAAAAGTAACAAGAATTGCCTATACTCACTTGAAAAGTAAATGCAAGAGACTTAATATGAAGCTAAATACAACTTTAAGAAATCAGCTGCTCTTCAGTTGCTTCAGTTCACACACACACACTCATATTAAAAGCACATCTAGCCTACGACATCAAAATTACAACTTTAATACATCCCACCATTACTCGACTGTGATCTAGTTTGTCAAAGTATTTTAATTCAGTTCTTTGCTTTTATTCCCTGCACAAGGTCTGTGAGAGGTTTTGAATAAACACTTGGTCAAGACCTGTTCATATTCCTCAAAGAAGCCCTGAGGATTTCAAATCATGGAAAAATTTATGCTGGAAGTGATCTCAGGAAGTCACCTAGCTCAAACCCCTGCTCAAAGAAGGTCTGATAAGATTAGGTTACTCAAGGTCATGCCTAGAGAAGTCTTGAACATCTCCAGTCATGAGGGTTCCACAGCCTGCCACAGTAACAGGAGTTGTAGATAACCAGTAAGGTCTCGTTGAAACATTTTCTTAAGGCTGAGCAAGTCCAGCTCACTCAGCTTTTCCTCATTCATTGTGTTTCAGGCTCATGACTATCCTGTAGGCCTCCTGGACTCCTTTCAGCATGTCAACAACATCCTTCTTGTACAGGGAAAGCCAAAATCAGACACAGGATTCCACCTGAAGTCTCAAAAATGCCAGATATAGGGGGTGGATGGCTTTCCTGGACCTGGATAATGACTAAAGCAGTTAGCTGTCCTCAAAATAACCTACACTGGCAATTGCATTTGCAATTTACTCAGGGAAACAAAAAGATATCTACATTTCTTACTAATACACTCATGGATGCCTTTGCTGCAAGGCCATACTGTTGACCCATGACCTGTTGCACACTAGGACCTCCAGATCCATTTCTGCAGAGGTGGATCCTTTCCTTAGCCAGAAGAACCAGTCTGCACTGGTACCCAGGAGTATTTCATTCCAGATGCAAGACTCCACAGTGACTTTTATTAAACTTCAGAGGTTCCTGTATGAAAAGCTTGTGGGAGATTGTGTCAAAGGCACTTCTTCAGCACAGAACAGCCACTGCCCTCCCCTTCCCTACAGCCTCAACCACCTCAGCACAGGAAGCAAATTTTATTCAGGCATTATCTGCTTAATTTGCCCTGGTTAAACTAAACCCCTGTTGGCTGGTCCTCATAATAATCTTGCCTTTCATGTGTTTAAAGCATCCAGGGACCAACACTGGACACTATAAAAAACCCGATTATCCTGCCATTTAACTGTGATGGCCACATAATTCAGACATTTCATTTAAGATTACCACATTTAGGAATTGAGGATGAAACTCAACTTTCTCTTCCATTCACTGAAGGGTTTCTTCCTCCTTCAAAAGCAGTATGAGTGATTCTAAAGAACTATAACAAGTCAAGGCAAACCAGCTGAGGTGGAGCATGAAATTACATTTCTCAAATATCATTAAGACTGGGTTAATTTTGTACCACTGGCCATTCTTGACTTTGGTCACAAGAGTGGATTCATTTGCTGATTTCTTGGTCAGTGGGTTAAATCTGGTCATGATGACTTTAATCATTACTTTCTTGTGAAAGGTTGCTATTAGTCAAAGGTGACAGGAGCAGCAAGAATAAATAGCTTATTACTAATTTGTGTCAGTTATATATGAACTCAGAGCTTTCCTTAGCTCTCACCCATGTGAACTCAAATTGCTTTCAGCAGGCATGCCCAAATTTGCTATTTAACATGGCAATTTCTCTTTTGTCTGCCTTTCTCAAAACTGTGCCTTCTTTGCAGCTGGGTTTTTCTTCCTCCCCCTCCTTCTCTGCTGTGTGACACCAGGGATGTGTCTATTTTACAGACAGGAAGGTAGGTCTTTGCCAGGAATTCATAATCCCCTTCTCCTGTCAGTACTTATCTTCCATTTCAAACTCCTCTAATAACCTTCTGGTTTTCTACATTTGCCTTGCTTGTGCATATATAGAGTAAAAAAAACCCAGCCCAACATAGTCAACTATGTAAATTAGACATTTTGCACACTGATTCTTTGGAGCTGAATAAAAATGTTATTATTAGCTTGTCTAACATATGTCATGGACACCACAGCTGCATTTCATGCCAAGTGCTGGCCCTGAACACCTTTCAATGACATAACACAGATAGTAAAGGCATCACTCCATCACAGGAAGGTTTTACCAGGTTAAGTGGTGGATTTTTCACCACTTAGGAAATTTAAATCAGTGTGTGCTTTTGTTCAAACCCTAGACAGCTGAGATGAAGTGACTAGTTTACATTATCAAGCCTTTTTTTTTGCAGCAGGCCAGACATGCTACTTACAGTCATCTTCCTGGGCTTAAAATGTCTGCCTCTAGAAAAATGAGAGGAATGTACCTAGGTTATACAGAGCAGGAAAAGAACAATTCTTGCCATGATATGTATGCTAGGTCTATGAGTGATGAGAAGAGTCGTTGTACATTTTTTTTTCAGTTTTATTAGAAGGATAAGAAATAACAGTTGAAAAACTTCCATAAGAGAATCAACATTCTGGAATAAAAGGGTTTTTCTTTTTTTTTTTCTTTCTGTAGCTAAAGAAATCATCAGCTAGTATAGAATGATGGATATTACTTAGTAAATGTAGAGCAGTGCAAAGTCTTTGAACTCCAGACCACTTGTAACAGAGAGCTAAAACAGATTCTCACAGTGCTCTATTTTAATCTGTTCTGGATCAATATAAGTGGGCACTGCATGTTTCTGTCCATTTCATTTTATTTAGGAAGGAAAGGACCTAGACACTTTGCTTGTAAGTCAGATAAGCCTAAATTCAAAACTGTTTTCAGATCTGGCAAATCTTAGCAAATATTCTCTATTTCTAATTCTGAATGGACCTAGGTCTAGAAGCACAAGCATACAACATGACAACCAACTTTCCTACTCATTAATCTGAAACTATGGAACACTGCAATTTTAAATCAGAAGCCTAAGAATGTATCATCAGCCCATTTTTTTCCATTTCTGTTTAAAGAACACTTTGAAAAGCATAGTTAACTTCTGTTTCATATGTTAATATCATATTAAATTGCTTTACTGCTTTGTGATGTACAGAAACTTTGACGTTAGCTTCTTTATTTCAAGAATTCTTTTTTCTTGTAAGCTTGAAGAAAGAATCTTCCACTTAAATAAGTAGATTGAAAGCAGTTTCAGTAATTGAATCCCTAGATATTTGTCTTTGTGCTGGGAGGTTTCGTTTAACTTTTAATGGATTTTTAATGCTGAAACAGTTTCATTTTAAACTGTTGTCATAAAACAGTTTAGAATTTTCTAATTTTGCTGCAGGATTTTTCCCCAAAATCCTTTTTTTAAAATCTGAAGGTTTGAGATGACATTATTACAAGAAATACTGTAAAACATTCTGAGAGATGAGAATGATTTCTATAAGACAGAACTGTTAAGACTATCACACTGTCAATCTGTTGTAGAGTGTTCACCAGAAATACAGGTTTTACATATAAATAATATTACTAATAACTAGAATGCATCCTTCTCTTCTGGGAATTGAGGTCGAATGCCTAAGCAGTCTGCAGAGGGGAAGGAAGGGTACCAGGAATGGCAACATCCTCCCATAAGCCTGAGACACAGAGTCCAAGTTTAGGTGGTTCCCCAAGGGAGCATTTGGGAAACGAGAGATGCTGGTGAGAGGTCCCTGCTCCATTGTCTGTGGGGGGAAGAGGTTTGAAGACCTTGATGTTCATCAAGATGAGTGCTTTATAAATTCACATACCTAAGAACTACCACTTGAATGTATTTTCTGGGTGCAGAGAGCAGGAATGCAGTTGATGTTCCCAAGGCATCAAGTTGATGCAGTTTAACACCTGTCAGCTGAGCTATGGTAGGTTCTGATCAGCCTGATTTGCAAAGCAGTTTGGATAGGTGGGCATATTCTGACAATGTTTTAAGAACAGACCAAGCCTTCCATTGAGGCTTGTCTTCTATTAATCATTTACACCATGTTTTTTACAGTGAAAAAAATTTTGAAGTGTTCTCAGGATATAGGACAAGTGACTGGATCATTGCACTAGTTTGAAAACAAACCAGTGGGAGGCACCAAGTCAGAATAACAATTTAATGGGGAAATTAAAGAAAAGGAAAAACTAAAAGAAAACACTGGTTCAAACTGACAGAGTCAAGGTACAACCTGACTCCCTGTTAGGCAGGGTGGTGGTAGCAGTCTGGTAGAATGGTGGCTGCAGTCCTCTGAAGCGGTGATCCTGTAGAAAAGGGTCTGCTCTTCCTCAGAGGGTCCAATGGTGGCTGTGTAGCTCCTGTCCTCTGGAAATCCAGTGGGAAGGGGTGTCTCTGGTGTTCAGAGTCTCAGATTATATCCAGGATGGGATGCTTGGTTCCTCCCTCTGCGTGGAGCATCTCACAATGGGGTAATGAGTCATGAGGCAAAGTGTTGATTAGGCTCATTAACAGAAGATAGTCCGGAGGGAGTTATCTCTGAGTCAGGCGGCAGGACAATGATGGGCAATTAACAGAAAGATAGTCTGGGGGGAGGAGGCAAGGAAACACTGCCCCACCTGATTTCAACAGCTCATGAGGATGGTAATAGAATACACTGCAACCCAGGACAATCATAACAGCACAGACAGTGCAGATCTGGGTAGGGAAATATCCAAACTCCCTCAGGTATCGCAAACCTGAAGTTTTGCTCCTCACAGAGCAATCACAGAAAGGAAAAGTTGCACTTGCCTTAATATGCAAATAGTGAGTGGTTTGGCTACTTAGTTATATAATCTGGCCCTTAAAAAATATCTCCTATTTTCACCGTTGTTGCAGTGAAATTATTTGTTCTCTTAGTACATCTTTCAAACTCTCATACATCAGTGAACAAAATCAGAGTATGATAATCTTCAAAGAAGTGCTGGTAACTCAGTCTTATGTAAAGCTGAAAAATCATGAAATCAGGAGTTACACACATTGAAAGATTGATTTTTTTTTTCTAGTAAATTGACTGATTTTTTTCCAATAAATAATTTCTAAAAGGATCTCAGCTCTACAGAAGCAAATTTCCTCTAAAAGCAATCCAATTTAAGACATTTTACATCACACAGGATGTGTTCATAAGTTCCTGCATTCTGTTCATCCTTTGTCTTGCTTCTGAGTCATAGAAAAATTGTTAAACAGGAAGAAAACCTGTTTTATCTATTTTTTCTATTGCTCAGGTAATCCTGTGATCATCCTTGGGCAGATCCTCCTCTGAAGTCAGAGAGCAGGTACAACGAAATCAGAATTCTGGATTTGGCTTCATTGTGCACATTCAAAGAGTGTCTGGAAGATGAATAAGCCAGACTGATCCTCACAATGATGCATAGCCATTTCCAGACATTTTAGCATATTACATTATTCCAAAATCTTTTGAAAATACCAGCTTTGGGGCACCCATAAGGTTTTTAACAAAGAACTCTCTAAATGCATTTTAAAACATTTTAAGCCTTATAGCACTAAAATGGAGACATGAAAAATTAAGTCACTGTGGCCATGAGGGTTTACATTCATTTCTGACATTTACTGTTATTCCCATGAAACTCATACATATTGCAGACAACTAGCTGGTTGAACAAACACTGCATAGCCTAGCTTCTTCTATAATTTAGGGGGTTTAAGTTAGGATTTGAAAAATAAAAACTTTTTAAACATTTTGTATTTATTACTTTGCAGTCTTCAAGTGGAAAACCGTGGACGTCACCATGTTCTGCTCAATCCAGGGAACAGTTCCTCAAAAAACAATTCCTGTTGAAGCTAATTAGTTCTATCCTATTACAGATTGATGTCCAGTATCTTTATTACCTTGACCATATGATTTCCTTCGCCTGTTTTGGGATGAATCATTTAATGATTCAAGGCCATCACAGGCATTTTGCCTCCTGCAGCAATGAATCCCACAGTTTATTTTTACTTGTCAAATATATTCCCAATACTCCTAAACTGTGCCTCTTCTTTTTCCTTGTCCCCATTCACATTGCTAAATACTACAGTAAAAGCATTTCTAAGTCTTTTTTTCCTGCTACCATTTTAGCTAGTCCCCCTATCTTAAAATCAATGACACTTAGAAAAGTGTGTCAGATGCAACAATAGCATTGAAGAGTATAAAGATGTCATATAAATATGCTATCTGTACTGTTCACTTCTGATGGAGGCTGGGCAGAAATTGATACTGTTGTTTGGATTTGCTCCCATTGAGATGTTCTGCTTACTGAGCATGGTGCTTGTGCTCAGTAACTGATGTATGGAATTATTTTAGGCTATTATGTGTTTATTTACTTCAAGCTAGGTTTTCCTGTCCACTACTTCTCTTTCTTTATCCTCCATAATTTCTTAGTCCTCCATAATTGCCACCATCATTGCTGAAGTAGTCTTCTCCAGTCATATTACTTGCTCTGTCCTGGTCTTGTCTTTTTTCTCCACATCAAATGTCTGGGTTTGATTGCTTTTTTATTAGAAGTTTAGTTTTTATCTAATGCAGATTTGGACAATTATCTCTGGTACTGAGACAGAACTGTGTGGCTTTTGTGATGAGCAGTCCTGTCTCACAAATGTAAAGCTTCTAGAAGTTGAGAATGATATTGATATGGGCTTGACTATTGCTTTTTCAGAAGGGTTTTGGCCTTCACCAAATGTCCTTAAGAAAATTTAGACAGTGTAAGAAGAAAGACAATTGCATGGGTAAATAATTGGGTAAAAGGAAAAAGAAGATAAAAGTAAATGGTCAGTAAGTGGTCAGAAAACTCTTCATCATCTTTATAAGCAACTTAGGAATAGATGTCAATGAGAGGTGAGGTGTTACTACTTACAAATAATAAGTTATTCAGGATGGAGCAGCTGCCAGGAACTGCAGGAGGTGCTGAATAACTGTTTAAATGTATCTTGGACCCAGATACTGCATATGCAGTTTTATTTGCTTCATCTCAGACAGAACTGACAAAAGTTTATAGAAGAACAACAACGATCACGGGTGTGGAATATTTTTCATGTAAAAATTAATGTGCAGACCAGGACTCTTCAGCCTGGCAAAGATCAAATATGTGACAGAGGCATGTAAACCCATAAATATCCAAGAAATCTTTTGTGTATTTTCTTTCCCAATGGATTAACTACAGTCTATTAAATGAAACTCCCAGGAAGCCAGTTCACACTGAGAAAAGAGGGTGAATCCTTATTGAATGCATAGTAAAATTGGTGGAAACCCTTGCTATAGGACGATAAGTATACAACCATGGACAAGAATTCCAGCTGGGATGTAAGACACAAAGTTTTATCTAAATCTCTCTGGAGAAGTCCTTAAGCTGCAAATTCTTGTCAAGAGCGTAAAGCAGGATGTGTCTCTAGAGACTTGCATCCCCAGGCACCTCCTGTTGGCCACCACTGGCAGCAGGACACAGGATGAGATTATATAGTGGTCAGCAAAGTCACAAAAAGACCCAGCAGCTGTATATTGAAGCTAAGAAAGTTCAGACTGACACATTTTTTAAGTCCATAAGGTCACTTAAGTTTGGAAACCCTTAGTACAGCCACAGAACACTTCTGCTCATTGACAGCTTACAAAGAAACGTGGCTTTTCTCAAATCCCGGTCTTGTGTGCAGACACCACAGGGAAGACACACAGAAAGGTTATAGGTTGGACGTGGAATTACCAACAGGATAGATTTGCATTCTAGCCTAGAGTCTGGGCACAACTTCAGTCTGAAGAGCCCCTGATGAGTCTGAGCCCCTGTTCTAATGTGGTTGATGAAAGACAGCTTAAAGAATTGCCCAGACAACCCCATAAACTGCATTCAGAGATGCCCTTCCCATGGGAGTCAGGTCTGTGTTTTTGGGATATTAAGTTAACCATTTAAGATAATAAATGTAACTTCACAGGCTTGTGTATTAAAAAAGATCATATAATTCTTCATCAAGAGTCAGCTAACATGCAATGATCCATACCTTCAATTTCTGAGCGGAGTAATTTTTCAGATGATACTCATTTTGAAAGTGGCATTTATTTACACTCCTCTCCACAATGAGGAGAAATATATATGGAGTCACAAGCCCACTTTTGTGGGTCTTAGTCCCAGGAAAATCAAGATGATTGTGTGTAGAACAGCTATGATTCATATAAGAAGAGTAGTGCTGTGAGTATGCTTTATTTCTCACTTCTAGAATTAAGCAAGTTCAGACTCTGAAGAGTTCAAAACATAAAATTTTCAAAAAATCTTGAGAATTAAGAATTTCTCTTTTAGCAAAATCACAGCAAACAGAAATTTTATATCATCCAGAAAGGTCAAAGAGTTTTAACTTTGCAGAAACAATATTGCTGGGAGACAACTTCTAAGTATATTTTTGTCATGAAATGCATTAATCTCTTGAAAGTCATACTTTTAAAAAATAAGAAGCAAAACATAACTACAGAGAAAGAACACCCTTTCTTTCATTGAAACAAATTTATTGTAAAGGTTTCCACTTGAAAATCTGTGTGTTATCCACTGGGATCTTGATAATGTTACATTCTTAATGAGTTTAATAATTTTTGCACCCCACTATAAAGCAGAATTAATTTATATTAAACCCAATAAAGTACAGATCATTGCCAGACTATTGCTTAATTCCTTTTTCACTGTGTACTGCATTGGCAAAATTGTGATCTCTGTGAATGTATAGAATCTCTTTTGAAATATGGCCTTGATTTTGTGAGCAGTTCCCCAATCTTACAAATCAAACCCAGTCTATATTTGTCTCTCTGTCTGTAACAAGAGGATAATAATTTACTTCACAGGAGGGGTATAAGGGTGGGACTGATCCAGCCAGCTCCTCTATCTGTAACTTGCTCTATAGGCAGAGGAGTTCAATGCCTGGCTGAGCCCAGTGTTAGAAAAAGGTTTTGGAGATGAAGCACAAAGTACTATTTTTAAAGGATACATTATTGAGCCTTCAACTGTGAAATCCCTGGTGCTATGTAAAGAAAACATTAATTTTCCTTTAAAAGAACAGTGTGTGGGTTAAACATTTCTGGTGGCAAAACTATGCAGAGCATGTGGGCTCTAAGAACAGATACACAATCTAGCCTAGAATGCTGTTTCACATACAGTGGCAATACTTGTACTCTTTGGTTGAGCTAAACACAATGAACTTTGGAGCTGACATTTACAAATGTACCTTGACATCTGACTCCTGTAGCAACCAGTGGGCATTAAGCACCTAAATACCTCACAGGAGCTGGACCTTATGTCTCGTGGTTGTTACTCAGCTGGGATGTAAATTTAGATGGCCAAAGCCACTTTCCAGAGAAATTATTCAACTCCTGTCTAACTCTGGGAGTGCTTCAACTCCTTGGTGAGTTTGATTTTTAACGGTGGAGCTCCAAGGAGACATCCAAGGCTTGTGCAGAAATTTCTCTTTCTTAGTGTTACTAACTAACTCAGTATTTTCCCACACACAAATTCCAGCTGAGTCCACAAACTGTCACGCTCTTTTTCCCTGTACTGACCTTGCAAGCAACACCAAAGGAACCAGCTCACACTGCCTTAAACATGGGCTTTAAAACACAGCCAAAGGAAGGTGGTTTTGTCCCCCACCCCATCGATTTAAATATCAGCTTCATTTTTAAAGCTTTTGTCCAGGGAGACCACAGTTCAGTCTTTCTCATCTGGTGTGGTCAAGTCCACCTCCTCAGATTTCAGTAATCAGTCAGAATATTATGTGCAATAAGGAGCACATGTTCCCAATATTTCCACAGAAGCTATACTCACAGAATATACAGCTAATTGGGATAGTCTGTGCGTGGCTCTGTCATTGTTTTTCTCTTAAATGATGTGAGCTACAGTGACCCATGAGTCAGAGGAGAGTCCACATATATACGTTGTGGCTAAGGGAGAGGAAACCCAACTGTAATGCTAATTTTCATCTGTTATCAGGTTGATTAACTTCCTTTCAGTTACAATGATATCACTGACATCAGAGAAATGGAAAAATTTGGCAGTATAGGGCACACTTATATTTCATGAATCCAAAAAGTTTGGTCATGAACACACAGCAGAGAAAAATCAGGCTTTGGGCCACTATGGTTACACTGCTGTCTCTACCAGAACTAAACCATCCAGGCTACTTCCCCAGGTAATCCTGTCCCTGGCTATCACATTGCTTTTTCCACAGTTTTTGCAAATCAGATTTTTTAAAGATAAACATCTAAAAGCAAGATGCATTCAAAATCTCGGTAGCTTAATTTTCTTCTTTCAGGGTTTTGTTCTGTACATCCGTGTTATACTTAAACCAGAAGGGACCTGACGCTTTTAATGTCAGAAACATCTGAAAACTTGAAGAGACAGAGTGACATTAATTCTTCTCTCTACTGCTATCTCTCTCCCACTTAGCTGCAAAAGTACTGCTGGTACTAAGTACCAAAACTCCTGTCTATTATATTGATGACCATGTTATCTCTTTCTCTCTGGTCAGATATCAGGTTTCTCTGTCTCAGACTTTGATTCTTATGCTATAATTTCCCCATAAGCGTCAGTCATCTGACAGCCTGCATTCAAATTACATTTCACTTTCTTTTGAGTGCAAAAAAAACTTCCCGAGTCACACATAAAATATTCATGTCACAATCTCTGCAAATGTAATTGTGTCCTTAAAGTTCAGACACCACCTAGCCCCTGGGGGTTGTATATACCAGTTTAGATGGCACACAGTGTTTTCAGACACTGCTGTGGATCAAACACAGCTGCTGGTTTGATTTTCAAGCACTGTCACTGTGTACCATGTGAAAAAATATCAGCAATGTAAATGGTCTGAAAAGCTGATATAGCTGATCTTGTTACGTAAGAAAAAGGTTGTTGGGTTTTTTTATTAAGGAAATGATAGAAAAATTAAATGTCTAGAAATTTTTCTTGAGAGCTGTCAGGCAATCATTGCACTCAAGAGGAAGTTGGTGCAGAGTCTTCCTTCTGTGAAAATCACTCCTTTCTGTGAAAATCACTGCTTTCAATTCTGTCTTACCTATGTAGCTCAGCATGGAAACACAGATAGCTGCCTGGAACTGCTATGGCAGTCGTGAGTAACATGATCTAACTTCATCAAATCCAGACATAGTGGTCTCCAGACCTCACTGGAATTTCAGTCAGGTTTGTGACAGATCAGGTATGACAGTGGCTTAGACTGCAGCTGACTCTCTAAGAGGGTTTGTGTGGGAGGCTGAGTACTTGTGGTCTTCTCCATCTAAATTTTCAGTTTCAGTTTTAGGAACCACAGCTTACCCTGAGCACTTGTACATGGTAAGGACACCATCACCTGCCAGAGCCAACTGAGGACTGCGCACGCCATACTCAGGATGTTTTCAGTTTGTCAGCCTGTCATCAGCACAGCAGCTCCAAAAAACTCCTTCCCTCAAGGCTGCCAGTGCTGCCCAAATATGAAAATATTGGCACTGTAAATGTAAAACCTCTCCGGTGTTGCTTTAGAATCACAGAATCCTTGAGGTTGGATAAGACCTCTAAGATCATTGAGTCCAACCATCAACCCAATGCTGCCAAGTCCACCACTGAGCCATGTCTCTAAGCACCACATCTACATATTTTTGAACAATTCCACTGCTTTAGTGCATTTTGGGACATTTTTCTACCCATACTTTAACCATTGTCTCTGTGTTTCCATGTGTGCCAGTGTTTGGCAATGCTCTGGCTGGTTAATGTTTAAATTCTGTCCATGCAGACATTCACTTCTCTGATGAAAATAATCCTGTGTGGCCTGACCCACTGCTCTGGAACCCATTTATTAGCTCAAACCCATAAATGCTGCAGTTCACTGAGCTATGCTTCTTCTGGTAACACCCACAGATATAAAAGAAGACCACGGTACAGCTCTTTTGAAAATGTTAAAGCAAGTATTAAACAGTGTTGACACAATTAGAGCCCAGTGGGGTTTCATTCTTTATCCAACCCCTATGAATAAAAGATACCTTTAATTCATGTCTCTGGTTTCTAACCATTCCTTATCCATCTCAATAATGTATTGTCTCACCCATATTTAGAGAACTTAACAATAGTCTATCAAGGGAAACTTTGTCAAATAGCTTTCTACGAACCCAGACATATTAGATCTATTAATTTAGTTTAATAGCTACTTCACGTTGTAAAAGCAACCACTTCCTTTTTCTGTAATGGTGAGAGAAAAAAATACTTCAATCCATTACATTTAGCCTCATACTGCTCAGATTATATAATGTGACAAAGAACATTTTTTTAATAAAAGCTGTCAATTTGCACTTGCAGAAAAAATGTACTTTGGTGGTTGGTATCTTTACCTCCTACAATGCAAATTCCTGTTGAAGCTTCAAGTTCACCACCTTGAACAGCTCCTTAACACCAAAAAGAAAAAATGGTAAAGAAAAAGACCACTATCTCCACCTTCATCTCTGTGCCAAAGAGCTCAGACTGAGGGAGCTCATGGATTACTCTCCTCTTTTTTTTTCTCAACATACAGTCCCAGAAGTAAAAATCTCACATTTCTTTTTAAAAAAGAAGTATATTCCAAACTCCTGCAGCTGCAGAGCAAAGCTTTACCATGTTATCCATATGTTTTCAGAATTCAAAATAGGAATAAATTTAATTCTAAATTCATTATATTTCTCAAACCCCAGGTGTATAGATTAATGAAATTAATAAAAAGGTCTTTATAGAAGAATCTGTTTTCAGCTCATTGATTCAGCAGAAACCTGGAGCTGAACCTTGACGTGGTGGCTGGCATCTGTAATTTCCATAACATTTGGCTAACTCTGCATAAAATGTTAAGAAGTGTCACTCTAATTTCTGATAAATGAAAGCAGCTGACGTTTGCAAATGTTCTGTGGAAATGCCTGGCTGGCTGTTCACATCCAGGCTGAGAATCAGCCATCCAGCTTGAAGGCATTTTAGTGACGCTCATGTTTGAATGTTGACTGTTATGTGAAAACAAAGGTTCGATTTTTAATGTGCTTCCAATGGTTTGGCTAGGACTTCTCTTTATATCTCATAAATCCATACCATCATATTAGGCTAAGAAAAATCAACTAGGAGACCAAATGAATTTTCAATGTAGTAAATCCACCTGAAGTCAGTGGAGTAAAATGAGATAGAACTTTGATTTAATAACTATATTTATTAGAGTTATGTCTAAGTTTAGAGGTTTGTTTTTTTCTGTTACTTTTCTTCTGACAGAGAATTATAGGTAGGCCTTTCTATTTCTAAAATATTACTGTTATAATAAATGAATGTCTAACCTTTTTCTATAATTTTTATTGAATGCACTCTCAGAAACCGTTTCTAGTTTGTCAGGATAACGCCCAATTACTTACAATTAATACTGGAGTGTATTATTAGGAGCCCAAATCCCACAGAAGATTTCTCCCCCTATTTCGAGGAAGCACAATTTCTAGGATTTAAAGCCACATGGTTGATACTAATCTTTTCCTTTAAAAATTGAAGAGATTTCAGGCTACAGGATTACCCATGTGTAATTTTTAATGGGTTTATATCATCATTCCTTCCTTTTCAACAGAATGAATGGTGCCTTATATATCCCTGTTTTTATTAACTGCTCAAAAGAGTCCTGGGACTTCAACTACAGCTCATATGAAAGGAGTTTTTTCTACAGCCTGTGATACTTTTGATTCAGGAATGGAAACAAGACAGGAAACCCACACGCCAAAATGAAGATGCATTTGAAAGAGGAATTTCTTGCACTAATGCTCTATGACTGATTAAATCTGGGTACTTTTCATACCTGATTTTACTTCGGGCAAATCACTTAAGTTTTCATGCTGGTGTTTTCCCTCCCATAAAACAGTAACATCCCTCAGCTACCTTTAGTCTCTCACACCCTTATTGTTTTGTTAATTCCTAGGATGCATCTCAGATTGTACAGCCAGAGGAAAATAAGGAAAATAAAGGTCTTGATCTTAATCAGAGTCTCTAAGTGGTACATAGAGTGCAAACAATGAATACTAATTCAAGGTGAAAATCCTTGGATTTTTTTTTTTTTTTTTTAAATTTTTGAAGTGTTCAGGTCAAGTTCAAGATCATTCTTATATTACCTGAATATCTGTAGTGGGCTGACCACGGCTGAAGGCCAGGTGCTGACCAAAGCTGCTCCATGATTCGCCTTCTCAACTAGACGAGGGCAGAAAATCCAGCGGAAGGCTTGTGGGTTGAGATAAGGTAAGGGAGAGATCACTCACCAAATATCATCATGGGAGGAACAGACTTGACTTGGGGTAAATTAATTGATATTTTTACCAATCAAATTAGAGTAGGATAATGAGAAATAAACCCCAGTCTTAAAAAAACCCTTCCCTCCACCCTTCCCTTCTCCCCAACCTCAACTTTATTCCTGAATTCTCTCCCTCCTCCTCCTCCTCTCACAGGGGCCCAGGAGGACAGGGAATAGGGGTTGTGGTCAGTTCATCGCATGATGTCTCTGCCACTCCTTTCTCCTCAGGGGCAGGACCCATCACACTCTTTTCCTGCTCCAGCATGGAGTCCCTTCCGCAGAAAACTCCTCCATGAATTTCTCCAAAGCGAGTCCTTCCCATGGGCTGCAGTTCTTCATGAACTACTCCACCATGGGTCCCTTCCACAGGGTGCTTTTTGTACCAGCTATGTCTAAAAGATATTCAGCACTGTAGTCTTTAATGTTTCTCCCAGGAGTGTTCTAGGAGCATTATGAGACTGAATATGTCCTAACTTCAAGAAAATAAAAGACAGTTGTTTTGTTTTTTAAATATTTTTCTTTCTTACAGGCTGCTGTGTTGAGAAAAGAGTACTTCTCAGCTGTGTCTTTCATTTGGTTCTTTCCAAGTCAAGCTTAGCAGGCAGAGTCTTCTTTCATTTAATAGGCCAAACTCAATGTATTGTAATTAAAACAAAGATAGTCTTATTTTTGTGTAAAATATATCTCTGAATTTTATGTTCCCCTACAATGCAGTCGACAAACTGAAAGTTTACAACTTGAAAGAATGAGGTGGGTTTATTCATTTTGCATTCTTACTCTTTCATTGATTTGGGAAGGAAAATAAGCAAGAGATACCTCATCCAACAAAGAGCTTATGTGTTTGAGGCATCACAAAAAGGTACTCTCCTTTTTTCCACTTACAATTTCTGGTCCCTCAGGTCTTAAAAGTGCACACCAGTCTCCATTGCAAATCAAGGTTCCTTCCTTGTGATTTAGCATTATAATAAAAGAAACCTGTTCATAAGAGCAAATTTCTCAGGCCACAAGTGGCTCTGTATCACTTCCAGGAAAGAAGAGAGGTATTTAAATAGCTACTCTTTGACACCTAAATTGAGATATTGGTCTTTGCGTTTAATGGATGGATTACTGATGAGATTATTCAGATTTGTCTTGGATCCTGCTCTGAATCACTTCCTGCAGAAGACACCCTTCAGACTATAGCTAAAGAGAAGCCCTATGGTTCCCAGGTAGGTAAAATACATAACTTACTTAGGAGTACAGTAAAATAACTTTTTCTGTAAAGTTTTCATTCTGACCATAAGCTGGTGTTGCCTGAAATTGAAACCTCAGAGGAAACAAGTGCTCTCAGACATCCGTGCTGCATCAAAGTACAGACTTGCTAAAGAAAGTGTAATTGATTGGTTCCAAAACACATGTAGGAAAAATAATTTTTTTTCAGAAAACAGGAAGCAAGTGAAATGGGAAACAGACAGGAGTCACAACAGAATGAAATTTCTATTACATTTTCAGCCATAGCAGAGGAGTCACTTACAAAGCATAGGGATGATTTTCTTTCAAGTCTCCCTCTAAAACAAATAATCCCCACACACACACACTTGCTGAAAGATCAAAAAGTTTATTTTTAAAATCAAGGATTCCAGGAAATCCTGTGTTTGTTCAGCTCTTCAGGTCAAGTATTCCACTGGACATATATTTTAAAGGAGGCAATACATGATGCTTCAAGGAAAGAGGAAAGCAAATTGCTTGCCCAGACGGATTTTTTTCCCTAACATTCAGAAATTTTGGGCTGGGTTGTGTTGGAAGGCCTCACCTTTATGGCCTATAGAAACAGTTTATCTTTTGCTTCATTCTGTTACAGCTCATACTTCTTCTGGGGCTAGAATCAAGACAAGTAACAAAATAGCACAATAGCCTGGAATTGGGCCGGCTGGATAAAATTCAAATACTAATAAATTAAGGAAGAACCCTTAAGTTTTCCAGATTATTTCATTGACAGGAAAGCACTGGAGAAACACAAGCTGACTGATATTTGATTTCCAAAAGAAAACTCTGCATCCTTTTTCTTGCCATATCCACCTGCTCTACTCTGTGTCACCAATTTAAGGCAGAAAGCAGCATTCCAACATTTCTTCTCTATTTGTAGCAATGGAGTCACATTCTGCTCAAGTGATTTTAAAGTTGTACTTTTAGAAGATGTTCTTTCCTTCCTGATTAATTCTGTTAGAAGTGTAGCAAGGGTGCCATGTTAGGAAAACTTTATTATTTTACTAAATGTCAGAAACATATCAACAGCAGCTGTGGCAGCAGGAGGAGAGCTCTTTGTCTGACCATGAAAGCTGGGGATTGTTTTCACAGAACAAGAGGAGAAGTTAAGGAAAACACTGTGGTTGTTTTTATTTCTTTTCTTTCTCTTCTCTACTGGAGTTAAATTACAACTTTGTATTTCATTTTTTATTATTGTTATTTAATAACAACAAATGAAGGAAAAAAAACCTGCTCAGATTTTTGGGGTCAATTTTCAGAGATATGAGGATAGAACTAAATTAGCAGCAAATAGGGATTTTTTAGCATTTGTGTATCGATTAAAGTCAATAGGCACATTTGCTGAACTATTTGCATACAGGAAAACTACTCCTGACATCAGCCACATCACACAGATGTGAACACAAACACACAAATCACTTAAGGCAGAATGAAAGCCCTGCGAAGGAGGGTACTAGGACTTGGCTTCACATCAAAATTGACCTCCATGAAGAGGCTGTCATCCTATTTGGCCACCATTCGTTTGCATTATGATGTGACAGGAAAACTTTCTCATTTATCGATCCAATCACCCACCCATCCATGGTTGGAAAATTTCAAACATCCCCTCCTTATGTCTGCAACTCCTGTACAAGTAAACTTGCAGAATGCAGTCCCACATTGCCACATAAAACCCTTTCCACTAAAAAAAAACCAAAACATATATATGAGAAAGCCATATACCAGTAAAAATTATACAAGAGAAGCTTCAGAATGGATTACTGCAATTCAGACTGTGGAAAGACTCACTTATCAAGTCTAAGAGGGGTAAAAAGAAAACAGGAAAAGCAGAGAAAAGCAAACAGAAGCTGTAGTAATACAAATCTGTGGTTTGGGAAGGAAAAAGCTGCTAAATCCCCTTGTGGAGCTCATGTATTTCTGTAAATACACACGTATTTCATCCTGCTTGCAAAAGGAAAGGTTACAGCTCGTCATGAACCAGAACCACTGTTAAGAAAGAAGAACACAGACGTAAAAAAGGGGAAATTTTCACTTGCCTCCAACAGGAATTTAAACCCAAGGAAAGCATTTCAGATGTAAAAGCACTAATCAAACAAATACTCTGACCTTGCATGACAGAAGATGTGTGAAGCAAGATCATTTTAAGCTCCTTGACTAAGTCAATCAATTTTCTACCTTGCTGTTCCTGTGGTTTTTTTTTTTCTTTGGAAGTGTGCTTCCTTATAAAAGAGTTGGGACCAGAAATTATAGAATAAAAAGAAGATTCATAGTCTTGGAATCCTTTAACTGCAGCACATGTATTTTTCTAGCACAAACACAGAATTCTACTTGACATTCTATCATGTATGGAAGAAAGAGATTTTCTCTGTCTTTAGTCCATCCAGCTCTAGACAACAAGGTGCCAAGCACCTAAACTTGGCACAAAGAGCAATTCACATTTCTCATTTATTCAAGTCCTTCTCTAAAGAGTGTTTGAAAAGAGAATGAACATATTTGTTACGGAGAAAGGCCATACAAATATTTAAGGTACTGTTTGGATTAAGATATTGTAATATGAATGTAAAATTGCAGGTTCTCTTCTCTTTCAGCTGCTGGTTCCCAAGGAACAGTGAAGGAGTAGCAGCTAACTTGGAAACTGCTTTGCTGGATAAAGGAAAGATACCAGGATAGCCAAGATTCATTTTTGCCCACAGACTTTAGCACTGATGCAGCACGAAAGCTTGCTCTGGGTCTCAGGTTGGTTAATAGAAAATGATTATTTAGATTACAGTTCCCAGAGAGATCTCACCCCTCAAGTCCTATTGTGCTTAGTGTTGTAATCCAGGATGGAGTTCCTGCTCAGAACACTTGCTGTACTGAGGGATTAGGTGAATGACTGCAAATCACACAGCACAGCTGATGCAGACTCCAGTTCTCCAGTCACAGTTCAGTGTCCCATGCAGTGGGCCACTCAGGCAATTCCCATGTGCCAACATTTGGGATTGTTGGGCTTTTTAGTCCTTCTAGTCTCTTAGGATTTTTCCAAAGGCTGAGCTTGTGTTTATTAAAAGTTTAAAAGAAGGGTGTTCACGTGAACTGAACAATGACCAACAATGGTTGGTCAGCATACCATTGCAAGATTCATTCCTAGGTGAGGATAAGTTATCCATACAGATCCAATTACATAAAGTCATGGTTATTAAACAGCTACTGAGTTGGATATAGAAGTGTGTGGTACTGGAATAAATCCCTTCATCATTTCCTTTTCATCACTCTCAGCAACATTTGGCTGTTAGTGCAGCTTATAAATACCGAGCAAGTCGTACCAGTTAGAAATAAATTTGCTCTTGCAGTATCCAGGTTTTGATAGGCCACCAGTTTTGTGGAATAAAATGTTGTTCTTTACACGGGCATCCCCTCATGTTAATTTTATCATTATTCCAACATGATTTTTTCCCAAGCTGGGAAAAGAGTTTGTCTTTCTCCATCACGTTTGTTTACACACCCTTGTCTACTGTTAAGTGCTTAATGGGTATTTCTCTATTTGTCTCCTGTTCTTAACAGTCAAGTGGCACTTACTAAAGTTAAAATAGGGAATGCTGCACCCTTGTGCCACAGACATAAAACACAATGCAAGTTCAACATTCTTTACAGAGAAAATCAATAGTTCTTCTAACAAAGCAAAACTTTCAGCAGCTTCTTATCCAGCTCACAAACCACTTCGTTTCAGCAGGTACAAGATGAATGACAGATAGCACTGAGCTAATTTCAAGAAAACAGCACCAAAACAAAAACCTCAAATGGTCTGTTATCCTGAAACCACTGAATTTACACAGTCATTTGTCATTATTTTGTGGGGCTGTGTCTTATTATATGGTTAGGATTTTTATTCTACTGTTAAATATTTCATCAAAAAAGCCATCTAATGCATCATTATCAAAACCCAGTCTTGGAAGTATGTTAAAATATGGGTGTTAATCCAGTCTAAATGAATAAATATTTTATTTGGAAAGTGGATTATAAATGTATTTATTTCCCATACAATCCACACTTTCTTGTTTTGTTTCTTTCCTTTAGTTTTGTTTTATTGCCCCAGTAACAAAAGGATGTGTTCCTATCCAAGTCCACACTGAATCATTGCACTTCCAGCTTAGATTTATCTATATAAGAAAAGTTAACTAGAAACTTTGTTAAAAATGATTGCTTTTACCTTACATACATAGAAGCCCTAGTGCTGGCAAAAGCTACAATTGGGGGGTTATGGTAGAGGGCTTAAGTGATTACAGTTTGTCAGTCTCACTGACAGAATATTTCAATAGTTAAGAGAATCTCAGACCACAAAATTTCCTCATAAGGAGTGGCAGCCAACTAATACCATAATTTCTGGTGTCTTCTGATAGCTTTCTCTCCTTCTTCATTTACATATTTCTCCTTCTCTGCTAGCAGACTGCAGAAGCTCCTTACTGTAGCAGCATAGATGAGGGTTCCACTACCATTTTTGAATCTGTTTTCTGATAACATTTTTAATCCATGCACGTTGATACTGATATGCTGATTTCACTGAGGGGTCTCTAAATTGTTTATTAGATGAGTACTCACAACTAGATGCCACGTGTGAATCCAGCCAGCACAAATCACTGGGACTGCATTCAACAAGAATGGCAGCACCACGAAGACAGGATGCCAAAGGAAGTTCTCACTTTCACTGCAGAGCAGAGATATATGGTTAATATAGCAAGAAGTCGTGAAGTAAAACAGATGGAAGAAACATTCTGAGTGTTAGCAGAGAAGAGAACGCAGTAAGTAGTAAAGGGAGATGAGCTATTTTGCATGAGATGTCAGCATTCTGGTCAGACTTAGGAGTCAGATTTTATAAATATTAATTTTCCAATCCTATCTGGTTTATTATTAAGCCATCAATATGATTACTGTCTCAGAGAGATTAATTCTGAGGATGGGTGTTTATCATTTGTCTGGTTAAACTGAAATAGAAACTTTTCTAAAAAATTGTTTGTTTGTTTGTTTTTTCTACATAGTTGCAGAAAGGATGAAACACAGAAAGGGCTCTTACTTCTGTTGATTCCTGTGCAGAGATGGTGGCAAGCAAGAGTCTGAGACAATCAGAGGCTGATCATTCCCTGAGCTCCATCCACAGCCTTGAAGAGTCCTGTGACATTTTAGCAATAATATATAACTGCAAGAACAATAATTTTTGCACAATGACTATAATGATACCGTGCACATTAACTAAAGGATAGTCACCTTTTCTAATTCTCTGACAAGTGATCAATACTTTAGAGTTGTTTATCCAGATTATAAACTCAGTACAGTAAGGTGTAACCACATTGGAGCTTGTGAAAATGAAAATCACAAGCATCTGTAATGGTGCTGTAGCAATGCAGGATAGTTTGAAATTGTTCTTATAAATCTTTTTATAAGCCCCAAATTAGTCAAGAACACATATTATCTGCTGTTGTTTGACATCATCACCCAGGAATTTTCAGATACCTGACAGCACATTTTTAAAACTATCATCATTCAACCTATCACTTGCACATTTTGTGGCTACCTATATGAGTTATAGCCAAGGAAACTCAATCAAATTAGCAAAGGATGATAGATTATTTGAGTAATTCTTTTCTGAGCAACAAACTCTTTCAAGTTCAATTGGAAATGACTTATCTGCAACCACTGCAAAATCCCTCTCAGATAATATCTGACATAATAATGGCATCAACAATTCAAGTGGAGAAATACAGGTTTGAGACCTCTTTGGCTCCTATGACCTGATATAGCAAAACCCTTAAAGAATGCTTTGTTTGAATGGACAAAAATTCTTGTATTTTATGTCCTGGAGGTGATGACACACTTATGTGTCTATTTAAGAATTGAGAACCCCAGACACTGGGTTTCTGGGACTGCACATAAACTGCAGTCCTGCTGATTCAGGAACTTCAGGATTTCTTCTGTTTCCCTCAAATAACTAAATTTATCCACTGCTTCAGACTGATATGTGAAGAGACCGGTAATGAGAAGATGCCTTCAGTCGAAGGGAGCTCCTTACTGAGGGGAGTCTGTCTGGACATACTTACAAAGACCTTTATTATCTCTTTTGCTGTTTGTGCTAAATTCTGTATTGTACAAATCAGCAAATACTGCAGCAGAAATAGCAAAGAAAAATGATAGTCTGTCTTAGAGTGCATGGTTGGCAGAGCCACCACACCTAGGACATTTCAGGTGCTAGGTCTACGGCATCTGTGGGGTATAGAGAGGAGAAGCATGTTGAAGTGTGGGTAGGATGGGGAGCTGAGCTCCTTCACTGTGTTGCAGGGCTGCTAAAGGGTCTCACCAGGCCCTCCAGTGGGATTGCTAAATGCTCCAGAGGGTGGATATCACAAATCCCAACTACTGTCTCTCATGTGCCAGCAGGGACACGATGCACCCTTACCTGAGGGTTCCTCCATACCTACCCTAATGAAAGGCAGAGAACCAGTGCCATTTCAGCAGGATGACTGCATGTGGACTTGAAAAAGAGCCTTGATCTGCTTTTTCAGAATGTGAAGAAATGTAAATCACACCACCCTGTTTCAAAGTCTATTAGAAGGTAGCAGTGATGTATAGTTCAACCTAGCACCTCTCACAGTGACTAATACACAGCTTCCCTGCTGTTCACCAGGATGACTGGTGATAATGATAATGATGAATATCCCCTCAAAATATCATAGGGTTTTGGAAAATGATTCCCTTTGACTCACTAAGTACACAGTCTTCACTGGCAAGATAATGTGTCAAAACCTATTTCTGAAGAACACAAGCTACTACCTCATTTAAACAATCCAGGATAATTTTAAGATGTCAGAATATGCCTGGGGATTGCAAATATAAGGCAAAAGTGAATTTTCCCTCCATTAAAACTTGGCTTTACATTAGCCAAGAAAACATTAGGATTACTCTCACTGCAGTCATATCTCAATTTTATACTCTTAGAATTTTGTGGTGATGATAAATTCTTTCAAAAATTGGTCTCCCCATTATGAAGAGCTACAGGTGATGTGCTACCTGCATACAGAGAGAACTGTGGAGGTTTACTTGTAACCTTTAACCTGGAAATGTAAATATCTCATTCACTGCCTAATCTGACATAAGCCACAAACCTCAACTATATTCAAGGTTGAAATATATTGAAATGAATGACTGGCATTTCCCCAAGTGTCTATGTTAAATGGATGCTCAGCAGAAGTAAGTAGTGGAAGGAAGGCAGAAAAGCTACCAATGCCTACATGATGCTCTTTTCCCCTAGGGAAGTGTAAGAAGTTTGGACAACAAATGAATAAGCAGAATAAAGCATAGAAGCACCAGTGTAGCCAATCTCAAGTAAAGAGGGGGAACAGTTGTGGAAGGCAAGAGGGAGAAAGGAAGTAGAAAAAATTAAATACTACATTAATAATTGTGAAAAAATAATGTTTTCCCTAAAAGGAATTGATTGTATAGAGCCATTCATCTTCTGACACTGTCACCACACACTTCTTCTTCTGTCTTAGAGAAGCTTCTTTAATATTTATGAAGGGCCACTGTCATTTTCCCCCTCTGCCTTTCTGGTTGCATCCTTTATGACTGACTGCTTGTTGCTAATGTCAATGTCCTCAGGGAGAGGAATCATCCCTCCCACCCCCACCAAGGCTCCAGTCTGAAGCCGATGAGCGTGAAGAGAGATGGCAGTTTGAGGGACTCTGCAGCATGAAAACATGTCCAGCACAGAAAGGGAAGACTGCTCAGTAATCAGCTCTTTGTGGTTTTTACTTCCAGTTTGCAAGGGAGATGTACTACTCCTTGCACTTCCTCCTAAATGGGAAAATAAAGCATCATCTCACCTTATTTTAATTGTTTCAAACAGAAAAAGATGACCAAATAATGTTGGGATATCCTTGGAATTAAAAATACTGCATCTATAGAGCATTATTAATTAAGCACATCCTGATTTGCAGGAAGGAAAAATTATCCAAACTTCATCTGCCTTTCACTGTCCATTATAAGTGCATTAATAAAAGCAGGTTTACCAAATAATCTGACAGGGCCTAGAGATAATAACAAAAAGTAATCTACTTTTATGATTACAGGGATATGCCTGCACAGTTCTTGAGGAGACTGCCTCTGGTTGCAGCCTGCCAGTTTAACTATGGGCAGCTTGAGAAACACAACCTTTAACAAGTAAAAAAGGTATTTCCTGCAAACACAGCTCTGAACAAGTGAAATAGGAATTCCCTGCAACCGTCCCTGGTAGATATTAGAAGGGATCCCTCTGTGAATACACCATCAATGCCCTCATCTGCCATCCTGCTTTCAAGCCACAACCAAATATATATATCAAGCGACCAAAAGTAACTTTCTGTTCTTGGATGAACAGCTTTATCCTGCTGTGGTCAAGGCTGCTTTAAAGACAGTAAAAATACAAGCCTCATGGCTACGTGCTGGACTAACAGAATTGGGCCCCCACTGCATTATGGCTCAAATTTAACATGATATATGATGTCAAAGCTAGAAAATCATTTTGTTTCTTAAAGTGGACAGGAGATGGAATTTAAACTGCCTTGGTTGGAGTCCTATAATCAGTCATCCAAAATAAATTGTATTATTTAAGAGTTATTCAGAGGCAGACAAGCTGAAAACCTGTCTTTACAGAATAAAAAAGTTTATAGGCTCCTATAAACATTTAAATTGCTTCTTCATACATGTTCTGCATGGTAATTTCTTCTGTTTCATTTGTAAGACTTTCTGTTGTTCTTTGTGACTGTTCTCAGCAGTTTGGATCTACAAACACTGCACAGTGGGGTGTTCTTATTTATTAAGATCACCAATCTAAAACTACTCTACACACACACCCTGGGATAAAAGAATTATTCTGGTACATAGGTTTGAATTAACACAGGATATTCCACCAAAACTCTCCAACAGCTCCTGAGAGTGTAGCTAATTTGCTAATGCAAATATATTTGTGAGATTTTTCTGTAATTTTGTTGCAGATAGATGCAAGTGAGGTTTAACTGTGTCACCTGTGTCCCGAGCCAGGTGGTGGGACGTTGGCTGGCAAAAATGTTAACACAGGCTTTGAGACAGGAGTTCAGGAGATCACACGTCCCTGCCCACGTGCTCAGAACTGTGAGCAGTGCCCAAACCACAGCAGTTTATGTCATATGAGCTCCCAGCTGCTGAGTGCTTACAGCACAGGGCTGTAACAATCTGATTTTGATTACACAAGGTTACCAGGGCGCAGAGATTCCTTGATCACTCCTTCCATGCAGACTGTTCATACTCCTCTGTAAACTGTGGCATACGGACACAGCATAATATTCCCTTCTCCAGGTTAACTTGCTTCATGTGCAGAGGAAGTCTCAAGGGACACCCCACAGCATCTCAGGGAACAGCACTGTTCAGATTTATGAACCTTTAATGTTGCATTGGACTTTATTGAGAAGCTCAGCTACAAATATTTCCTCTCCAGACCTGATACCCTAGAGTAGAGGAAAATAGCATTCCATGGTATAAATTTTCTAATAAACATGATGTCAAATGTGTCATGATATTTTCCAATTTTTTACTGGAAATCAAAAGAATTATTTTTCAATAGAAGATTTCTTTTTAACCTTTTCACAACAGCCTGCTTTCCTGAGTTTGGGAGAAAAACAGGAACATCTAATAACTACTAGACATGTCTTACTGGTCAAAGGCATTTTCAAAGAAACCGGCAAACCCAACTATTTTTATCTCATTTCATGCCCTCATGGGTTATGAAAATGAGCCAAGTCTTTTAGAAAGCTGCATTGCACTTAAATTGGCTTTTGCTTCAAAATGCAAATCTTCCCTGCCAACACATACGGAATGTAAAACTTGCCAAGTGGATGACAAGCAGGAAGAAGAAGATTGCAAATGATGTTGCAAAGACAGGAGATAAAATACACAGCCTAGCAGGATATACATGTTTAAAGATTCCTGCCATGTATATTTACTCCTGTGTAATCTGGAAGTGACTGAGATGATGACAACATTACGTTAGAGCTGTTTATATATTTAAACATTCCTTTCCTTTTATTTTAAAGCATTACAGGCAATCACAAACAAATGGGGGTTTTTCATGCTGTCCTACTGAAGGGAACAAAAACAGCCCTTAACTACTGTTTTGTTTTTGCTTTCAGGTAGTAATAGGGCTCCATCTCTAAACTCATCCTGTTGCTACAAGTTTCAGTTGCCCTTCTTCCCTTTGTGAAATTGTGAGGACCCTAATCCTGAAAATATCCCTATCTGTATCTCTGGACACATTGATCCAGAGAATAGATCAGATCTTAGATATTACCCAAAGATTTGCTCATCTCCCCAGAGGATTCTTTTAAGATGAGCCAAATTCTACTGAATTCAGAGGTTTTTTCAATTGATTTCATGGAATGAAAGATATTTGTGATAATACTTTCCCCAGTTTCTGATACTAAGAAAGAAAAGGATTTTTTTTTTACCTACTCAAAGAATATATATAGCACTAAAAAAGTTCACTCATGTTTGGGAATTGACTTCCTTTTTGTTTTTTTCTCAAAACAAATGCTTGGGTTCACAAAGTTCAAGTGAATTTCTTATCTACCAAGATGAATTTTGTAATCTTTATTAAATATTAATGCTGAACAAGAATCACCACTTCTCTGTGCTTATAAAAAATAGTTGTCTCTAGAATGTAGCAGACAATTGTTGGGGTTTTTTTTTCCCTTTAAGATTGATTTAAATAGTTTTAAATGTGCTATCGCCCTTGAAATTTTTCATAGGAACAAAGACATAGAGGTCAGGAGTGTGTCAAAATGACATTTAAATGTCAAACCAGTGCTTACTTTATTGAAATATGAAGTAATGTCTGCCTATTCACTGAAAAAGTGTTTAAGTCTATTTCAAGTTTTCAAAGACATTTCTCCAGTAATGATGCTTTGAGTGACTCTGTGGAGACATGAAACAGAAACTGAAATAGATTTGGTAGTGAGGAATAAAATTAGGAATTATCTACTGGTCTGGCATGAAATCAACATGACCACATTACATCTGTATTCGCACACAGTATGAATCAAAGCAGAGAAAAATCAAATAAGGAACTTGCTTCTGTGAACCACTGTAGCTTAAAAATAACAGAAAAGATCAAATGCCACAAAGTTGGGGACAGAAAAGACTTCTTTACCACAGCTAAGCCAACATTGCCTGCACCCAATTAAAATGAAAAGTAAATACAAAGGAAACCAGCACTGTTGAATGCAAGCATAAATAACTCAGTCTAAGGATTATTAAGTCTTGCAGGCAGAATATTTGGAACTGCAGTCTGATTTTATATCCGTCAGATGAAGGAGTGCCTTACTTACTGCTCCCACCCCCAAGTACTAGTCTGAGGTGAAGCCTTCCTCTTGGTTCAGGCCTTCCCAGTAGATGGATTTCAGCTCCATCAAGCATTGCTCAGGCCAGGTCAGGGTGGCGGTGAGCGACACGCAAGGACTCTACTCCTGGGCTGCAGCTCTCACCACCACTGCCATTGGCCATCCCTACCTCCTTCTGCCACAGTTTCAAAAGCAAGGGAAGAACCTGCATCCCTGAAAGAGGTGCAGAGTGTCTCCTCCATGCCTTCAATGACCTTGTATGAGTGTGTGTTGGCACCTTGGGATGAGGTTTATTTCCATGGCCAGGATGTCCTTGGCTGCTGGACCACTCTGGAGGCCACTGACCTCTTCTGGATGAGATGCAGGTACCTGTCTGCCAAGAAAAAGGACCACAGTCATCAGCTAATTTCTCCCATGCATGTCACAGAACAGCTGTCTGCTAATTACCTTGCCTGACTGGCAGCCTAAATCAATTTCCAGCTAGGAGTCCACAAGTGAAAAAACAGTTGTGTACCGTATTCCAAATTTCATGCCTTTTTCTCCCCTGCATTGTTGGGGTTAGAAAAGGGAGAGGATGGAAAGTTTCCATATCTTACTTCTCCTGGACTGATAGTTTTCACCCCAGAAATTCATACTTTGACATTGTTGATTATTTTATGGACAACTATCACTGTGGTTTTTATGATGTACTCAGAATGAGCTCAGAAGTTGTGATCTTGCTGTGCTGTACAATACTTTTAAATTATGGGGCAATCAGCATTCCTGGTGTGTTGTGAGCTGACAATATATGGGTACCTCAGCTGACAGGAGGACACTGTCCTTGTAGTCTAGTGCACTTTTGCTGGCTCTGGTGAATACAGCAAGCAGACATTAAATGCTGCAGACATTCAAAATACCCGAAGAGCATTTTTCATCCAGTATTATTTCTCACAAATATGCCTAGGTGACAGCTTGTTTAATATACACTGAATAATATGAGTTGTGCCATTTGCCAGCAAGTGACAGAGCTCCACCAGTAAGCATTTTATTAGGTGAATTACTATTTAGTGTTCACACCATCATGTTTACATTTCCTTTTTATTTGGTGAATTACTAAGGCTGCACATTGAGATTAGCCCTACATGAGGGGCTGTGTGAAAATAGAAGCACCATATCCTTGAAGGTCACACAACACAGTGGAGAACACAAAAGAGTATTTTTCTTCAAGGGGTAAGGCCTCTACCTTAATTTTTGGGCCCGAATCCTAAAATTGTTATGGGTACTGAGGCTATTAGCTACTCTCAACCCCAGCTTCCTTTGACCAGGAGAGGCTCAAAAATTCCCTGAATTCAAGGGACAACATGCTAAAGGTTTAAAGGGGGTCAGCCTCAGGTTTACCTGAATGTAGGTTTCTTGAATATAGGTCACTGGGCTAAGTCATGACCATTTTTATGGCAACTGTAGGAAAAAGGGACTGTTTACTTCTCCTCCCCAGCTGTATGGCTATAAAAACCCCATTGCCTTACAGCCAAGCATAAATTAAGGAACATGCACACAAAAAATTGGGCAAAGTGTCTCAACATCAGGATTCTGGAGTTCTGGTTCACCAAATGTCATACATATCCCCACATAATAAATTCATCACCTTCTTATTCAATTGAAAATAGCTCCACAATAACCCATCCAGAATACTTTAAAGCTTATAGAAAGAAGAAAAAAAAAATAAAAAATCAGTTTCTCAGTACCTCTAGGTTCTGGGTGTATGAATCCCACGCAGACTTTCTCATACCAGTACCCGTGTGAGAGGTTGCACCACATGGCCAAGGGCAATGCCACAGGAGATGCTCTTCCCTCTAGAGACAAAAGCAGAAGAGACACACTGGCACTGTGCCCTATGTACATTAATAGGACCTGTCACTTGCCAGCACAAGCTAACACAGGCTCTGCTTTGGGCTGACATAGCTCCGTTGCTCTTGAAGACACTCACAGCAGTCTGGGGATCTCTGCAAGAACTCTGTTTTTAATTCAGACATGACCACAGACACGCAGTATCAGGCCCATCAAGCTGTTTCTGTCAGGATATACTCAAGGACCCAGAGGCAGTGAGGAAAAAAAAAGCTTTTTTCTTTTTTAAACATGGTTCTGAATGGCCCCATATTCATAGACTCATCATTCATCAGACGAATAATTCAGATGATCTGCCTCTTTTAAGTATTGTTTTCTAATTCTATTTTATTCCATTCCCTTTTGCTAATGTTTGTTTCCTATTTTCCTATGCCATGACTGCTTTTGAGCACGTGTCCAACACAGAATCACAGCTCTAAATTTTCAAATTCTGTTCTTTGGAATAGACCCAGTACTGAAATTTTGAATTTGGGCCATAGACAGCTTTTTGAACTCAATTTGCTTCTGCCACAGCACCCTTGAGACTGTCTGAAGACAAGAAATGATTTTTTTTGTGCAATGCAAATTAAAACCTGGTTTACTGAGCTTTACTTACCTCCTGACACACCACTGCACCACCACCATGACCACTGCCAATAAGGATACTGCCAAGCGCTGATTTTGGAACCCAGAATTCCAGAAATCAACAGTGCTGAAAGTAACAAGCACAAAGCTCATATTGTTTTAATGAGAAAATTTCCTGTCCATTGGTGCTCAGCTGAGTCCTACTGCTTGGACCTTGTAGAGTCTAATCCATGTGCAAGAGGCCAACTGAGATCTCAGGCTGTTTCTTCACAAACATAGTGGCATCTCTGACTTCACAATGCAACTTGTAACATGGTACAGGACTTTTGTTTCTTTTTTTTCCTCCCTTAGAAAAAAAAATTATTGAAATTATGATTTTTTTAATGATGGCACTTAATACTCTCCAGCAATTTTGAGAATCTTGATCTAAGTAGTGTACTAACACTACATAAATGCCTGATTTTTTTTTAATTCATATTTTACTCATCAAAAATCAAACATTTCTTTTACCATTGATAACAATAACTTCTGCTAAAGTCAGCCTACTGATCAAAATGAGAAATAGAGAGTTATGAAAAAGGCACAATAAGGACAAGGAAGTGGGAGTTAAAGGCAGACGTATTAAAATCAAAAGCACAACTTTCAGCAGTAAGATTAATTACCACTATAACATATTACTAAATAAAATGTCAGGGTCTCTAACTCTGATTTTCTCCAAGATTTCTGTTTTCCTGGAAGATTTGCCACTGTATGTGTTTCTGGGTGTCAGTGGGAGGGCCTGACAGCAACTATAAGGTCTGGGAGGACACTGACCTGGGACAGATGGGATGAGAGGAGTGGGAGGCAGGTATTAGAGCTCAGCAGTGGGATAGGGAGGCAAGACAGAGATCCTGAGTCCCAAGAAACACAGAATGGAAACTGCTGTGCTGACCCTTGCTCAGCAGATGGACCCCCCACTTCAGACCCACACCTACCCTCCTCATAGGAAGGTATGAAGAACATCTGCAGTTTGCCTGGGATTCTGCCTTGCCATGTTGTCTTGGTTTAAGACAAGTTAAGGGGGTGGCCACCTCCCCTTTACTTTTATCTAATCCCTTTCCACAACTAAGGAGACATGAATATGAGATATAAGTGAAAAAAATAGCAGTTTACTAAAAAGTCAGTAGTTACAAAGTGGTCGCTGAAATCTCCCAGAGTCACTGGGAGCAAAGAGAAACTCAAAATGGTGGAGAAATGATGGGTTCCTCCAAGCTTATTCAAAAAATTCTGGTCCTTTGACAGATTTCTCAAACCAAATATGTTATTATCATCTATTATTTCCTTTTACTTTTTATAGAAACTTTGATATTCAATTTCTTGATATCTTTCAAACATTAGACTCTGTTGAACTTATAGGTTCCTGAAAGATGATGACTGACATCAGCTACGAAATATGGTAAATAGTGTAATTATAATTCATAAATTAAATGCTACAGCTAGGAGATGCTAAAAAAATTAATGTGGCTCATAATTAACTTTCAGTAGCAAAAAAATAAGATAGTTTATAAAAAGTTTTAACAGAAATTAATTTGTCTCATTTTTTCCTTCAGAAATTAATGGTGAAAATCAATTATCTTTGCAGAACAATGCAAGATTCATGTTTTTATCAATCAGTAAAGGTCTGATTGCACCAAAGCAACAATTAAGAATAGGAAAGCAGATCTAAACCAGCATTTTTATTAGCTTTTCTAGAATAAGAATAGAATGAACAGCAGCACTGAAGAAGAACCCGATGTTTAACCAGTCTGTTGTTCTGTCATGGAGCAGAGATTCAATTCCAAATAGAGGATATAAGTACCTTATTACCTATTACCTTAGCTAAACATCTGGTTGCAGCAACCTGTCTGACAAAGGTGGAGTTTGAGAAAAGGTTATAAGGTGTTTTGCAGATAAAAAAACAAATAAAAACAAACAAAAATTGTTTCTCAGTAGAACAGTAAGCATTATCATGAAATAATTTATCTGGTTCCAATGCCAACATTACGTGTGAGCCTGTAAATGACTGTGCCTAACCTATACAAGGAATAAGAAAGTACAAGAACTCTTTCTGGGTAGCCATTCAGACCTTGACTATCATCAGCATGACAGTCAATGAAGCCTTCTCACATCCTTACCCACCTCCAGTCCATCCTATGCAACCAATAAGCTTTGCTAGGGAACAGAAATCACAGCAAGGAATAGGCAAAAAACACTCCTCCATGTTAAAGCCATTTTAGAAAGTCTATTCATTTTATAAATTCTCTCTGGGGGATATATCCAAGACAGCTTTCCTTAGACAAAACAATGCTAACAGGTCATCAAAGTCACAAGCTGAAATTTCCCAAGTTGGCAAGCCTCAGCTGATATTCCTGACTGCTGGAAGGAAATGATAAAGCCAATTTTTATAGACAGACTTTGTTTCCCCTTTAAGAAAATGCACACACAGAGTTTAGTTTCAGTCCACTTATTTCAATATCTTCTTGTCTTGCTTGTCTTATTTTCAAGGGTTGGTATCCAAGGGCTGTCATGCTGCTTTTTACTAATTTTGACATCTGGTCAGGTCATTTTTCAGAATTAAATGACACGCAGCTTTCACGTTTTCATTTTTCACCCTAGAAAAATAAATGCTGAAGCTTTCCTTTCATGTATGGCAAAAGCATTTCCATATCAAGCTCACCATTCTTCCTGCTGAACTGAATTGCAATGTGACTGGGATATATCACAACATGCAACCCATACCAGAAAACAATACTTCTGCTCTCAAGAAAGTTAGATATGCACTATATGAAAGAAAAAATAAATTCTGTGACTCCTGTATGAGCTTTGGAGCAAAATCCTGACCTCTATTTCTAGAAGACTGCCTGCTGAAGATGTGAGCTTGGTCTTTTTTCTAACACAGACATGCAGACATTTATAAGTAATTTGATGAATTGATTTGGCCAAAAATCTTACCCATGGATCACAAATGAGAACAGAACCACCATGCCTTTACAAACTGTGTCTTACAAAAAGTGACCAAGCCAGCTTATAGACTTAGCTTATAGCCCTGGTCATAAAATTTGATTCACATGTGGCAGCTGTATAATCACTCTGTTCCGGCTGACGTGGTCACATTTCCATGCTAATACAACACTTTCAAGAAACAATTAATAGTGCATTTATTTATCATCTTCAGATATTCCAAAAAGAAACTTGGATATGTATTTTAACACAACTCTCCTTAGTATTTCTGTCCAAGGAGCACTTTGGGACCCTCCAAAGTGATGCCATTCAAGCCAATCTGTATCCTTGCAGTGTGAGATGCTATTCATCGTGAGAAAACATCTGCAACCTATTCTTGTATAATTAGTATGCTTTTGTAATGCTGTTGATACTTTTATTTCTATGTGTAATTTCTATGCTAATGCTGGGAGGAGAGATCAAACTCCTCTCTGCTCATGGCTTTCTCCCCATGACTGAGGCTTCTCCTCCAGCTCAGCTGAAAGGGGGGCCGGCAACAAGGGAGGCAATGTGGCTGGGTCTTTTTCAGCATATGAGCGAGATATCCACAGGCCACAGTGGAACCCTGACCTTCCCACCCAGGGCCACGTTGCTCCTTGACAATCACGTCACCACTGAGATATTCGGCATCTTGGAAACACACATATGAATAAACCAGTTTCCTGCACTTTTGGGAGGTGGAACAGGAGAGGGAGTCTTGTTAAAGGTAGAAAGAACCTTTCTTTTTCTCAGGCTTGATCTGTTTCTAAAAGAAAAAATTAGCCTATTATACCACTACGTAAATCCCAGTTTTCTGTCTTAAATGCTAATTACAACCAGTGCAATTCATACTATTATTTGCACTGTATGACATTAAGTTAAATTCTTTTTCAGTTAATTTGTTGTTTGCTACTGATCTCTAGTGCCCTTCAGACACTCTTGAAAATAATTATTTAGGTCTCTATTAAAATATTTTGATGAATAAAACCACTGAAGTAGTAGCTGATGACCAGGAGCTATATTTTAAGCAGAAACAGGCCTGGGGCTTCAGGGTTTTGTTATTTTTAACATTACTGGAAGAAACTGGAACAGAGCTAACGGTGAACAAGCCTTCTAATGCTCTCTAATCTTGTGAGTCAAAATAACACTGACTATATTACTTTACACATAGGCACTGTTTTAGAAAGCTCTTGTCTGATTGCTGTATTAAATTGTGGAAAAACTAAATTAATAGAATCACATGAAGGTGTTACTTCATCTCCCTGCCAGTGCAGTGTGGTTTTTAAATCCTTAATACCTTAAGTCTCATACTAATTGTTGTAAAACAAGGTGAGGTTGTGTACATTTTACAGTGTAAAAAATACAGCTCTTCTCAGGACTTCCCTTCAAGCATGGAAACTCTGGTGCCACCAAATTCTTGAACAGAATTGCATTAATTTGGATAAATTAGAGACTGAGCTGAGAACAGATCAATTATTCTTGTTGGGACATCTATTAAAGAAAGAAAAAATAAAAGATTGTCTTATTTTGTATTAAAAATGGATAGAATCAATTTGAGAGGAAAATATTTTAAATTTAAATTAGAGTATCTACAATCCTTATTAAGAGGCATATCTCAAATATCAGTCGTGAAATAGTTTCTTATAGTGGCAAACTTTTTAAAACAGCTGTGGAAAAATTCAGTCATATAAATCAAAAGTCAGAAATTGCAGATAATCAATAATACAGCGGCTAGTTTTAGCTTGGTGATTTTTCTTCATCTGTGCTCAGGCTGCTGCTTAAAACCATTCTCACCCCCTGCTCTGAATTGCAGGAGATCAGAGAGTTAATGACATTACCAACATACATTCCATTGCAGAATTTCTGTTTCACAGCATGCCAGCTGTACTCACTCAGCCATCTCCACGTCCCAACTTAGGTTGTGCCTGTAACAATATACAGCTTGAAAATAATATTAAGGAGAGGATTTAATCATAGTTAAATTTCAAAACTAGAAGCTGCCTGCTGATCTGAGTGTTTCTGAATTGCATTCTAGATCAGCGTGCTAAAGACAAACAGGAACACTTTTTGCTATGACACGATCAACTGAGTAAAGGAATCAAAAGAATGGGATTTATTTGCTCTAATTTTCCTGAAAGCAAATGAAAGTGTGCTTTATGTAACTAAAATCTGCTTGTAAATGGCTGTGTATTTTCAAGGAGCTAACACCTTCCTTGTCAACCTGCTGTTTCAATAAAAGGACGTGTACTCATATAGGACAAAGTCAGCAGTTTAATGTTATGTTTCCTTCTGTGTTACAAGAAAGGCTGGAAGAAACTGGCCTATTCTTAAGGGAGCACATCAACAGTGCGGTGTCAAGTATCATTGCACTGTGACTAATGCTCCATTTTTCATCTTAAATATTTTTATCTTCTATTTGTTTTGTGCTCTGTGAAGTTAGTGAGTTTCTGAGTGGGCACTTCAGAGCAAGTATAAGCCTGTATGCTCCAGTGCAGTTCAAGAATGCTTTTTTCTCCACAAATCCCCTCCCACTGCCTCCTTGCCATCCCCTCAGAGCCTGCGTGTCTCATGAAAGAGACTCCCTGAGTCATTTAACACCCTTCTTGGAGACGGCTCAGCCTCTATCACCTTCTGCATGTGAAACAGCACCAAGATAACCTCCTCCAGATGCACTCTACACAGGCAGTCTCAGGAACTTAATCTCCTGCTTCTGGGAATCTCAGAAAATGACTCACTTATTTCTTTACCTCTTCTTTTTATCTCTCTTGAGTTCATCGAGGTAATGCTCAAGTTGCACACAAGGCTGCAAAAAAGACCCCCTGGGCTTGGCAGGCCCTTCAGGTCAAGAAGTTCCTCTCTGGAAAAGCAGCAGAAGATCATACATCACAACTCCATTGCAGTGGAAAGCAATCAATGGAAACAAAATAATATCAATAAAATATGTACAAAGCCAATGATGTTCTCTCTTCTGGGGCTGCAGCATTGATGAGATGTCACTGACAAACCACCAGGAGTTGCCACAGAGCTCTGACACATTGATTTTCTGAAGCTGGGGTCTCCAGCTGTATTTCTATTAAAACAAGAGATCTAGGGGTTCTTCCTGTACACCTGGGAGCTGTTGGCTGTGGAGTCAAGCAGTTCAGAACTTATGCCATTTCATTTTAGCCCTGCAAACTACCTAAAGCTCCTGTAAAATAAGAGCTCATTAAGGGCAAAATTGACAGTGAAGGTATTTTCTGCAGCTAAGCTTACAAGCCAAAAAGCTTACTTCTAAAAAGATGAGAGGAAGGGCAAGGGAAAATGAGCTGAAAATATGTGGTCATGTTTTCTACATTGCAAAGAGTTGCTTAATAGAAAACTCTGCAGTGTAAGATTTAATCCCTCTCTGGTGTGCAGCCTCACCTAACATTTTAAGATGCAAGATTTCAGGAGGCAATTTTATTTTCTTTCTGAAAGATTTCCAGATTCATTGCAGACAAACCAACTTGCCCATTGTCCCAGCTTGAGACAAATTCAGAGGAATGTCCAAATTTGAACGTCCTCTGATAGAAGGCAGGTTACAGCCTTCCCTCCCCCACCAGGTTGACTTTATGATGTCTATCTCCTATTGCTGCTCAGGGTTTTTTCTCCCTTTCTCTCAGACCCAGCTTAAAGACACAGAAAGGCACAGGAATCATGTCTGGCCATAGAGCAGCAATAGAGGATACATATCATAAAGTCACCCCAAGATACCCACATATTGAAAGATTTAAAAGTTGGTTTTCTAAGTAGACCAAACTTCTTTGACCTTCTAGTTGTGAATGAAAGAAATGCAATTAGCATGTGAAAATTAAAAATGGCATACTGCAGCGTAGGGATTTGACACCCTTGTCTGTGCTCTGTGATGATATCTCTGCTTCTTTGGCAGAGTTGACTCTTGACTGCATTTCAGTGACATTCAGTTTGAAAATATCCTGTCTAGCCATCTCCCTGTGTCATGAGGTTCACTCAACTCCTAAGAAGAGCAGAGACATTCCAAGCATCTCTGACACTTGGATTGTGCCACATGGGCAGAATAAACAAAGGGCTTAGGAAATCAGACTATCACTGTTTCTTCAGAGGTATGATTGTACACACACACACACATACACACACACATATATATATACAGGTTTATTTCTTAAATGTATCAGCCCCAGAAGGTAGCTGAGAAAGAAAATGCAGCTGAAAAACAGCTGCCTGAACTGGGGGAGGGTTAAAAGACAGAGCTGCTTTCATGCAGGCCAATGTACTTGAGACAGGCAAAGAAAGGGAGCCAACGAGTGCCTTTAGTCTTGTTCTTTTGGGAGAACTGAGATGGAGGAGACAAAATGATTTGCCCTGTCAAAAAGTGGGGAAGAACCTTCTTCCATAGAAGTCATCCAACCTCAATTTCCTTAGTCCAGGTTAGTAGCATGCCCTTGAGTCTGTATTGGCCTCGTGCGGTATTTTAATAAAATTTTACAGGCTCAAAACAATATTCCATGATCACTCCTGTGACACCAGAAAAGTCTTTACTTGCTGAGCATAAATACATCCTCAGCTGGCCTTTGATGGAAATAGATCTGAAACTCTGGAGCTGCAGGAAGATCCAGTACTTCAGGGACCCACACTCCCAACTAGCAGTGCACAATTAGTATCAGGCTGAAGAGAGAAAACCAGATATCTTCTTTCAGAGAAAAAAAAAATAGAAGAGTTTGTATCAAATGGGTCCTTGTTTTTCAGCATATTCTTTTTCTGGTAAGTTCTGTATGCCATATTAGTAAGAAACACTCATTGAAAGAAATGGAAACTTGAAGGAGAGAAACTTGAAAGAGAGAAATACTGAATGACAGTGGTATGCTCAAGAAACTTTCTTTCAAAGGAAGCTCATAAAATATGTAGCCCAGCTGTTCTTTACTTTCTAATCAGGCTTTCTGATATAATGAAAGTTCATCCAGGAAGACACTTGCTCATTCATGTGATGGTTCTGTCAAAAAAAGCAGAAATGCAAATAATGGGAAAAGAAGATCAACTTAATCCATTTCAGCTTAACTGTGCAGGTGAACTCGGGAGGAAATGATATTAAACTGAAATCTGTGAAATTTTTGGCTCTTTAAAAATGCTGCTTTAGACAGCAAATATTTGCTGAAGATTACCCTTTATTGTTGATGCTGCTAATTAGCAAACAAAACACTTGGGTTTTGCCACCACATCTGGCCCTTCTATTTGCTGAAAATGTAAATAATCATGCTGCTCTCCCCTCTCCTAATGGGATTTAGTGTCATGTGCCCTATGTTAAATGCTGTAGAGCACAGCAGCACCTTACCCTGCAAGCAGCAGGCAAAGCCAGCCTGTCACTCAGGGGCTGCTTGTCCTGGTGGCACTGGGTTTGCAGAGTGTGCCAGATTTAGTCATGTATACGAGCATCACCTCGCTGACAGCCACAGGGAGATATTCAGGGCAATTAGAATGGTAATCAAGAATTGACATCACCTCCTGCTCAGCCCATGTTATTCAATATAAAAATAAGCTCAATTAGTTCTGCATTCAGGGCTTGGGTTCACATTAAGTTATGGAAGAGGCAATTAATTCGGGCTTCTCATTTTGGTAGGTTGAAAAAGAAAGAGAAGCATTTGGGTTGTTGTTTTCACTTTTAATAGGAGCACAATTTACTCTTAAGGTCAGAAGTGTGACATATGTTCTGTCTTGTGTTACAAAAATAATGATGTATCGGGTCATCTGAGATATACAGGGCTGAGGGGAAATAAGGAGAAAGCAAGACAGAGAGACAGCTCCTGGCTTGCTGTTGACGTGATTCTCTCTTTCTGTGCAGCCATCATTAAAATGCCAGGCTGCTAAATACCTCAGAAAACAAAACCACGCACTAAAAATAATTATTTATTGGCTTGGATTGCAAAACAAAACCCTCTTGTAGAACAGGCATTTAAAATAACTGTTTTGATATTCAGGCAGCACCTAGCAGTGAGACTGCTTGTCAATGCTTCCTTTATAAAACACTCATTTCTTAAAAAGCGTCGCGTTTCTTGTCAGCTAAAAAGAAAAATGGTTAAATCAGCTTGTCTATTTTTGAAATGAAGATCAGCAAAAATCAAATCAAAACAAAACAAGATGTTTCAACTATTTTCAAGTTCTATTTATGCTTCTTCCTAGCAAAGAAAAATTTTATCTTCCAAAGGAAAATCCAGGAAAGCCTGTATTAAGAATAATTTTATTTTAAATCCAGTGCTGCTACTTAAGCTGTTTAGTTGGTTCCAAGGATGGACTGTGAAGAGGTATTAATTTTAAGAATCAGGAAGACATCCGCAGTATCATTTGCCATTGTTTTCTGGGAAGCACATTGACGAGCACATTCTCAGTCATCCTTTCACTTCCCATAGAGAGCACTCAGTTTGCAGTGGTATTTTCACACCCAGAGGCAAAGCAGCCTGCAGAGAGGTGTCTGATTGCCCCATACCCCCCAAAGTAGGCAGATTGCTCAAGTAAATTTATTTAGCAAGCTAATTTATTCCTCTCCTAATGAAGTGCTGCAGACCAGACTCCAAGAGAAATTCTCAGCACCTTACCCAGTGAAATCAATGAGACTAGTTACAGAGCAAGAGTATAGGCAGACAAGAGAGTTCCTGTCAGGTGAATTGCTCCATCAGCTGAAATGCTCAGAGAAGGAATCAGCATGAGCTTGCTGATGTACTCCAACCCAGTGCACTGTGAGTGATTGGTGCAGAGCCCATCCTCCATCAAGACGTTTTTGGCAGTGATGCACTCGTTTGTCTGGAAATCTGCTCTTTAATTCATTGACATTAATGTTCAAAGCAGCACTAAGTCAGTAAGGCTGCATGAGCATGAGAAGGGAACCAGACCAGCAGTACTTCTGAAGGAAAAGGATGGCTGAAACTAAATGAATACAGCATCCCACAGAAAATTCTGCTCCAGAAAATATATTTAGAAGCTGCCTATCAAGTGTGTCCCTGTGCTCAGGCACCCCTGGAACTGCCTGTTTTACCATAGGTCAGACCTGTCTCTAAAGACCAGGCCTGGCAGGCTGGATGCTGATACCAGGCCAAGAAATGGAAATCTGTGGGGCTTTCTTTTGCTTCTTTTACACTGATGACCTTTCTGAAGCGTGGTACAAGGTACAGGGTATTGATGTTTGGGGTTTGCTCACTGTGATTTTATGCTGCTTATCTGAGAAAGCTTCACAAAGTAACTTTTGTTGGCTAAGTGTTTTATATGGTATTTTGGTACAAGGAGCGTAATATGATGTAAAGTACAGCATTAGGAAATAGTGGCATCCATTTAAAAACAGCACAGGTGATGGCAAGCAAAAAACAAAGGAGAAAACCAGAATGTACTTCAATTTTATCACAGTCTTTCAATGAAATGCTTGATAAAGAGAAGAGTCAAATTCCTCAGGTTGCTAGTGTGTTTTTATAGCAAACATCACTCCTGTAGCTTCCATCAGTCCTTGTTTGCCTATGGAAAATTAAAAAGAATCATAGCTTTCATCATAGATTAGAGTATAAAACAGAACAACAGCCCCTCAAAAAAACCCAAACCACAAAACAAACAAAAAAACTCAAAACCAAAAAACAACAACCCCAAAAAACCCCACCAAAACAAAACAAGAAAAACCCTAAAAACCATTTTCAAGCAACCAAACCAAAACACAGACATCTAAAATTCCAAATGGGACTGATTACAGTGGGTCAGGCAAATAATTGAGCTTGAGAGTAAAAGTCATAGTTAAATATTTTCTAGGGTCTCAGTTAAAGTCATTTAGCAAGTAAATGTTTTTAATTCCTATCTCTTCAGGTGCCCTCAGCAGCACCAGTGCAACCCCACAAATTAGAAAATGAGTTTACACTTTTTCTGCAGATTCCTTTCCACCAAATCATTATGATGGCTGCCAGGTTCTAATATCTGTGGATCACACCATTTTTCTCCCTGGGAAATATCTGCAATCTACTTCTCATTCCAAGTCCCAGGAAAGAAGAAGCAGCAGATCCAGGAGCATCCCTTTGGACCTACAATTACCATGGGATTCCCAAGATGCTGGCTGCAACATTGAGATTCCTGCTGCCTAATCCCTACCTAACCCATGTCTTGACCTGAATTTCATCCACCAAACTTGGATCTAAATATTTAAAGGCACAAAAAGCAAGAATTATCTAAGGGAATGACCTAAAAACATGGATCTGAAAGCAGGTTAAGGAAAGCCTCTAAGCTGGCAGGTAAAGATGAGGCACTTGAATCATTATTTATTGTCATGTAGGCTTTCTTGCACTCTCTTCATATTAAAACATTTAATAGATGACATTTAAATGAATATGGTGTTATTATAATTACACATAGGCTACACTTGTGAAATATTAGAATTTCTATTTTGAGCTACTTTGTGTATTTGAGAAATTGGGAAGAGGTGAGTGTGTGACTATTTCTAATTATCAGCATCCTTTTATAGTTTCACGGGAAAGAATCCTTTGTACTGGAAATTTATTTGTCAATTTGTTGTTGAATACAAATGTGTCCTTTGCAGCTTTGGGCTGATAAATCCACATGACAGCATGCTGCTGTGCACACATTTGAAAATAGTGTAGCCATCCATGTGTGGGGCACATTTATGTGAAGGTTATAAACCTTCTGATCAACCCAAAGGCAATTAAATCAAGTGTACCGCTGGGAAACATGGCCGTGCTACTTCTTGAACTGCTCTGGCTTGTACAGACACTCTGCAGGTACTTGCAGAGTTATCCTGCTATTTCTGGTTCTGGGCTACTTTCTGTGTCCTATGTTGTGGTGTGCAAAAGCCTATTTCTCCCTGTTTCTGAGTTTTGAAAAGAAAAGTAGTGTCATTTATGGTGAGCCAGAAGCACAGCTAGGGGCTGAGGAAGAGGGCACTGAAGGCAATAAGGCAGTGAGGAAAAGACCACTCTTTGGTGCTCTTGCCTGAAGCTTTACTGTTGTCACTAATTTCTGCCAAGCAGCACGTTTAACTCCAGAGAAGATCCCGCCTAATAGTCACCATATTTCTGTCACTGCTGCCACAGCTGCATGACACTGCATAGTGAAGTAGGGTAGCACAAAACAGAACTGAGCAAAAATCTGTTCTACCCGAGGAGTGCCATTTCTTGCTGTGGTTCAGTCAAATCCACTACTCCTAAAACAGGATCTCCGAGAGAGGGTCCCTAGTGGTGTGACAGCACTGGCAAAAACAGCTGGCAGAGGACAAGGGGACATTGCTGTTTAAACAAAGGTTTGTACTGCCAGTGAAAGAAAATTTAATGAAAATCTTAATTTTAGAAAATGTTTTGTTTCCATCTGACCTATAGAAAGAAAGCAGTTTTGACTACAAACCAGAACATACTTTCTTCATTAACATTTTCTATAGTATACCTTTTATTGCAACCAAGTCACTTTCTGGGATAAAACATGTCTGGGAGAAGACAAGTTTTGGAATATTAATCACAAGGGAGATAATCCTTTTTATTCACACCAAGTCATTTCAAACTTAACATACAGCAAGGAAATCATTTTGTATCTGCAGCAAGTAGTCTCTACAGTTAGACAATTCAGAAATTTTCCCTGATGAACTTACACAAAAGGTATAACTTATTCCGTTTAGCTTTTAAAAGAGACTGTTTTCCTGAGTTGGCATTTCCTGGTAGGAATTTGCAAATGCTCCCTGCTAACACCCACTGTACCATTATGTATTAAAAGAGTCCATCCCAAATGCACTCCAGCAGTATGAGTATCAGCTTTTGCATGTGTTTATCCAGCTGTCATTTTTACATATGTCATTGTGGGTCCCAGGCCTGCTTTGGTACAGAAAAACATTGCCTGGTTTGTTTGGGTTTTTTACAATTTTTTTCTTTCTTGTTTGCTCCTGACAAATAAGAAAGTCAAGGAATAATTAACGCACAGACTGGAATGAAAATAACCTCCTAGTAAACAAGTGTGCTCGAGCAAAATAAATGATAATTTATTTTACAAGCAGAGATTAAAAGAACTTGGCTTGTTCAGCTTCTCAAAACAATAGCTAAGAAGGGATATGACTGTTCCCTATAAATATATCTGGGTATGTAAACATGAAGGAAGAGAAAAATTACTTAAGCAACCTGTAGAATATTGGCACAAGGACAAATGAGTACAAATGAGCCATGAATTAATTACGGTAAGAAATTAGGATAAGTACCTGGAAGTAGAAGAGCTGCTTTCAGGCTAATTTATGGAAAAATGAGCTGCCCAGTTCCTCTGTATTCAGCCTCAAAAGGAGTATATTGGTGTTATTCCTCTCCTCAAAGCTCAGGTGTGGGAATGCATGGCTGTGAGTAGGTTTGGATGTTTGTATCCCGTAACACTAGTGAGCTATAGTTTTACTTCATTTGGCATCTGAAAAGGAAAAATTAAGTGAAAATCCTTCTGCCATCTCATTTTTATAGAACTACTTTTAGATCCTGTGGGGGTCAGAAACTTACTAACTTTTCCATAGGGGAAGAAAATGGATAAGGAGATCGCCCCTGGAATCCCACACCATGAAAATCTCACTCTGCCCACACACTTCCCCAAAGCTGAGAGCATTCCTTTCCCCAGGAGGGAAAACATGCTCTGATCCAAAATATAAAACAATAAAAATTTTATTCTGGCACACACAAGAGCTCCCCCCAAGGAGCTGCAAGTCCTCATTTTCCCTACCATGAAGCATGTTTGAGCTTTTTTTAACAGCTAGGAATATTAGGGTGTTTTTTAAACAAATATTTCTTAAGCTTGTTTTCTATATTCCCTACCCACTTGTAAACTGTCTGTTAATGGATTTTTAAAATGACAGCGTTCATCCTAGACTTCAAATTATTCACAAACATGTCCAATAAATAATTCTTTTTCTGCAGACTATTTGTAAAATGCATATTTATCCGGAATTGAAAATTCATGCTATGCAGCTAATTAGCCTTCACAGAGGGCTTAAGCAGGCCTGAAGGGTGCCTAGGGCTTCTCCCAGCTCTCACCACAGGGATGCATTTCCCCTAACTGAATTTACATTTCTAAATTTTTTGGACCATTTTATCCAGAAATCATGCCCCTCCTCCACGCCCAGCTTTCTACTCAGTACAGTATTTGTTTTGATCAATCTCTCCTAGAATAATGAAATGCACTCCTTCTCCCTCACTGAATTAAATCTCACTTACATCTGCATCTTAAAGACAGTTTAGAAAAACAAGTTAGCCAGCAAAAAAGAGCATAAAGAAAGTGGGTGTCTTCCATTTGGCTTTCTTGTTAGATGCTCATCTTTGAATTCAATTTTCTCCCTACTTACCTCTCTTACCTTATTTTTCTTTATTTCTGCATACACTGTGCATGTTTAGCTGTACAAAATTTAGACCTCTTGAAATGCAAGGAGACTTAGCCACTATTTAGCATTACTGCTATTCTTTCAATACCTATCCCACTTATTGATAATAACTCATTAGGTTACAAGGAAATAATAAGACAGATAATTTATAAAAAATGAAGGAAATTTGTTCAGTTCCATAATCTTAGAAATCACTCCTGGTCTTCAGACAAAAATACTCCGTTTTGTCTGCAAGGAGATATTAAATATCATATACATATGAATTTCGACTCTTTTCTCCCTCATAATTTTCATCAATATTTAGAAAAGTCATTAGTCACCACCTTTTAGTTTTCAAGAAAATACAAATTCTTTCAATTGTCAAAGCTTTGCAAGAGCAATTTTGGCTGGCATACTTTTGGAGAATGTTTGGAAGAGTGACTTTGATTGGAAAGCTCTGGGACCTGTCAGAACTTCCAAATATGTTATACTTTCATTGTCCTATTACCATGAAAATTTGGTTGACGATCCCTTGAACAGATCACTGCTGCACTGCATTTTGGTCAGGATTTAAAGTTACTGAGGGATATTTAGAAGTATCATCATCAGCCATGGTCAGCTGTGCATACAGAAATTAACACTTACTGTTCAGAGAAATCAGAGGATCTGTCAAACAAGTAGCCATGTATGCATCTAACTGTTGTAACAAAAGCTATTGAAATTTTAAAAGAAAATAAATCACCTTTCAGATCACATGGGTCTATATCAAAACATTATTGCTGTCAAATCTGAATCCTGCCTTGGTAAGGAAAGTAGGACCACAGAAACTGAGAAAGCTGTAGGTTTAGGAACGCCTTCTCAGCAGGGTGTGTTTATAGACATTCTCAGAAATACTGAGCTGCTTTTAAAGACAGAGCTGCTGACCAGCAAATCTCATGTAATTCCACCTAGAATTGAATACCTGCTTTCAAAATGCTATTTTAAGAATGAGTCATGAGGTAGAAGCTTAGATCACCTGAACGATGTAATTACTGAAAAAGAGCAGGTTGAGAGTGCACAGATTCCACCTTGTTTTATTTCTGGAGCTGACAAAAGCCGCAATTTGTTATTTAGTTAAACCTGGCAGATTAATGACCTATCAAATTAGGGATGCTGTACACTGCATCAAAGTCACAACCAACTTATTCAGATCCCTTACTTACTAAATCAAATCCATAACCGAGAAAGCCATACACACCACTAGTGAAATGCATTCCCTGATCCACCACACTGAGCTTCTAATCAATATCTTCATCCCAGCCATGGACTTGATTGTATTGAACTCACACAGCACAGCTGGGATAAGCTCCTTCAATGTAAATATGTTCTTCCTAGAAACATGCTTCATTGTTATCCATCATTCTCAAGATAATCTCTGGAAATAACCTGTAACTCTCATCAATGATGAGCATATGGATTGTGAAATCTAGGATATCCTCACTTTGAAACAAAATACAACATCACAAATTCTCTGAGGAAGCTGTAAAATATATTTCGACAGGTTAAGCTCTCTGGTCTGTATAGGACATGCATGCTTAATACCCAAAGGATTTTAGAGCAGCTCGGCTCGGTGGAGAAGAATCAATATTCCCATTGCACATACACAGCCAGCACAGGACCTCATAGCAGTTGTCCTTGGAAGCTGAGCTCTGGAAGAACAATTTCCAGGATTAAATATTTAGGTGCAATATTAATACTGCAGGCTTGGTCTGATTCTTAATTTTTGATTCGGAGTTACAGACAGGCAATTAATTTAAATTAGGTGGTATCAGAAGGGATGCTGCTGTAGCAGATTTCTCATCTGTTAATTTAGAACTACCAGCAATGGTATCCAGTCAAGTTTATCTTAATTTATGGGCATCTTCAGCCTTCTGCTCAGAAGGAAGATCAAATGTGGAATTGATCAAACATTTTCAATATTGTTTTTTCTTCTCCTTTTAATTTTGCAGCACTTGCTTCCAAATGTCTGACACACACAGGTAAAATGTACATCAGAAACAGTAAAATTTCAAGATTGTTAAAACTGATTAAGATTTGAGTATTCTGGGTATTGGTAGACTTTCTTTCCCTTTATTAGTAAACATCCTAGAGTCTATAGTTAAGGATCATTTTAATTTGATAATTTCTTCCAATAAGTGTATTCTCACAGCTCCAAGTATATGTCCCATTATTTGAAACTTTACTTTGTTTTTTTCAAAATTACGTATCATTTGAAGTAAAGGGTAACATTAGAGGTAAAAAGTTGATAGTGATATCCTATTTATCTGCATATGATTTAGCAGATGATAATTTTGATTCTATATATGAGGTACATGTCATTAGTTTTGTAGAAAGCCACATCTGACTTCAAGGGTTTGGGCTACTGCTGAACAAAGTAACTTGCCTCAGCATCCTGCTCAAAAGACTGCTTGTCTTAATTTACTCCAGGACCCTCAGCAGACTAGAAAAGCCTTACCTGAGCAGTCTGGCTTATTAAGAAACTATATTTCTGACTTGCTGTTCATCTTCCAAATGTTATCTGATTTAATCCTGCCTGTGGAGCAGGTTTAAATATGTAACGTTGCCAAGAACTCTGACTCCCCTTTACTGACCTGGGCCTCTGAGTTGCTCTGCATCCATCTTACATCTCCTCATATGAAGGAGATGGACTTTGCCAGAACAAAACCAGGACGCTTCCACAATTTTAGCACTTCTTGTAGAGAAAGAGGAATGAGGCTGAAGGAAAGGGGTTGAAACTCTCATCACCAGTCCTGCTTGCAGTTTAGGAGAACTCCAAGGCCACACATCTTGCTTGCTAGGACAAGAGTGACAAACAAATATTCAGAGTAACCTTTTGTCCAGACGGAACCCCTTTAACAGGAAGACTGACTCAGAAGAAGCAGAATTAAACTCACAACTAAACACCACTGTTATTCTGCCCCAGGCAGCAGTATACCAAAACCCAGTCTGGGAGTTCCTGATGTTTCTTGTAAAGACAGGTTTTGGTTTTACAGGAAGGCAACAAAGGTACCACAGCAAAACTGATATTGTTTTGAGGCACTAATTTTCACTTGTAGTCTTTTGTGCTATTTTTGTCTTTACTAGAGAAAAAGTTGCCTTGACTGTGCCACTTAAATTGACTAAGATTTATTACATTCTCCCAGCAATTTCTTTAATGTGCCTTCAGAGCATTATGTAAAAATTGAGCAGGCAGAAGAGTCTGCTCCAGAGCTGCACACAAACAGATGTCCGGCAGTATCCTTCCAAGCCCCTATCCCCTGTTGGAAATATCAAAGCTGCAATGTCCACTCAACAAGACTGTCAAAGTCACCTCTCCTCAGCAAGGACAGCAGGACACAACTTTCATGGAGCAGGTCCAGCTATAATAGTATCAACCCCAAATTCGGCTCGTGGGTAGCAAGGCAAACAGCCAAGTGGATACAAACATTAGGGAGACAAAGTTCCACAATTATGACCCACTGCTGATTTCAGAGGGAGAGAGATCACCATCCAGGATTTCTATGAGAGTTTTTTTATAAGCAAAGAGTGTGTTTTACTGGATCCCTTAGAAATTAAGGAAGTGTTCTAAAAAGCACTAAATTACTTAAAGGAGCTAATATACATTAAAAAAACCCAAACTTTACTACTTAATTATCCAACCTGTTTTTAAAAATACATATTCTACTTCAATATTACATGTATACTGTCAAAATAATTCACTGATTCTCTATGTCAGTGGTGGGAAGGATATATTCATACAAAAGGATGCACACAGAGTTGTTAGTGTAATGAGCTGAGAGGAAAGCGTGTGCTCTTAAATGACAGCTTAGATAAGGAAATCACATGCTTGAAAATGGTCTTCGTGAAGGACTGAAATTACAAATCAAATAAGCAGGACAGGATTCATTACATTGTTTATTAAAGAGAAAGTTGCTATCAAAGTTAAGCTTCAAGTAGAGGATTCACCAGATATTTGGGAATATTTCTTCTGTGACTTTTAAACTGGTTTTGGAAATTAAATCTTCATGTGTGTTACTTAGAAGCTCTTTTGTACATCATGCAATTGTTCTACAGTGGTCTTATTTTATTGTGTATATTTTTATGCCTGTGTTTGTTTGTTTTTATGTATTGTACAATTTCAAAAGAAACCTATGTTATAAAAACCCCACATTTATTGAACTCCCAACTCTTCAGTGTGAACAAGGACAGTAGAACACACAGCTCAGAATAAAAGGATAGGTAAACAGTAGATATACTGAATCTCACAAGAGTTTATAGAGTTCAGTAGGAACAATACCTGGATGAGCCTTCTTTCCAAATTTTACCACTTAGGTGCTTTTTTATTAAAGAAAAGCTTCTCACAGTATGCAACCTTAAGTGGTGATGCTGCAAACACTTTAAAACTGTAGAGCTAATGGAAATTTTGATCTGAAAGGAAAATCTCTTCATTATACTCTCTGAAATTAACTGAAAAGTAATAAAGAATCCTCCTAGTACATTCTGTACAAATACAGACTAAAGGAAAAAAGAAATTGCAATGTTCTGGTGTTTTAAGACTGCAGTACTGTGTCAGCTAAAACTGAGCAAGTGAATACCTTGGTACGGTTATTCAAAATATATTGTTGCCTTTCTGAGTTATTAAGTGTTAAAAAAAATGTATCAGACAGTCTTAGAACCACACTAAGCTCCTTTAGGTTATCTCTAGAGACAACTGCAAGATAAATATCCATATTTTAGCATATTTACATATGTAAATAAATAATACAGTTGCCTTGTATATGAAAGAGCTCTATATTTGAACTAAAATAATTTAAAAGCAGACAACTATTGGGTTCTGGATGTATTTTACTTAATATTGATTTGAATTTCTAGGGAATGTACTTGTTCCACTGCTTTTTTGTATTTGATTTAGCAGACGGTAATTTTGATTCCGTATGTGAGGTGCATGGCGTGGTAGGTGAAATGGCTGATAAACAGGGAATTCAACTGAATAGGAAGTATATTTGATTTCACAATTCAATGTCTATTTAAAATATTCTTGTTCAAGGGGGAAAAAAACGCGTTTTAACATGGCCTGTTGATTTCATCATCAGCTGTCTTTTGAGATACAGTCATCTACAGTAAATATTTCATTACAATATTTGCTCTGGTTTTCTCTATATGTTTTAATGTCTGATGCATTCAATATAATTTTAAATTGGGTGACAGGTCACTCGGGCTCCCTTTGTCCTGTTCAGGGGGAAGGGACAGGGAGAGAGCTGGATGAGCCCCAAGATGCCTCTCCTCTCTTGTCAGGCAGCTCTGACCGACAGCTGCCCACAGGTGCAGAGGCACCTCAGCACAAATGGGAATCTGTGTTCCCTGTCCAGCTGCTCCTGGTGTATCCCCCAGCCTGCACAGCCCTGCCCTGTGGGGAAGGACACAGGGGCAGGACAAAGCCACATGGTGGGGGCAGGACAGAGGTGCTGCCCAAGCCATGGCTCCTTCTGAGGTGCCAAAACAGCAGCTTTTAACCTTCCCCGTGGGGAACTGAAGGTGACCAGGGATTTAGGACATGGAAATGCCCCCCATCCACTCCCTTCCCACGCTCTGAACAGAGGGCAGAGGCTGTTCCCAGGGTGGTGTGCATAGCTGGGAACCTCTCCTGCCCTGCCATGGGATGTGGCACCATGACTAGCACAGGAGGAACCTGCAGTCACATTCATAAGTGAGTGTGGACTTCTTGTTACAGAGGTGGGAAATCCACTAAGGCATCCTCTCTGCTGCAGCCCACCTTCAGGGGAGGTGACAGATGGCAGCACCTTCCCCCTTTGCTTTGCACCATCACACCAAAGTGCAGTCACACAGCTGATGACAGAACTGAAAGGAAGAAGTTTCTCCACAATTCCTTGAGAGATTGTGGAGTCTCCATCCATGGACATACTCAAAAGCCAAAGGAACATGGTCTTGGGCAACTTGCTCATGATGAGCCTGCTCAAGCAGGGGAGCTGGACCAGAAGACCCTCACAGATCCCTCCCAACCTCAGCCATTTTGTGTGATTCTGTGCTTTGATCTGACTCCTAAAACACCTGATGGCAAGGATTCTGGGGCAGGGGATGATCCCAAACTCCTCCCATAGTATTCTTCACCAGACAACATGTCCCTAGTCCAGAACACTGTATATCAGACACAGTCAGAAGAAAAATAAGATCATTTCACAACAAACATCAACTGCAGGGCTGGGCGGGGCTGGCCCAGGAGTCACAGGGGTTCAGCTGGTGACAGGAAATCGGCACCTGCACCAACAGAGCAAGAAAGCGCTGATGAACCCACAAAGGTAGGAATTGGTGTGCTTTGGTTCCCTCTCTTTGGGGAACACAGCTGACAAGGAGCTGCTTATGGCCCAGCAGAGAGAGCTCTTGCTGGCTAGAACTTTAGAGAAAGGGAGTCTTAGAGAAGAGAAAAAATGGTCAAGGAAAAGAGGAAAATAAAACCATCAGCGCAGAAAATATAATTTAAGAGAGAGATCTCTGAAGAGACATTGGGTCAAAGGCCACAAAAATTCCAGGTCCAACAAAAGGATGTGGACTGGGAGGGCATCGCTCCACAGGAAGGTCAAGAGGACACATGCTGATTTATAAGCCCAGAAGCAGTGGAAAACATAACAAAATGCTTGTAAGTAAACAACAGAGAAAGATTAAATATTTCCTTTAACCTCCTCAAACTACGTTAGCATGGTTTCTGAGTGAAATTACACTGCTCAAAGTGGACCAGGTCACTCCAAAATATTTCATGAGCTGAATCCAAGGTTTCCCAAGTTTTTTTAATAATATAAAAGTGTTTATAGTCTGATGAAACCACTTTTATCTCTGTACCATAAAAAAACCCACACAATGTTTGAAAGAGCAGAGGCACCGTTTGATGCATATTGCCCTGGGAAACCTGAGAGAAGCCCAGGGAAGAGTGGGAAAGCAGCAGTGATGAGAAGTGCACACAGTTATTGTAGTATAAGACACCAAAGCTGTTTAAGAAGCCAAGTAAAAGCTGCAGCGGACAAGCCTGGAGGTTATGACAGGGGCCTTGGACCTGGGAAATGCATTTTCCATGAAGCTCCAAGAGCAAATAACATGATTTGGAGGCAAAAAAAAAAAAAAAAAAAAAACCATGAAAAGGAAAAGAAGTAAATGAAGTAAATGAGTTCCAAAAAAAAAACAAAAAGAAAAGGAAAAGGAAAACGTGGAGATTTGGTCCTTTCGGGTCAAATGCTATGTTCGTAACACCTGAGCTCCCTTCTACACTATCATTTCAAGGAGAGATAAAGATAAAACACTTCAGTAGGCAATATGAGTACAAACTTGAAAAATGCCTCAGATCCAGGTTTTCAAAAATATCTATGGACAGAATAGTTACATTAAAAAAAAAATCAGGTATAAAGTGCTTTCATATTTCCCTTTTAAATGCATCAGTGCCATGTAGGTGATTTTCAGAGTCTTGCTAAAAGCCCAGCTATATTTTCAAGTATTGAAGTACCTTGGAGAACAAGGGCCAACATCTCTTAAAATCTTTCCAAAACGAAATGCAATTTCTTGTGTTCATGCATTAGCAATTTTAATCCTTCCTGCACCAAAATAAAAGGCCAAAAGCAGAGTTTAAAATAGTAGTATGTTCCAGTTGTGGGGTTCCATGTAAATAAACAGAACCCTGAAGAAATACTAGGTTTTTTTGAAATCTATTCCAGGAAATTAAGTAAAGAGGACTTAAATGATAGAAGAAATAAAAAATGTGCATTTTATCCAATTATGCTTCATTATGTTAAATTATGCGAGCTGATAGTGGAATTATAAAAATGCATCCCTCCCAAAGGTTTCTCCCCTAAACATCCCCAAATTAGTCCTATGCAATCCAAAACTGCTTTTCTCCTGCATCCCATAATATGTCCCACAGCCCAGTGATGGGCCTGGGAGCAGCCATCAGGGTGCTGTTTGGTCTCCCCATCCTGCCTTTGTTTCTCTGAGCTCCAATGTGGGTGTACAGAAGAGTTTTTATCACATAACCTAGCAGATACCTTGAATAAATGTAATATGAAATGCAATTATGTTTGACAACACAGCTACAAAATCCAGTAAAGAACATTACATAGATAAGTCACATTGACTTTGACTTAAAAATTATTTATTTCTTTATTAATATTCTACAAAGTGGCTATAGGGAGAAGGATTTAAATTGTAGTACATATAAACAGGTGTTATGTATGTTCACACCTGCATATTGCTCTCATACCCCTGGGAGGCTTTATTATTGTCCTACCCTGAAAGTCACAGCAGACACACTATGCTGTGGTGTACCTAAGTTTTCAGAAATTCCCAGGTGGAATTACCTCCCTCAGCACACTCAGAACCACAGCAGTCAGGTCATCACATTTTCAGCGTAAGTTCTGATCTTCCGTATTTCTGATTAACGAATTTTGCTTTATTGCTCACTCTATCAACTACTTAAAATTTAAACCAGCTATCAGATCAATACAAGCGTTTCCAGTGTTCATTATTCAACTCTTGAATGCTTTTCCTTCCTTATCTTTTTTTCTCTGTCTTCCTTAGGTGTATTAAGAACTTTGGAGATGCACTGTAAAGGCCCTTGCATACAACAGAAGCATATTCCAAAATTTATGTTTAAACTGTTTCTTTACAGTACTAAGTAAAAAAACCCGGAGTCGTAAATGCCAGAGTAACTTTCAACAACTTCTGTGTCCCAGCTGGATCACCCAGGTCCCCTACAGATTGCATGATCACAGATGTACCTTCCTAAGTGATAACCATGACATATTTCTGTGATGGGTTACTCCTTTGGTTTGTATGCTGGTTGCTAAGGTAAAGTTAATTAAAGTTAGTACACCTCAGCCATAACCCATAACCAGTTTAAAGAAGACATAACGATTTGTCCCCCATAGAAAACATTCATTCTAAAATACATTGCACTGCAGTGACGTTAGAGTTGTATATATAAAAGTAGATGTATGCACACCTTTTTATATAGGTATGTATAGAATGTATTATGAAATATATTATGTATCTCTATATATAAACCCCTAAGCCCATCAGCAAGAGGTAACAACACATCTTTGTGATGATTAATGGCTTTGGCAAATTTGACATTGGGTTTTGTCACAAGAAAATTGTCTGAATATCCTTACTCAGGAGGCACACCACGTTTAGCCTCATTTATCATAATTAGCTTAAGCTATTTCAACAGTATAATGAAGGCTAGGGAACCAATTTAATTGTTTATTTATTTTAGAAAAAATATTTTCCATGTGTCATCATATCTGCTTTGCACTTGACCTTTTAATCAAAACACTCACAGTCATTTCTTTTCATCCCATATTTACTTACTGATTACTTTTGCTCATGTTTTGTGTGTTGCCTGAGTGCTGAGTAACCAACAGCCAGAAGGGTGATTCATTAGCACAAAACACAATTATTATGCCGTTTTATGAGATAACTGAAACAATGACCTGATGCAGGACTGATGCCTTTGCATCTTCCCTAAGTCTGTGGAGCTGCAAATCATAGTCAGAGTGATGGGACACTTCCCAAGGAACTGAGAGGAAGTGCCTGAGCCCATGTCAGAAATAAATAACATTGTAGTTGTGCTCTAAAACCTTCCTTCTTTTTGTGATGGTTGCAGCAATTAAGCTATATGAAAACTCAAAATCTGTGCAGAAATATAAATCCCCTTCTTTGGGAAAAAGAAAAACAATAAAATACAGAGCAAGGTATCTGTTCTGCAGCTATCTTTGGAAATAATTAATCAGAATAAATATTTTTTAAAAAGACAACCTAGAACACAGAACAAATTTTACATAAGCTTTACTTCAATATATAGTGCAAAGTCACAAGGAAAAAAATAAGTTTTCCAATAAGCATTTTGCAAAAAGAAGTAACGTGCTCCCCTGATATTGCAGATCAGTGTTGCTCTGCAATTCCTCCTTACCAGGTCAAAGCTGAAAATCAGATTTCTCATTAAGTAAAGGTTTTCTCCAGCTGAAAGAAAAGAAAAAAAAAAAAAAGTATCTCTGTAAAGTTTTGTAAAAGCTCACCTAAGCTCCACCTCTTTGGGCTGGATTGGAAAGAAACATGGTTCAGTATAAGCACAGGTATTTACAGAAGCACCATAGGCAATGCAGTCTTGCTCTTACTCAATAGACATGAAGAATATTGATAGTGGAACTCAATTATGATTGAGAGAGAAAAATACTGAAAATTCATCTGAATAAAATGAAGGCTATTGATCAGTGTCAACACCCCTGGAAAACCCTTCCGCAAAAAATCCAAACCCAACCAAAACCCAGCTCTGCATATTTGGGGAGATAATTGAAAGGCAGAACAATAAATCTGCTTTAATAACCATTGGGGTCAAATAGAAATCAGACAGTAGAAGTCAGGTAGAAAAGAATCAGTCAAACAAATCCACATTTTATAAATAATGGGACCATACAGGACATCCATCAGGCAACATATGGCTCAGAAAAGAAGTGCAGAGTTTGAAGGAGCCATTTCCACACTCCAAGAAAACAGTTTGAAAATGAGCAGACTAGAAACAAAGCAGTTAAATTCAAAAATTTTAAAAAGTGAAACAGCACAACTTTTTTTGAGGAGGAAATACAGTATATATGGTTTCCAACTTCTGAATAGTACAGTTCAGTGGTGTTGCTGGAAAAATAATCTGTCATCCACTGACATAGATGCTGAGCTGAGGTTTTCAGCTACAACTTGTACTGATATTCAGTTGAGTGATGCAGGAGAACCGAGATTTTTACCTGAAACCCCTTCTAAAGGAATGGTATATGCACCTTAACTTAAATAGACTCGCAAAGTTAAAGTGCATTTTTTGTCTTCAGCCTGAGCAAAAGAATGAAGGATCCATTATTAGACAGACAAAATAAAACCAATCAATAGCCTTTGTCATTATTCTTGATGATTTTTTATTCTTGTTTACACAAAGGTGTGCTCATAATTTTTTTTTTTTTAGCCTGAATTACTTATAAATAAAAATGCTGAATCAAAAAAGTGTGGTAACAAATGTTTAAATTAATATGAAGCATATTCACAATATACCATCTTAAAGGTGTCACTTTTTAATACCATTTTAAAGGTATTAAAGAGTTAGAAAGGGTAGAATTTCCTTATATTTTAGAGCTATTAAAGTACTTGTAATATGGTCAACAGAGCCTTAAGAGGCAAAAATAAACTCCTAAGTTTACATAAGTTACGTCTTAAAATGTTGCATGATGTCTTTAGGCAGTATTTAACTTTCCTTTTCCATATTCTGAAAGAAAATTACAGATTTAAATGGTACTAATGTTAAGGGCAAGATTAGTCTTAAATGGATTTGATTATTCTGATTGGAATGTATCCCTTAGTTTACCAGTCCTCTTCAAGGCACAGGTCTGACTTTGCAAATCAAGAGGTAATACAGATTTTTGCTAAAATGCACCAGAAACATGGCCTTTAGTCTAATTCCTCTGCAAAACATGTAGAACAGGTCTCTTAATAATCACCTCAGGTAAATACCATTAGCTCTCCATCTCTTTTATATTATTATATGGTAGTCCCACACCTTAGCATAACTGGCCTTCTTTTTTCCCACTATCACCTCAAGAGTTCAGCAGGAAAGGATCGTTAAGCTATGAACATTTTCTACTTTCAAAAAAAGAAAAAAAAGTCAAATTCTCCACTAACCATAAAGACAAACAAAAGGAGAACTTCTTTAAAATTACCTTTTCATCTACAGGAGAGGGCTGTCTAAATGCAAATGAATCCACAAAAACCTCTACAGATCTGTGGGAAATTTGGTACTTCCAAAACAAGACCTGATAACCCAATTTCTCTGAAGGGAACACCATCCTGTGAAAACCATTTTTAGAGGGCCAATACTGGGGAAACTTTGAGAAAAAAAAGCATTATAAAATATATTGTGATTATAGTAGAGCAGTATGTCAGTGATAAAAATGTAGGTATATATAGGCCCTATAAAATACTCACAGAAATACTATATCAGATCTCCATACCACACCAAATTCCCAGGCATTCCACGGAAGAACAGTGTGGATTTCCTTCTCCACTCTCCAACCTCCCTTCCACAGACAGGTATCAGACCACTGTAGCAGCTTGGTACTTAAAAGGAGGGAAAGGGAATGAGAATGAGCTGCCAAAGTGGATTCAAAGAATCAACAGCAGGAAAAAAGGAGAACAACCTAGATTTGACACACTTCCATTCACTCTGTGACACTGCCTGCTTCCAAACTATTAGAAGAAAAATTTTTCTGAAAGCCTTTATTTAAACTAATATTCATGTGCCTAAGAAATGGCAGTAACCAGAGAAGAAAATTTCCTAATTTTTGTCGCTATGTGAAAACAACTTTAAATCAGTTTTTGCATAAACAATATGTAAATCCTATACATCAACTGGAAGATGGCACAAGGGAGTGTGGAGTTCAAACAGCTGGTCCCAGTTTCCCCTTCCACCTGGCATGAAGAGTGCACATTATCCATGAGACTTAATCAAATTCTGATGACGGATGTTCACATATTGGATATTCTCCTTTCTCTATTCCAGATTAAAGAGAAAGACTGAAATATGAAATTCATTTGAAAAATGAAACATATCTGAACTCTTGTTTTTGTCTTTGAAAAGGGCAGCTTTCAGAGGAACAAAACATTCAAAGGAGCTGTTTCCATAAATTTAGCATCTCACAGAGACAATGAACGGATGGAGAATTCCACTTGTCAAACTATTTTTTTATGGCTGCTCTGTTAGATTGCAGCCGGTAGAGTTGGTAAACAGCCAGCCCACAAATCTCCACACTTTTACCACTCCATTTGAGAAGCTATTTGTGCCCAAGATGCAGTCAGTCAGCCCAAACAACTGAAAAAAATAGACTCCTCAGCTCTCCTGAAGCAGCTCGCCTGCTGAGCCATGGAGGCTACATCATTCTTCAGAATTATCCTGGTCTTTTTCTCCTTGTTGAAGTAACAGAATGTGCCCAAACCACGGCGACAAATAGTCACTCTCTGCCATAGCTATTCTCCTCCCACACTCAAACCTTCTGATAGCATTGCAGGACAAGATTACAAAGTGAATGTGTATTTTGATATTGGAAAGAGTTTTTGACTTTCCCACTGTCCCCCAAATCTTCTCTCCTTGTTTTTCATGCTGGTAATTGCCTTGGTTTGGCTTCATGGAAGGGAGGTTCTCTTACATTTAACTCTCTTACCTTTGAGCAATGTCCAGTGTAGAAGACTGACCTGGGTTATTTGCTCATTTTACATAAACATCAGCTGAAATGCCAGGACTTGATTCCAGCCTCACTTCTCCTTGTTTTACAGCACGTCAAAGAAACAGCCTTCATTACTTCTGTGGTGTGCCAATAAGATGACAAAGTTCAAAACATGTCATCCTATGCATGAGTCTAATTTATTCCTCTGGATTACTGGGAAACTGATTTTGTCATGAGCTCATACCTATATACACAGTCTACATGGGATTTTTACTTTTTCCAGAACTGGAACTCTGCCTGGCTCTACTAGATGTCTTCCCCTCACAGTTGCACTCAAGCCTTATCTAGTTGGAGTTTATGGCAGATAAAATAACCCCATTTGACCAAATGTTCAATCTCATTGTTAGTTGAGGCAGAGATTAGAGTCACACTGCACACTGGGGTGGGTCACGTCTCATCAGTGCTTTCAGCATAAACTCTGTCCTAAAAATTCATTCAAAGGTGAAGCATGATTGGCATACATGTTCCATACTTCAAAGTCTTTAACAAAAAAGTTCAAAACAGTTCGATTATTTTTAAACTGTAAGAAGAAGAATAAAAACAAAATAAAACCCAAACTCAATTCTCATTGTTGACTATACTCACAGCACAAAGGATTTTTGCTCTTTGAGGTTGAAAGTCACTTCACTTGGACTTTGCTTATTAGATTCACTCAAAGTGTCATATAGGTGGAATGAGAGTTTCTGGGGAAAGAAAATGTGAAAATTAGGAAGAGGACACAGAGAGCATGACAGAGTAAAGGGAAAGCTGAACTCGTTTTCCTCCACCATAAAAGCTTGATGCACTAACGGCATGAGATAAAAGTGCCAGACTAATACCTCAGTCTTACTTTTGAGTCTTACTTTTCCTGGGTGGTGAATCTATTCTGTGACAAGAATAAGGTGTTTGCGTTTCATACAACAATCCTGAGTGACACGGATTATATCAATGCCATCAGCATTTTCGGTTGAGTTGATTAGCATGCAACCCAGACAAGTGACCTGGTAGACTGCGACCATCACAGCAGGACTTCTGGTTCCAGCACTGCTTCCAGAAGGCAGGCAACTTAAAACTGTTCAGCCAGAAAACTTGGCAGACTCACAGTTTCATTCAGGCAGGCTTACTGAGGAACTTTCTAGATCAATATAATCAAAGAGAACGTACATAGGAGGCTGCCTTCTAATTCCAGCCAGCAAGAAAACTACACTTAGAGATGCTGGCATTTGCTTTAGAGCCTGGTTTGAGACAGGTTTCTCTGTTGTTTGCAAAAGATCAAACTGCTAAAGAAATCAGCCTATTTACACTTTTGATAGCAACCTTTGCCCAAGCTGCATGGCAGAATTATTTTTCTGTGGCAGGTAAAGTCCTATTGAGGAAACCAATTGACAGAGACTGTATTCCCAGAGTAAGGTAAACTGGATCATGTTCTTCCTTGGCACTTGACATACCAAAAATACAATAAGATTAAAAAAAAATCACTGTACTTTTTATCACTGATGCCTAGAAAACCTTTCAAATCAGAGGAAAGCTTCCAGCTTCAGCAAACAGCAAGTTCTCTGCAATCAAGGCATCCAAGCTGATGATAGAGAACAAACTTCTCGTAAAAATCTTTCAGAGTGCTTATTAGTTTAGAGGCTGCAAATATAATCCAGATTCAAACACCTGCAAAAATCACAAGGCTTTGAAATTGCCTGAAGTAGCACCTTTCTGGATGGCAAATGTCCTGTTGGTGGGTGAGAGAGAATTCACAGTTATGAGCTCTCTGTCATCTATTCCTTGGTTACTCCTGCCTGGCCCTTGGAGCATTTTCTGCTACAGCAAGTGTTCTAATATCTCAGATCTCAGCTTTCCTGTTCCGGCTACCAGAAACCAGGCAGGATTCCTTTTTTCATTAGTTGTCATGTATTCTCTCTGCATTTCTGCCAACAGCAGGGAAGTGCCCTAATGAATTTTGCAGGTTCACTTGAAAAAGAGCCAACTCTTTTAGCTACCTCATCTTGATACAAGTTGCATCGATTCCCTCACAGGCCCATGAACACACCACTAAAAAACCTGACCTAGCAACTTCTTGCAGCATGGATTGGTACTGAGATAAATTGTGATAAAACCTTATTTTGCTAGGTTTTAAAAGAAAAATAACTAGGCTCTGCATAAAGCAACCTTCTTTACCAATAGGAAAAACTATCAGTGAAACAAAGAAAGTCACGCTGCAAATGTGCTGCCAGACCTCCAGAAAGAATTGGAAATTTGTCCTCAAAACCTTAAACAAGGCAGGGGAGTGCCTTTGACACTGTTGCATCTACACATGGGAGTGCCTCCACCTCCAGAAAACAGGCTAGTATTAATTGCAGGATAGCAAGGAGTTTTAGAAGGAAATAAAAACTTAACTTCAAGTTTGTCAATACTTGTTGTTGGTACTTTTTGTTTTCTTATCTCATTGCTGTTTCCAGTAAATTGCTCTTATCTCTTCCCATGATCTTTACCTTTTTGTGTCCCCAATTCTCCTCTCCACACCACCACAGAGGGAGTGGGGCTGTGTGAGTGAGCAGCACATGGTCTGGGGTGTTTCAGTGGGAACACTAACTTGGGGAATACTGTACCTAAACCACAATAATTTGTTATACAAGGGTTGAGACTTATGACAAGATGCTGGTGATATTCTCAAAGGTCTTGCCTGCCCTGAGCCTGGCTTGACCTCTGTGGAGTGGCTCCACGTGCACAGACTTAGGAGAGGAGTTTGCAGAAGTTTAGGAGGACAGTTTCTTCTTTCTTGTTTTCAATTCAAAATGGCTCTTTTGAACACCAGAAGCAAAATTTTCATTAGTACTGGTTTCTCAGCTAGTACAGAAGACAATGAGTGAGACGCTTACCATGAGAGGCAGTCAGATGCCTAAATTTAAACAGAAATAATGGAGAGGCTGCTACAGTCCAAGACTGTGCTTAAACCTCTGACAATCATTTCCCAATCGGCACACACAAAATAGTTACTTACAGAGAAGAACCACTGTGACTCAAATTATTGAAAACAAACCAAACCAACAAAACTGAAGCAACTTTGTGGCTATTTTTGCCAAAATGCCAACATGAAAACAGCTTAATTTTCTGAGATCGCATGCAGAGCCTTGCACTGACAACACATATTTCACACTTAGCTTTTACATTTTGTATGTAACAGCATGTAATCCACTGCAGTTTTATTCCACAACCTTAAAGAATTTCACACACATTAACTAATTACTCCTGACAAGACTCCTCTGAGGTAGGTGTATAATTTGCATTTTATAGGTGAGGAGTTTAGACAGAAGAAAATATTCCTGTCTCATACTTGTGTAAATTGAAAAATAAATCTCTGTTAACTAAGGGAGTTCCAGACTTGACTAGACCAATCAATGTCAAGGTTCAGTGCTGGAAATTTTGTTCTTTTCATTATCTATGCTCATTCTAAAATATCACAATAACTTCCTCTGGTTCCTGTATGAAAACTTTCAGTGAGGGTCCCTTCCTTTCCTGAGTAGCTGCTTGAAACCTGACACAATATAAGCCCTTGAGGAAACCACGGCTTTGGGTTTAGTGTCCTTAAAAGCTGGCAAACACTTTCCAACTAGGCATAGTTAGAAGTTTTTTGATGGATGTGCCTTCTCTGGCAGAGACACTGCTGAGGGAAGAGACATCTCTAGCAGAACTGCTGGCAGGGACCAGGCAGAGGAAACCTGGTGGTCCCTCTGGAGTGGCACCAAGCAGCTGGGATGTCTCAATTCCCAACTAGAGAGGCATGGAATTCCCTGACTCTTAACCCTGTCCCTGACAGCTCCTCACTTAGGAAGCTGCTGGGCTCCACAGACTGCTGAAAGAAACACATTAGCCTGCTTTGCTTCCCAGGCAGTCACCACACACTTGTAGCTCCAGAAGAGATTATATAATTGATGAAGTACTGGGGAACAAGTATAGAGCCATTGCTTAAAGACCCACACAAGGCATTTCACTTTGCTTTGCACATAAAACCCCTTCCGCCCAAAGTTTCTTTACATAAGAATTTTTTTTAAAGTATAGATTGTTTTATTCCAATTCAGTACTTTATTCTTTTTTATATATATATTTAATATTAAAGTAAAATTACCATTTTCATCAACAATCCCTTCAGAAAAATATCATATTTCTTAATTTAGAACATCTAGAACCGTATTTAAGACTACTAACACTTCAAAGAAATTGCTTACTATGTTTACTGATATCCAAACTTTGGATCAAGCTTAATTCCAATGCTGAAAAATTAAGAAGTTGGAAAACTTAGGCAAGCAAAAGGGAGGAAAAAAAAATCTCTTATTTCACAAGGGAAAATCTCAATTTTGCTTTTCTACTGTCAGCAGTAGTATGTACCCAGCTATGAGTATAAACCTCCAGCTATGAGGATAATTGCTCATGCACACCTACATCATCACAGTTGAACTTGATAGAATTTTTCCTATTTGGTTTTATTACTCAAGAGATTTCTAATTTATCACACCAAAACTATTACAGCTTCTGTGCTTCCAAACTCGTGTCAAAAAAAAAAATCAGAAAAAAATTCTAAAAATTATTTAAAATATACTTGCCTGGAAAGTAGAAACAGGCAGGAAAGATGGGTCAAATAAATTGGGTTCCCCCCACTATGTCACAAGAGCTGAAAAATAGGAGTGGATTTTTAACTTAGTTTATGTGCATTAACAGAACATAAAATAGATGTATTTCCTTGCAACCCACAAGTCTCTGCAACAGGGGTTCTTCATATTCCAGGCAGACAGCTAAAATGCCGCCCTGTGATAGTACCTGAGGGCCTGTAAATAGTTTATTTCTTTTAGCTTTCGTGGAAGGTGGTATGTTTTAGGTAAGCGAAATCTCCCTGATAAATAATTTCTGCAAAACCAAGGCATGTGTAAAGTGTTCACTGTGTGCATTCTCTTTTCTTGCTTGTATTTTGCAAAATATGTGATGAAAGGCTTATTTACTGTGATTTTTCACCCTTCAAGAGTCAAAATGTAAGTCAACGGTTGCCTGACTTCTGTTCAGAAATGCAATACAAAAAGCTAAAGAAATCTTTAAAGGTTATAAACCCACCTAACACAGGCACAGCACTTCAGCAATTTAATACAATGCATCGAGAAACAATAGACAACAGAGCATGTGGCATAAACATTCAATTTTAGCAGATGTTCTCTTTGCTACATTCAAGCCTTTTACTGTGCCCTGAGATATTTATGGAAGACTCACTTCCACTGCAGTCCTGGGTGAGAAGTGACACTAGGATGTGCAGCACCATAAAAACAGCTCTGCAAGCTGACAAAATCCTGTGGTAAAGACCCACTGGAATAAACATTGTGTACAGGGAAAAGAAATGTGATAGATGTCAGTGAAAACTGCAGGAAATGTACTGTCTGCACACAGCATTCCCTGTGGCTAAACCTATCACTCCCATTGGCACATGAAATGCTTATTCTCTGGGGGAAAAGCAAAGCATTAGACAGCTAGATCAGAAGAATGAAACAGAGCTTCAAAGTTCTCGAGCAAGATAAGAGCAAAGCAGGCTTTACATGGTTGGTTGAGAATGGATGGAGTAACAGATGTGTTGTGAGCACTGCCTTTACAGAAAAGCAGTGCGTGGCTCTGAGACCCTGTTATGATCCGATTACAGGAGATGCCTCTGCCCAAATTAAGATGCAAACGAGACCATCTGCCAAAGTCAATAGCAGGGAATTTATTTAACAGTAAATGAGTGTGAGGGAGAGAGGCTGAAAGAAATAAAAAAGAGGTGGGTGGAGGAGAGAGAATGAGAGAGAGACAGAGTTTAAGCAGATGAGAGGTGAGGATCCAGTGGAGTCCTGTTGGTCTTTTTTCACCCTGGGCTTCTTGGTGGTGGGGGTCCCGAGGTCCCACATAACTTCACTATTTATACATTTCAGCAAGCAAAGGAATTCATGCTTATTGGCTACACAGTTCTCCTATTCTATTGGTCAATGAGTGATTCCCTCATTTCCAATGCTAATTATTCCCATGCAGCCTTTCTCTTCTTTTGAGCCAGTGATCAGGATCTCCCCTGATGGAATTACCGTTTACTCAGACAGAGCTGATTTCAGCACAGTTGCTGAGTTGGCTTTCCTTGTGACCCATAAATTCTGCATTCTTCATGTCCTTTATCAGTGATACATTCTTCTCCCCTGGATTTATTTACCTCCCCTTAGGCCTGAGACAGTCAGAGAGCAGCACACCTTTATCTTGTCTCAAGTGCTTCTTTGGCTTAAACCCTTATCCTCTCTGGTTCTCTTAATCTGATCCAGTTTAAAGCTACTATAGACAGAACCAAGGCTTGAGAGGGAGCCTCAAGCATACTTCATCTCCTCCGGTCTCTGTTTCCAGGTGAAGCAAGGCCAGGGCCCTTGGGAGCTCCTGGGTGTGTTCCAAAGGATTCCTCAGTCTCAAAAAGGTGGGTCACAGGAAAACCTTCATCTTCTGGAAAACTAAAAGGACAAGATCAGCACATTTTAAAAACTGTATTAGTCACCAATATTAATGTTTATTTTTCTGTTATTTGGAATAAGGCAGTTAAAACCAAATCTTCACTGGAAAGAAACACAACATTGTCTTGCTACATTTACACACTCATAATGATCTTGCATCCCAAAAAAGTAGAAGGAGAAAAACAATAAAAAATTACTTGTACCAGGAACCATTTGAGTCTCTTGGCTGTCATTATAGTTATTGTATGCAAATAGATGTACACAGCTTAAAGCCTTGCTCTGATCTGCTCTCTTATTTCCCAAAGATGCACTCAACACTAATGACTACCTGTGTGACACAATGGAACTCATAATTACTTTTCATTTAACAAAAAACAGCAAATGTTAATGAAGAGTTTTGAGTATTTCCCCTATCTCAAGATACTACTTCAGGTGTCTTAATCAGCTTGTAAGCCTGCTTAGAGTAATAAAGATAAACCCAAAGACTGGTAGGAATTAGATAATTTTGGTGACCCCTAATTGTAAAACTTCAAGCAAAACAGCAGGGAAATAAAAATAAAAAACAAAGAAATAAAACCCCATGGAATGATATTCTAAATGACAGATGATTATAATGGCACACATGAGTGACAAATCTAAGGAGTATTTTTTCAATAGCTCAGAGACAAAAGTATATCAGTGAAGAAGCTTGAAATTTCATTGAGTAAACGGAGACAGAGAGGAAGAAATTATCTAAGATGAGGAAAAGCCAAGACTGATAAAAAGAGATGAAGGAGTAAATTAATTTCACTTTAAGATAAAGAATGGTGCTATGAAAAAGGCAAAAGAAATGACAGCTGGGAAAGGGCACACAGGAAACTATATGCACAAATTGCAAATTATAAGTTTCAATAAGTTTTCCTAATTTCCTGACTTCAAGAAGGAAAGGGGGTGAAAAATGTAGGTGGGTTAGAAACTAGAATAAGAATAAAGACGTAGTGGTTTAGATGAGCTCAAAACCACTAAAGATTTCTGAGAAATCAGTTGAAAATTACTGTAAATTATTACCTTGTGAAATCTCTTATCTTTGGAAAATTAGTGGTGGTTGTATACGAGCTACTAGCAATAGTCAAAATACCTTCATGTTGGCAGCCTCATAAGAAATGCCAAAAAACAAACAGCTGTGAAAAAATCTTAACTGACTTCTTCTGGAGGATTTGTTCTCAAGGTCAGTCAAGCAAATAAGTTGTTGTGAATTACCCATCAAGCCTTACAGATTTTTTTTTTAATCCTTTTGAAAGTGTGCAAAAAAGTTATTTTTCAAAATGCATTCAAGAGTATTTATATAGTAACTCTCCTAATGCCAGAGCTATAGTTTATGACCCTATAAATCTTCATCATTCAATGAAAAGTGAGAATCATTGGCCAGTTTTCTTGGTACGCTTAGGATTATTCTTGCTGTGAAGACCACACTCTTAGAAGAAATTTGGAACAATTGCTGTGTCCAATTAAAATGGCTTTTATCAGCTTTATGCCTCAGTTTCCAATTAGCACAACAGAAACATCTCCTTTCCTGTTTGTAAGAATACATTTTTTATGTTGCTCAGCGGCACATTCCACAGTGAAAATCGGCAGGTTAATTTATAGATAAATGTGTCATTTCTGCCGGCAATCATGTTAGACAATTATCTTTGGGTTTTAAAATAAAAATAATTTATTATCAAATCCTTAGAGAGGCTGTGAGACAAAGAAAGGGAAAGGAGAACCTAGTTTGATGGAAAAGAAAGTATAAAAAGTAACCAACCCTAACTGTGCAACTGTGCTGTCCCGGTCCTGTTCTGCGTAAAACCAATCTTTGATTAGAGATTTCCTAGGAAATATAAAACCCCATATTCAATGTACTTAGTCTTCATAAAACCACTGAGCATAGTGTGGCAAACTGATATTACTTGCAAGAAAGAACTGCAGAATGGTTAAAGAACCTAAAGAAACCTTTTCACATTTGTATTCATAAGACATGTAGCAGATTACCAGCAGAACCACTCAAAGAGGCTCTCAAGATCAGTTCAATCTCCTATTTTCTTTAACAGCTTTGGCACAAAACATTGGTGTGGACTCCTTAAGACCTGCTAAGGGTATGGAGCTGAATGGTACTATCAAAGGCGAAGTAAAGATACCATTCAAAAACCTAAATGACCTTGAAAACAGAAATAATAGAATGGGTTGAGGCTAACCAACTGCAGGGGTCAATGCTGGCAGAGAACAACTTGGTTTGAGCTGGCTGCTCATACATTTAGGTTGAACATCAGAAGGATGCTTTAAGCTGCAGGAGAGCGAGGTTCAGTAACAGCTTTCTGAAACACTGCCAGTGACAGAGGAACAGATTTCCAAGTCTGCTAGTGTTGAGGACTTCACTAGGATTCAGCCTCAAAGCCTGGGAATATTCAAATATCAAAGCAAAGCTGTGTGCTGCTTTCCAAATTGTAGTTTACTGATGGCATCTTGGTAAAAGCAAGGAGGTGATGATTACAAAATCTCCAGAATGAGGACCTGTGGTTCATAACTCTCTTTCTTGGCCTTGATGCAAATATGTTGTTCATCCAAGCAAGACATAAATCTTCTCTGGGGCATCTTCAAAACTGCAGTGAACTCACACTTGAATTTAAAACCACCCCCAGCCTTAACTAATTTCTGCTTCACTGCCCCAAATACGAAGCAGAATTTTAGAGAAAGAGTAGAATGTATTCATTCCTTCAGTATTAAAAAAGTAACCCAAAATTTATTATGTACATAAATCTTCCATGAAAGAATGAATCAATAAAGAAAAAGAAATATCATTTTATGATATTGCAGTACTGAAAGAGGCTTAGAATAACTGTAAAAGGTGGGTAAAGAAACTATCATAGAATAGTTACATCTGACCTACTCTTTGCACTCAAAATAAAAATTAAAAACATCAGAGGGGGGTAGTTTTATTGGACGATCAAAAATGAGAAGTTCGGGATATAATCAAATAATATATCAGTAAACCCCCACACAAAAACTCAGACAGGCTCTCTGCATAACTGGTATAGTCAGTGAGGGACTATTTCTACTTTGTTTGCTTTGTTTCCCTTTGCATGGTTCCCTTACATCAAAACAAAGATGTAATTCAGAGATGACAATGAGCACTGTGAGTTATGTATTGTCAAATATACTCTGTTGCAGAGCATCTTTCTCAATGAATGAAGAAATAAATAAATCCTTAGCAAGGAGGAAAAGAATACAGATGAAATCTGGCTACTTCATTTTAATTGAATTGACTATGTTTTAGTGACTCTGTATGAAACAAGTATAGAAAAATTGCAAAGGAGGAAAAAAAGAAAGACACTTTTGCACTTGGGGGACAATGGAAGGAGCAGGGATAATACCCTGCTCACAGTGACAGAAGGCTAAAAAATCTTTTCACTGAATTTCAGCCAAGTTTTCAGCAAACAATGGCTAATGTTTTCTACGACATGAAGACCTTCCTGCAGGATTGAGACAAAGCACATTCAATAAGCAGGGTGCTTTACTTCATTATCTCGTGACTGAGTTGCCTCAAGCTCCCTTAGACAGTGAGAGTTTAATCTTTTAAATGTCCTTTGGAAAGTGCATGAACACACAAACCTCCATGCGTACCTACACACAAATACACCCCTACACACGCAGTCTCTTACCTGGACACTGGGAAACTGCACAGTTTTAATTTTTATACAGTAGAATTTTGATACAAAAACTGCAGATTTCATGTGCCTCAGCTAAGCATTAGTTACGTTTTTCAAAAGGATAGACCCAAGTGAAAATGGCTTTAGTCTAAACAAAGTTTTAAAAGAAAATATGCAAAATGTATTTTATTGATACCTTAAGGTTACTTGAAGAGGGGTTTAATTCACTTAAAAGAGAAATATAACCACTGAGATCTTTGTAAACCTAATAAATCTGGAAGAGAATGGAAAAAACCTTGAGGGAAATAACAGACTACATTAAACCTTGACAGAAGACTGACTCTGAATTTCACATAAAGTGCAGTGTACAAATATGTCTACTTGGGGCTTTTTCTGGTCTTGCAGTTTACTCTGGATGAGATATGCTGCAAGCTCTGACTTCTGTGAACATTATATTAAATCAGAGGGTTGTGACACACACTTCAAATGGGATGAGCTTCATATCTTACAGACACAAATGCTGCCCAAGCTTAATCATCAGCAGACCATGGAGAACTCTTGGTTCTGTAAATTTTAACAGGTATGTAATTGTGTCATCTCTCTAGGCATTTGAAGTCATGCTTTCATTTCAAACAATGTAAATCCCCAAAACATTGTTATAACCTTATTATCTACTCTGCCTCTTTGTTTTCCATCAGTTTCAATACTGCAAGCTTCCCATTATTTCAAACACTGAAGTGAGAGCTTTTGAGTGGTGACAAATATCTTATGATACTCTTCATGGAAATGGTAAGCCCAGTTGTACTTTGCACATAATAACTCCTTGATGATAATCATCTACTACTAATACAGAACACTCCACTTGAGTGAAACTTAATGAATATTAAGTGTGACAAATTCCCTACCTGGAAGAGTTGACTATATAAAAAAAGCCAGACAATATCTGTTTGTTACAACCCAAAGAAAGAAAGGAAGAATTACCTGTAAGACTCGGTTCAGCCATTTAAGAATTATTATTGTTGCCTCCAGTATCTGTTGTTCTGGACACCACGAGGGAAAAATATTGTCAAATCCTGCAGTGAAACTTCTAATTAAACAGTAGTCAAGATTTCATAGAATTTTTATTTTTACCCTGTTCCAGTAATTTTTGTTGTTTACTCCAGGAATAGTCCCATTGATTTCAATGAAAATTCTCAGTGGAGCAACCTGGAGCTTTTGTACTATTCACAGTAAGGATATCAGAATCTCCTTTGCAATTATTTCAGCTGAGAAGCATTTGCACACAGAACTCCAGCTAAATCTAGAAAGGAATTTAAGTATTCTTTTAATAGATTGCAGAGATCATTTTTTCACTTGCAGGTGCCAGAACTATTTGTCCTTTTGACTACTTGCTGCTCCAGATTTGTAGGTGACCAGTCAACAACATGTCATCAGGATATCATATAATCACACAAGGCAGGAGAAGAGAGAAAGCAGAGGAGGTGAGAGTGATTATCTTTGTCAAGGGCTGCAGTCACATCAAGAAGAATAAGCTAGAGGCACACACCTTAAATTGATCAAGGGATGGCTCATTAGGAGCCTTGCTTCTTGCTGCTTCTGAGGTAGGGAAAGGGCAGAAGGCAGACAATAAAGACTTGAGAAGACAGATGCAGGAGAAGCTGCTGCAGCAGAGGGGTTTGGGAGATAAACAAGAGGAAAGGAAGGAGGGAAAAAAGTGACCTGAGGCTGAGGTGGGAGATAGAAGAGTTTTGTTAACACAGATACCACAAGAGCATGATTTTAGGCAGTGCTGATAGAAAGGCAAGAGCCCCCAAAATTCTTGAGAGAGGAGGAAACTGAAGGAACACGTGAGACCCCCTCAGAGTAAGATTCGAGGGGAGCATATGATTCCAACACTGTGGTGAGCAGTGGCAGATGGGAAGAGGTAGGAGGGGAAAAAAGGAGAAATGTTCAGAGATGATTCTGGGCACTTCAAAACAGAAAGAGACGTCATAAATGTTCATATAAATTTCCTATGGAGACATCAGTTTTATGACGTGGGCGAAAGGAAAAGAGAGCTCTTTCTCATTATCTGTTTGTTTATGGGGGGTTTTTTTTATTATTTTTATTAACCTAATGTGTAATTGTGCTGCCTTGGAAAGGTGATGATAAACTAGAAAAGGATTTGAAAAGATTTCTCTGACTGCTTTAACTGTTTGCTGACTAGAAGTTCCCAACACAAGTTAGGAAATAATCAACAAAAAAAAGCTACTCAACACATACTAACAGACTTTGTGCCCTTGAGATTCTGCAGCAGTGCAAATGCAAATTAACTACAATTACAGTGAAATACAGATGTGTGCTAATATTAAAACAAACAAAAAGAAATCCAAGTTTGATATTAACAAGTAACTGAAGTAACTGGCTTTATTTGCAACAAGGATGACTTCCATTGGTTTTTTTGGGGACAGTCTTCATCTATAGCTTTATATTAAAAATAAAGATTAGATTGTGGTCTTTTAATCAATATCCTCATTGATTTTAATTAAAACAGAATGAAGAGACGTGGGAACTCATTCAAATAATATCTCAATTAGGCATTAAGGATTCACATGCAGCTCATACAGTAACACTTGCATTGCAGGCAAAGTTTTGCAGAAACAGGGGAAATAATGGAGTCTGGGGCTTTCAGCTGCTGCTAAGCAAAGCAAAGACACCATGTGACATGGAATCACCCCAGGACAGCATGTGGTCGCTTCTGCCAAAGGTATGTTGGACCACTCCAATGGGCTTCCTAGGAGAGCTCAGGCTGCTGCTGGGAAGAAGGCAAAGGATGTCCGCCAATGTTAATCTGTGCTCAAGGCCACCAAGGGTACCACAGCCACCAGAGCTTGTGGTCCCAGGAGCTCTCTGCAGTTTGGGGAGCATCAATTCCCCTTTCTGAGCCTCACAGGAAATACCTGTGGACATCCACGTCATGTATCCAGAGCTCCATCAGCACCACAGCCCCAAACTCTTCTCATCAGGCAACCATCAGCACTCAGGAAACCTTTAGTGAAATGGAAAACAAACAACCTATTAAAACAAAACTAGATTAACACTTTTTTGTAGACTGTCCTTACCACTTCATGCCAGATGGGAAACACAAGGAGCGTGCAGGTGAGATGCTGCCACCTGTCAAACCAGGTCCTACGAAAACCTTCCTTTTACCATTACTCCTTTGGAAGCATTAACAAAGCTCAAGACACTGGACTTTAATTTTGGAAATTTTTTTTCTTTCTGCTTATTACACACCCACAGAGGCCAGGTGAAAATAAGTGATATGAAATATTGAAATGTTTCAAGGGTCAGAGAAACAACACCCTCTACAAATCATTAACATGTGATTACAGGCAGACATATTCAGCGCATTTTATTTGACAGAAGTGGTGACAACAGTGAAATGCAGAAGCTGAAACAACTTCCAGGAAATTTGAAGAGAAAGTAGCACATATAAAATGTCATTCCACAAAACTCTAGGCTATATGGTACCACAAACTGAGTGCTTCCTTCCAGTTTAGCTGGAATACAGACAGAATGCAAAAGATGAAAAGCAGCAGTGACATGAAGGTTAACACCATGCCACAACAGAGGTACCTCAGGACAGTACATCAAAATGAGAAAATAGAGTGGTCTAATTTTATATAAATATATTTATATAATTTGAGATGTCTTTACATATATTTATACACACAGACATGCACACAAATTCACTTCAAATGCATGCACACTGCTGAATAAACATACCACATCTGTGAGCACACCATATGACACCATATGACCCCAGTCAAGCTCTTCAAACAGCCCCAAGGGATGTGAATATCATTGGAAAGCCCAGGAAGTCGCGTGCTTTTCTTTCAGAGTCCCTTAGAAAACACAGACATTGGGAAATTCAAATCAAAGCTCATCTAAAAAACCGAGAGGCCCTTGGTGGTGCATGTGGCTCTTTCCAGGAGCTGGCAGTGGGATGCTCCCCTCTCCAGGGCTCAGCCAGCCCGGGTGGCAGTGGGCTTCTCACTTCCCACACCAGGGCACTGTCACAGCTATTTTGTTTCTGTGTCCCCTCCAGCTCTGAGCACTCCTCTCTGAATTTCTGACTCTACTAGTGCCAAGATTAGATTTAAAGGGTAGTTAACAGGCTTTTTGCTTAAAGTCTTCCTATCACTCGTATTTATAGCTTAATCCATCAACAGATTCTTGTTTCGGCCTTCTCATTTCAAATCAAGCTTCTTTCTTGGGAACAGAGATCACAGCTAAAGCAATGAGTTTTGTAAGGACATTCCAAAACAGCATCAGAGGGAAAAAATCAAACCATCTCTGTGTCTCCTTATGCAAGTTTCATTAGCACTAGCTCACTGAGGCTCACAAAGCTTTCAGACATGGAAATAAAAGACTCTCTGACCAGAATCACTCTCACAGGCTCTTTTTAAGGCTGGGAAATGGGAACACACATGATGAAGCAAATCAGTGCCCCAAAGAGCTTTAAGTATGTGCTATGGGGCTACCCACGATCGGGGTATTTTTCTGAGCTGCAGTCTGGAAGCCAAACTTGCAAGGAATATTTAAGCTTTTAAGATGATTACAGGTGACTGTGCAGATTTATGAAAGGGTCTAATGGAGTTAAGTATCTTATTTCCCCTGATGTTCAATGGTTTTTAGACACTTCTCTCCTTACTAGATGCCACAATTTAATTTACCCTTTAGCTATATATTTTTTCGGAATACCAAAGTAAAATACTCTCTTACAGTAATTCTTCTAATTAAAGATTATTGTCTCAAATATGCTAAAAAAATCTACAATCATGAGCATTTTTATTTGTCAGATATTTACCGGGTCATATAAGGTATTGCACCCGTCTTTGCCATTTTCAGGTTCCCCATCTTAAAGTCAGAACAAACAGAAAATATTTTTATATTCCTGGGGTAAAAATCCTAAACATCTTGTTCCCCTCTAAAATGGCAACCCCTGTGAAAACCAGAAGTAACACAAATACTTTTACATTTTTGCAAAATAATAAAAGACTCTGCGCTCTGCTCCTCAGTGAGCTGTCTGTTGCAAACTGTCACTTAAATATAAATCCATCATCATCTTAGGCATCCATGCTATAGACTTTTCCCCACAACCTCTGGGAAATGTGCCTTCTTCCCGGAACCCTTAACCAATAAAACAGATTTCTACCAGGCAGCTGTGAAATGTTCATGCTTGCTTAAAATCTTGCCATCCTCAAGAGCACAGAAAACACAGGGATTGCCATATCTGATCAGCTCAATGATCCATCTCAGCCACTCTCTCACCTCCAGCCCTTGCCAGTATCTGAAGGGAGCATAATGAAGCTGTTTTTAAAAGGTGCTTGTTATCTCTGTGCAGCTTGCCCAAGATGCCATTTCCAAGGATCAAACAGGGTCTTCATCTTATTCAAATTACAGACAGGAGAAGACAGAGCCGTTATTTGGTACCTGTAGAATTCCATGAATTAGAAAACTTATTTGCACAAAATGTGATGAATGATAGAGAATGATCCTTGCTTCACTGAGATCAATTGAGTTACAGTGATCTGAGGATCTGTTTCAAATCAGCGAACTTGGAAGCTTCAAAAGGGATTCTTCTTTTTCTTTGTCAGTTTTCAAACACAGGTAGCCATCTAATAAACCAATAATATTTTAGGGTAAATTCTTAAGTGGGTTGTCAACTATGATTTATTACTCTTCTCAGGAAGATGATGAAAAAATTTTGAAAACAGACAGAAACTTGCAGAGAGGTGTTCACCTCAGATGGTTGCAGCAATATATTAAGACCTCTTTTTTCTGATAGAAAAGTATCCTCAGTATATTTCTATGCTTTTTACTGGACATCCATTTTGCAATAACAATAAGACATTGATTAGGAACACATTCAGATTTCAGGCATGGCTTGACTATGAAAATTCTTTACTCTGTGACAATATTAAAAAAACCCAACAAATTAACAAAACCCACCAAAAACATGTTCAAAAGCTTTTTATATTCTGACATGTGGCATGAATTTAGGTTTTCAGAGTAGCAGAATTCGCCCAGAGCGTGCATGTCTTGATCCATAGAAAAAAAAATAATAGATAATACAAAAATGGTTTAAATAATTCCAAGAGCCCCAAAATCTTGCTGACTCTCCCTTAAGTCTCCCTGGAGGCTAGAACTTGCATTGGATAAACAAGGCTAAAGATAAAGCAGCATTGGAAGTAGAAAATCTGTCCCTTCCTTTCCTCTTCTCCTGTCTCAATCCTGCCTTGAAATGCTGAACTATCTGAGTAAAGTATTTAGGCTCTTTTTTCTTGTTGCCTGTTGGCTCTCAAAGGAGAAGAAAACCACAGTGCTGCTAAATCACACAACCACGAACAATTCCATGAAGAAACAAATTATGGTCTCAGCAAAACTAGCATCAAACTGAGATCAGAACTAAGCCCAGCAAACTTTGTGTGGGGGCTGTAGCTAGAGCTAGCAAATAAACCTAATAGCAAATTTTAGGCAGAAATACTGAATAAGGTCATTTTTTAGCTGCAGTAGCCTATGGTTCCAAGATTAAGTATTTAGTCAAGAAGTGAGCTGGGTTTGTAGCTTTTTTCCCCAAAATTTTTCTCTGCTGCCATTTAGCTGTGATAGCACTTTGAAGCCTTGTGCCCATGATTTAAGGTGATTTTCTGCAAAGTCAGGAAATATTGCTGTGGTTCCTTTTGAGTTATTTATGTCTTTGGGGAATGAACACAGTATGTGCATTTGTGTCTTTGTGTATATATATATATATATATATATATATATATATGTAAATATAAATATATGCAAATCCTCATTCCTGAATGGAGGAAGCTGATTCAGGAATAACCTGTCATTTGCTTAATTGTTACCTGGTGGGAGTTTTAGAGGAAAAACTGCATTTCTGTTTCAGATCAAGTGGTAGAAGTATTACAAATAAATTAATATTTTCAACCTAGGTTTTTAAAATTCATGCAATTTCAGACATCTTACAGTGTCAGAATGCTTTCTTTTCATTGTAAATCAGATATTCTTTAAACAAGTCAGACCAAGCAACCCAAAAAAGGAAGGATTTAGGACCTGTAGCTACTTTCAAGACACATGCATTTTATTTTGCCTCTGTATCACATCTCCTCCCAGCAGATGCAGTTTTGATGCGAGTTTATTATTTTAAGGAAGTGTTAAAGGTAGCCTAGCCAGCAGAAGAGATGCTGCCCATGCTGCAAATACACTTCTTGAAGACAGAAATGGAACCACAATGGGTCAGTACTGACACCACCTAAATTTTCTTCCTCAGAAATAGTTTCATTGTCCATAGCACCCCTTCCCATGCACTACAGACATTTTTTTTCTCAGAACGGCAACCTCCCACTGGAAGAAATGGCAGGAGGAGAATCCTGTGTTTAGGAGACGCTCTGAGGGAGCTGTGTATCCCCAAACCAACTCAGACCTAACAATTCAGAGATTAAAAATGCACAGCATCTTGAGCAGAAGCAAGTAGCAGATGGGAAACCATTATGAATCATAAGGGCAGCAAACCATTGCAACTCTCAGAAGGAGCTAAGCAACCACAACAGAAGACCAAGCTCTTTTCTGCATATGAAGTCTTAAAACTAACCTGAGTCAAGAAAAACAGAGAAATCCAAACAACCTGGAGTCCTGCAGGATTATACTTCAAAGAGAGCCCACTTCTTATAGAGAGAATCTCAGAAGGGTGACATTAATTTTCTTTTTGTTTCTTAGCCTGCTCTTTTCAAATGGGTTGTCACAATCCACAGGAAAAGCCAAATACGTAACACATAATAGAAACTCTGAAATTATATAAAGATGGTAGAAACAAATGAATTGACAACAGAAAATACCCAAATCCATAGACAAATAGGTTGTAAAACTCAATTTAACAGGCAGCTGATCAAAGGGAACTTTCCTGGTATGGAATTAACATCTACCCAAATAGAGAAATAAAAACTTGTTTCTTGTATATGGCCTAACATCATTAAAAAAACGCAAAAAAAAACCCAAAAACAACAACAACAACCAAAACCAAACAAACAAATAAACCACTGAATAAACAAAAAAAAAATTAAACACCACAAAGAATCCTATGCATTTCCCATGTGGTAAATGTTTTATTTGCAAGATCTTGAAGGCTTCCTTGCCTAGTTTACCTACCAAACGCTTGACAGGAGCACTATTTTTTTTTTTTTTTCAGTTTATTTCATGCCCTTGAGGCTAGGAAGTCTCTTCTTTAAATTAATTACTGGTGTCCTGGTCATGATTATGAAACATTGGTAGTGACCAAAGTTTTGTAGACATCTCCTCTTCAAACTCTCAGAAAGGGCTTGAACTATTTCAAGATTACTGAATAATGATAATTTATTTTGTTCAAACCCATTAAAAGGAATTTTGCTCTGACTTACCTTCCATTACAGACTATTGAGTCAATGGAAATGCAGGAAAGAGTCTTATACTTAAATTTTATTACATCTCTCATTCTAAATGTAGTGTAAAGGAGAAGAAATACAGTGTCACACATTTGTTCTCAGAGATGACTGAAATCTGTTCTTTGTACTGGCTTCTTCCACACAGAGAGGCAGTATGGTACAAAAGCACACTTATCCCCCGGGAATTTAACCCAGCTTCCAGTCCTCAGCCTGGGTTATTTGTTGTGATTCAATAAGATGTATTCTGTACCTAATAAACCATTTAATTCAAATAATTATTGCACTGTTCAACTAAAATTGGAGTGATAATAGTATGTGGATTCCTCCACTGAACTCCTTCCCTCTGTAACAGTCACAGAGCAATGTCATTTGAAGTAATCACTTTAGTTTAATAGCTCAGGAACCATAAATTATTTAAAACTACATTAAATGAATTAAAGTGACATAAAACAATCTGCACTGAAAGGGGAGGGTGTTATTTTCAAGGTAGAAAAGGCAAGAACACTGTCTCATCCAGCAAGTTAGTGGGATGGGATGTGGAGCACCTCTATTTGCAAAACCTAAAATTTTACACAATATACAAAGAATTGTTTCAAGATTTAGGAATTTGCAAATGGATTTGCCTGTAATTTGAGCAAATAAGACTGAAGAATGACCTGAGCTGATAAATTTCCCCTCCCATACATTTATTTTAAAAATACCTAAAAAAAAATCAGTAGGCTAGAGATCACACAACCCAAAAAGAGCTACCAAGCACGGCAAACACAAGTGTGTTTTTGTTTCATTGTCCATGATGTGGTTCTAAAAAGCGCTTTGTTCTCTAAAATGCTGAAACCAAAATCATCAATGATTGTTATTTCTTAAGCACCATTCAGAAAGACTTTTGTCAAGGACAGAGAAAATTTTGAATACTAAATGGGTTCTACCGTAATAGAAGGAACCTTTCAAAGTTTTCTTCAAGAACCATTGTTTACAATTTTTCCCTCTATTTCAAAGTTCCGTGAGTTTCATTATGACTGGTGCTGCTTCCTCAACACTCTAGTTTTGTCTTCTGCTGGCCTCTTAAATTCCTCTTGGAATTTAATTCCCTTTGGCTGCCAAAAGGCCGGTTGTGATCTCAATGAGGAGGCAGCTGTAGCAAGGGCAGTGTAGAGCCACGTCATTTCAGCTTTATCATGGAGATGTTGGTGACAACAACAACCCAGAATTCTGGGGAACAACAACAGCACTGCAGAACTAAAGTGAATCTAACCAAAAATAATTGCTTTGAAGTCACACATCTGCAGTGACCCAAAAGCCAAACCCCTCACAACATTTCCTCATTTAGGCAGACCGTGACAAGCAGAGGAGCGGGAGATTTGAGCTCATGTCTGCATGCAATCAGGTAAGACAATACAATATTTTGAAGCAGATTACTGAGTGATCTTCCAGCAACTATATTTTTGTGAAATATATCCAGCAGTGTGGCCCACATCCAACATCCACTTCCCCTGAGAAGTGAACACATCCAGAGACAGAACGCCCTCAGGCAAACACCCCCTGGACTAGGAGAGACCTGTGGACTCAAATCAGGCTTTTGAAATAAAAGTTACAAGGTTAAGGCACAGAGCAAAGCCACACATTTTTAAGCCAGAAAAGACCATCAGTCTGGTCTGACATTCCACAAAACAGAGGCATAGTGTTTTCCTGACTGCTGAAAGGTTTGCCTTTGCTTGGTACTGCAACGCAAGAAATAATCTTTTCAGCATGGCAGTGGATGCTTGGCTAGTAAAGACAAAAACTGGCTTTCCCTAGCACAGAGCACCTCCTGCTATTTATAGCTGTTACAGGAATAGAGTTTTGTGCAATTTTTTGACACTGGTCCAACATTAGTGCATTTATTTGACACACCAAAACTGGAAGCTTTACTACAGGCCTTAGTAACAGACTGTGAATATTTTTGAGGTATCCTTCATAGCCTTGTCCCCATAAAAAAATGCAGTCCAAAAAAAACCAAGCAAACAAAAAGAAACCTTTTAAACTCTCACCTCTATGGACCTATCCATCATATCACCAGACTTCTTCTTTCACTTGTCATTAGAATTATTTATTAAATCTCATGCTCCAAGTAAAAATGTCACACTGAAAGAGGAGATAAAAAAACAGTCTTAACAAAATACAAATTAGCAGTGTGATATTAAAAGAGAAGGGAAATATCCTCATTTTGAATGTTGACCAATCTTAATATATTGGAGATTAATTTGGTTTATTACAGCCTTGGGAAAGCATCTTGCTACAGTTTATATTCATAGGAAGACAAAATAAAAAAGAGCATGTAGCAAAATCTTTTATACTTTCTCCCTCTCTGTCACCACACACCCACCCCATTCTCAATTTAATCTTTTAAGTGCCTGCCAACAGTGGCTTTTAAAAAGTTCAGTTTGATTCAGGTAACCAGAAAAGGAGATTTCAGAGATTCTGGGTTGTTATAACTCACCAATCTTTTGTTGTTCCTGGCTCTTTCAGGCAGGAAAATCTTACAGCTTTTGAATGGTATGGCTTGTGGATCACCTAATTTGTAAGTGGGTCCTCACAACTTTCTTGGATCAAAGCACCTTTAAACTGATTTAAACCAATAAAAATGTCTTTTAATTTGCAAACTGAATATAAATAGTGTGTTGGAATTCCAGACTAGTTCTAGAAACTGAATGAATGTTTTTATGGGTAACGACTGGGTCAAAATGCTTTACATAAAAATTAGACAGCATCAGTTTGCAAAAAGAGGTCCTTGCCTAAGAATTTACACAATGAAAATAGCACATGGTAATTCAGACTGCTTCAAATACCATCAAACAAAAGAAATGCCTAGGCCCAGAGGAAGTGATGAGGTGGTAGGGAAGCATCAGGCCAGGGCATCTGCTCTGGTTAGACATATCGTTCTCATGCTGACTTGCCATCACTTTCTGTCAGTTTAGTATGTGTGCTTTAGCTTCCCCACAAAATGCTCATCATTTTATTTGTCTTTGAAAATTTATTTTGTAGATATCAAAATGACCTTTCTAAAAGATTGGAAGGAGGCTTTGCCTATTCAATTACATAATCACCTGTAATTTAGATGATGCAGCATCATTGCTATGCTACTCACTTCCTGGTTAATCCTGAGAAAGTCACTCCAGTAGTTTTATGCCTCATTTCACCAGAAAAAAAAATAATAGTAGGAATACTGGAAAGATAGAGGCACCTAGATTTTCCTACCAGATTTCTGCCCACTCCTTTCTGTAATCTGACAGTGCTGCAGGTGCTGTTCTCTGCTTGTGGGATGATGACATGAGCATGATGTATTGAGAAGTCATGGAACTAATTAATTGAGCCTTTGATGATATGGCTTATGTTGAGGAGGGTCCATCTGGAATAATTTAATTGTTTCTTTACTCTTGTAGCCTAAGAGAAATATTGTGCAGTCACCTGACTACTTGGTATCAATTTCAGCATGAATACACACAATGCACAGCCATTAATGTGAAGGTGGTAATTCATGACCACTTGGGATGGGCAAGCCACCTATGTTTCTCTTCAGCATTTGAATTAAGAGCCCTGTCTGCAGTGTGTATCTTTTCAGGTAAAGATTTTCCATGTTCCTGTCTATGGTATTCATTTAATTTATGGAAAGTTTCCTGTTATGTCCCAGTACAAATTCATACAGCATCAATATTCATATAAATTTATAACAGCAGGTTCAAAATAACAGTACACAGAATACATTAGCATTCCTCTTCCATCTTGCAGGCAAGAGAAATACATTAGGAAGCAGATCCAAAAGATTCACATAAAAGTACATTCTTTTGTTTGCTATTTTGTTATTTTTAAACAGATGCAAATTTAAAGTTACATTTGCTGTAATTAGAAGAAGGTAAGACTGGGGCTTTGAGAACTCTTTCTCCATTATGGGAAGACATCCTTGCAGCTCAAACCTGCTGTTGACAAAGACAGAAGCTGACCTAAGAAAAGCTGATGCCTGCTGGGAAAACTGCATGTACCCATGGATGAGACCTGTCAACACAGTTTACATTGATAAGGTCAGACAGATTTCAGAGCTGGTTTTGTTTATGGTTTTTTTGATTTTTTGTGAGTTTGGTTTGGTTTTTTAACTATCCTTGCATTTGAGAAGCTATTCTGATCAGAACAAGAGCAATTTTAGGCTACAATAACTTCTAAAGAAACATTTTGTTTCCAAGACTAATCAACTTAGCACGTTCCCAGTAATGTGGACAACAGTCCCTATACCATCTTTGTAACAAATTTAGTATAACCATAAGGCATAGATTGGGAATGATACCAATAACAGGTCAGAGCAACACCAGGTATTCCAAAAAGCTTCAATGCCTACCCAAATCACAAATTGTTTTTGAATTCTCCTTGGAATTTTCTTCTGGAAAAACATTGTTCAAGCTGCTAACAGGACTGGTCTATCTTACTACTCTTGACCCAAAAACATCTGGAAGGACCTACCCTGGTGGACATTATACAGATGATCTTTTCTGTCTTCTCTTTTTCCCTTACAAAAATCTACCATCTTCATTGTGATGAGAACAGATAGTAATGCCTCCTGAAAATACTTAATGACCAGCTCCTCTTAATCAAGAATGATCCCTCAAAACAACAGATTTTAACTGGTATGTTTTCCAGTTGAAAATGCAGTCTTAAAAACTCATAAAGCAACTGGGAGGCCTGGCTCTGTTAGATTGCTATCCTTGAGAAAGAAGGTGAGTTAAATGCAACCTGGCATAGATCTGGTTAGGCAAGTGAGCATGGCATTGTGCCAGTAATCACCCCCTTTCCATCATCACTCAGAAGTCAGAACTATTATATTGTTATCATAGAATAAGTTTAGCACCCCAAATTTTTTTTTGCTTTATACTGTAGAATTCAGTGAAGCCAAATACTCTTTCACATTAAAATGCATAAAACTCCTTCTAGATAAAGCACCAGCCCTACTGGTAAAATGCACACAGCTCTAGAAACACCTCCAAGTACTGTAAAAGAGAGCACTGGCTTCACTAAGTAAGCACCAGGAAAAGCGTGAGCTAAAAATGCAGAAATGAAGAGCATGTACTCTGGAAAGCATTAGAAAGGAATGAGCACAGTCATCAGCAAGGAGCCAAAAGTGCCCTAATTTGCATGCTGTGGTACTCTCTGATCTGTAAACAAGAGCTATTAAATCAGAATACTGCTACTGTCTGAATATTGTTTTACAGTGGCTCATAAGAACATGGGTTTCAGATTGTTTGTGCAGCTGCTGAGGCCTCTGCTTACCCTGCAGAATACTTTGTTATCTAGGGGATTTCTGCTCAAGCATGAGAAATACACACAGTTGACTCTGAGGCCACCAAAATATCAGAAATTCTGATATCTTTTATTTCAGCAGAAATGTCTCTTAGATATGCAGGCCATGGACATATCACCTCTACTGGGATCCAGTGGTTCTCTGGAGACAACCTCACTAATCTCAAACATAGTACACAGGTACAAAAGCAAAAGATTTGTTATTTTGACAGGAGAGAAAGAAAATAAAACCAGGATTCACAGACCTTGTCTTAAATAAAAAGACAAGTCACAACCCTCCACAAAAAGAACCTCCGAGAATATTGTGACCAGATGATTCAAATCTTTTGCATACACAAAACCAGTAGCTTTGTGTGACATTAACAGAAATTACCTTTTAAAAGTGTTGCCCAGCATGACCAATGACTTTTATTCCTGAAGTCAAAATTGCTTCTAACCCTTCCTTAAAGTTTGGTAGAAAATGGACCCTTTTCCTCTTCATTTGCACATGGCTCCCCAGTCATTTCTCTACTCTCCTGCCTCTCAGCCCAAGAAAACTGCTGCAAAACCTTTATCATAATCCTTCTTAAGGGCTGGTCGTACCTAAATAAACATCTTTATAGGACTTCCCTTATTTTCCTAGAGGGATAGGATTTCTTTGACTCTTTCTTTAGCCATTTGTACCAACCCTGCTCTTCTGCACAGATTCAGGTGCTGATTTTCTGCTACACTTTTGGCTATTGCAGCATCTCCCTTGTCAGTGTTCATTACTTTTCTTAGAACACTTTATTCCAATTATATTTCAGTCGAGTACAGTGACAGGAGATATAGATCAATTTCTCCAGAAATGTTTCCATGCACTTTCAAAATGTAGATTATCATAGATCTTGGAAAGTCTGTATTTGTTTTAATCTTCATCTGGAATAATCACACATTACATCTTTGCACTACATTTTCATGCATATATATGAATGAAATAAATATAGATAGACACAAAAAAAAGAAACTCCTTATGTTTTATTTCCTCCATGCGTCCTTTAATGTGGGAAATGCTTTTCCACATCAATATTAGAAGAAGCTGTCTTTTGAGTGCCACAATTTGTATCATTCCCTCCTCCTGAAGACGCAGAGGTTCACCTAAAAAACACCCTGTAAAAGCAACATTTGGGATCTCCTTTCATACTGTCTTTAATTTAGCAAATCCCTGCTCCTCCCTTTCATTAATCACAAGCAATCTTTATGTTTATTCCTTCTCAGTTTCTTCTCCAAAGGCCTCATGCTGTTTCCACAGATCTTTTCCTCTGATTGCATTTCCATGTACCATACCACAGTTAGGACTAATGCTCTTAATGAATCTCACTTTTTTGTTTCCCGGTTTCTACTTTCAGATCACTCAACTTCAGGAGAAGGCAGACAGGCCAGCTTTTCTTTTACTATGGATCATTTTATCATTATCTATTTCCCTCTGTCTGCAGCACACATTGCTTGATGAGCTCTGTTACTGAATCACCATGAAACAAATTGACATGTTCCACTATAATTTGCAGGGAGAGATGGCTTACACAGAAAATAACTGGGTTTAAAAATCAAAATTCAGTTTGCATAGTAGTTATTAACAGCAGGCTCCTTCTTTTTGTTTTCAGGTTGTCACTTTCTATCACGTGTGGTTATACCTCTACTGACAACACCCACAATCAACAACAACAATAAAGAGCAGTTCTCAGAGTGTCCAGGCAGTTGAGGACTACTGATAGCCATATGATTAAAGAGATTAAGTTTGTTGAAGCCTATTTTTAACACCAGGAATTTTGCTTTGAAAAAACGAATGTTTAAAAATGCCTCACAACTGTCATAAGCTCATTCCTTCATATCTGTGTGGAGTAGGACAGGGTGCATTTCTATAAACACACAATCCAGGATTAGGGGTTTTTTTAAAATAAAAGAGTAAAATAAATTGAAAGAGTGTCTCAGCAAGTCCTCAAAATGACATAATTTTATAACCAAGATAGTTCACATCTTGATATGTATTCTGAAGCAGATGGTAGATCTTGGAAGAAAATGAAGAATAAAGATTCAGCCACAGCAAAATGTTCTGGAAAATTAATGCAGATTATAAAGTAAAAAAATTATAAAAGATGCAAGATTGATGTATCAATCTTATCTATTTTAAAGTGAACTTGAGAGCTACACAAACATATGGCTACAAATTCATGGTCACAAAGAAGGTGTCATTTCGAAGAGCTGTAGAGGCTCTTCTCATTCTTCAATGAATGGGAATCACCCCTTGTTTAAATATTGCTGCTAATATTTACCAAGAACTGTAATTCCTGGAGTGCAAATTCCAAAGAAGTCTCTTTGAGTTTGAAATCTGCTGGAAACTGAGATCCTAGAAGCTTCCTTAGATACCAGTGTGAAGAAAGTAGAGTTTAATGTTACTCTGGAACTGCTAAGGAAATTTCAGATTTCTCTACCCAAAGCAGTTTCCAATACCTTATTCCACATTTCCTCTAGTAACCTACAGAAAGCCTTGTGAATTCTAATTAAATTCCTGCTGATCCATAATTGAAAAGCACCATCAACACAGAGATTCTGAGTATCTCAAAAAAGGAAATGAGCTTGACCCGGCACCCTAGAAATGGAATATTCATTTCAACCAGAAAATGAATGATATTCAGCTAGTTTCTGCACAATAAGCAATAAACAGGATTACCACTGCACCTTGGGAGATCATTTAGTGGCAGCTACAGAGAGGAAAATGGGGTGGTGCTAGAAGCTGACTACAATGAGGGTGCACCATGCACCTTGCAGACATGAAGTCCTCCTATTCTAATAAAAAATTCTTAAACCCTTATACAGAATCTGCAATAGTTCTCTGCAGATGAGAAAAACAATACTCCAGATTCAAAAAAATAATAATATCTTTGTGAAGTGGATCATAAAAAGGAGGCAGTCAAAATCTCCAAAAACATTTTTATACTGCTTATGGCAACTACTGCAGTGTCTTAAAATGTCTCATTTTCTAGAAGGTACGGAGAAGGTCATTCAGCTTTGCTCATGGTATCATGAGAATAATATCTGCAGTAAGAATATCTGCACAGGTTTCAAGGTAAAGATTGTAATAAATATAACAAACAAAAAGGTGGCATTTTATCTGATTTGAATAATCTTCAAAGACATTTTGATCTGTTTGAGAAATGCTTTTCTCCAAAGCATATGATGTGTTTCCTGGTTTATGGTCATGGACTTCCTAAGAAATATCCTTATTTTGTTACCTGGTTTAGATTATCCCAGAACAATTACACACACTTAACATCCAGAATTTACAGTATACTAACTAACTCTCAAAACTTTATTCTAACCACTACGTTTTTAAAACTGAAGTACAAATTGTGGCAAGTCTGCAGTTGGAAAAGCTGATTGCTTTTAAGTCAAAACCGAGAACAAAATTAAATGGCAGCATATTTTATAAAATAATACCTTGGTTAAGGTTTAATAACTTATCTTAACAGTATAAAACTTTCGGTACATCATTTTAAACATTTGGGATTATGCAGGACAACATCATATAATTACTTTGAACAATTTCCTAGTGGCACCATCAGGCATAAAAAGGGCTTTTGTTCCCAGAGGAAAAAAGGTATACTTTTTCTTTCTTGCAATGGAAGAGGATGTGTACTGAATCATACTGACACATTCTTGGCCCAACATGAAGTGATGTGATACTAAACTAACCTCAAATAGTAATTAGATATGATTTCATTTCATGCAAGAAGCTGATTAATTTTAAAGGCTTTTCTTGGTAGGTAAACACATAAAAGGCATTTTTTAAGTCAAAGGGTATAAGAGTAGCAAAGCAGCAAAACAAGTGCTAATTTGTCTTGAACATACATAATTTAAGCCAATGTCAGACCATCTATGTCATAGAGAAAATTTAATTAGTGATTTTCTGTTTTGTACTATGCCAGTTACCAACCAAGAAGGATTTATGTACTATTTTTGAGAGACAAGTGTTCAGTCTTTCACTATTTCTACTTGGAACATTTTAATGACTCAGCTAGACCTCCAAAACCCCTGCCTGAACCTGCTAAAAGTGTCTTCTGTTTTTCAACAGATTTCTTTAAAGTGAATGTTCATTCAAAATGAAATTAATTTGTTCACTTTTTCCATGATGATACTACCCAGCTTCCTGCTTCTGCATTCACCTTTCTTGAACTCTCTGTTGGGTGTCAACCCTGTTGGTTTCTCTCTCCTCAAAGATACATCCTTCGAAGTTTTTTTCCATTTCCAAGCTTCCGATTCCTGTCCTGATTGTCTCTCTGCTTCTTTTCTTGCTCTCTCTTTTCAGGGATGAGTTTTGTGTTCCCTATATGATTATTTTTGCAGTGCAGCACAGACGTTGCCAACCTTGATTTAAACAAGATTGTTTAACCATAACCCAGTCTTGCCGTAACAGCACAGAGCTCCACTTAGGCTATTTTCTTCCTCTTCTCCCCACTTTTTGTTTACATATTTGCCATACACTGGGATTTTGATTTTTAAAAAGTTTCTGGTTAAAACACAATCTTGTTAAAGCTCTGGCACAACCAGCTGACACCACCAATCCTCTTATTTAGGTTTTTTTAAACCCTCAGGGCTCCCTTCTACAAGCTCTCCACAAACCAGGTGGTTAAGAGGAGAAGCAAAAGAAAATAAACAATATATAAATAATAAAGATACTGCTGGTTTGATTTTTACTACCAACTTATTTTTCTCTCAATTATAATTAGTACCTGTGTGAAACTGTAGGCTTGTACAGGGCACTGTTTGCACTATGAGGGGCAAATATTTAGTTCAGAGTAATATAATTCAGGCATCAAAACAAAATTCCTGCTATGTTTTATGCACAGTTGCTTTCTGTAACATGAATGTGCCAAAGAAAGTTAGGCATATTTTTTGCTGTCAGCTTAAACCCACATTTAAGGTAATTTGAAACAAAGCCTCAGGCTTCAGTCTTGCAGCTTGAGACCAATTCCATCTGTATTAATGAGCTCTATAATTGTCCTATATAACATAGCTTTCAAATCTGTAAACCTTTTAAAATTATTTAAATCTCATTTTAAACTTAAAGAAATACTTCATGGATTCTGCTTCCACTTACCAGAGAAGACTTCAAGCTAAAAGTGTTTAAACTGTATATCTTACATCAAAATGGTTTGTAAAATCAAGTATTTGCATTCAATAATAAACTTTTTTTTATTATGCAATTTTACTCCTCAGCAAAATAACCTTAGATGTAAACATGACACATTTTTATCCATCACTTTCTTAAACTTACAACCAGGCTCAACCAGGTCACTTCAGCTCAGACATTTCAGACTTTAATCAGAATGCACATGTAAAACAGGAGCAATTACACACAATGATTGCTTTAGTTGGCCTCAAAATCTAAGCTCTTTACAGCTCATCCTGCCATTAAAATGCAGAAGCAAAATGGTTGATCAAGATGCTTGTGTCTGAGAGATCATTTTATTTTACAAAAAGATATCCTTGAATTGCAACATTTTCCCCCAAATTCACTACACTCGTTATCTTGAAATAAGTGTTGTGATCTCAACATCCAAATTAGAGTGACTTTAAAGAAGCTTGATCCCATATTAAAGAAACCAGTAGCTCAGATACATATTTCCTTCTCTATTTCTGCAGACTACTTTAACAACTCTGAATAAAACCTTACCAAAATTCACTGAAAATAAAAAAAGTTGTCTGCAAAAAACCAAAGTTTCTACAGACTTAAGCATTTTTTGAATCGCTACTTGACATTTTATATTTCCTAGCAAAACCAGGAAAGTGCCAAGATCTGTTCCTAGCTACACCGGTGAAAACTGGGAGAAATTCAATATTCAGAAGAATATCCATGGATTTACATTGCCTATGGAGTCCTTCCTTTGAATTCTTGCTACAGGGTTTATTCCCTGTGGATTCTAGTACTCCACAGGACATAAGGTGGTGATAAAAACCTTTCAAATTTGTGTAGAGCCACCTGAGTGGTCAGCTCCTCTCTCTGAAATTACTCTCACACATATGCAAACATGGCAGTGTTCACCAGATTTCCCACTTTGAGAAGTTAAAGAGAATCTTAGCTTACTCGGTTGTGATGAATTCTGACACAGGCTTTGTGTTTTATCTGCACCTGCTTATGCCTTTGGTTTTGTCTGTTCTGATGTGTTCACACTGTACTCAATGTAAGATTTTTATTTTTGTCTTTTACCTTTTTATTAATCCAAAGATATAGAAGTGGTTGATCTGTACAAGCCAATAGCAAAAAAAAACCCCCAAAAAACAAAACAACACAGGCACAGGTGCACTTTAGAATTATCACCAAGAATGTCATATCCTCCTCAAACACTTCAAAGTCATATCCAGTTTTGCTTGCTGTGTACAGCTGAAACTGACACTGATAAAAAGAAAGGATTACTCTAAGAGGTTATGAACCTTTACACCTAAATGTGTTCATATCCTCCAAATTCCCTTCTCACAACTACTTCTTAAAACTCAGAGTTCAAGAATACTGAATTGAAAGTTGAGAAACATACAGGTAAATTTTAACTAAATCAACAGGTCTAATGATAGCTGCCCGAGATCAAAAATCAGCCTTGAAGTGAAGCAGGTTTCCTTTCATTTCTGTAAGCCTGAGGCCTTAATTCTCCAACTTCTTGCACCAACATTTTTGTGAGTAAATATTAGCAGTACATTTTGCAGATGCAAAAGGCTTTGAGAAATACCCAGCACTGAGGGAATCACATTGAGAGCAGAGATCTCAAGGGAATATTTTTGATAGACTAGAGTGGAAGAGCATCATTTCTTTGACCATGGCATTAAAGTTGTATATTTTTGCACTCCACTTGTATGCTGCATTGCTGTTCTAAAGCCAATGGCAGAGTCACCAGATTAAAACGTTTCATTTTTTTTCTATTCAAAACTTCTTGAAATCTTTCATGGAACACATTGTACCTAAGAAGGAAAGTGAAACAAAAGTCCTACTGAAAGATTATTTTTTTTAGATTCTTATCTTTACAGTGGGCAAAGGATTTTTCATGTTGTTCATTTTATCTCTATTTTTGTTTGTTTTTCAGGAAAGCGTCAGACAGTGAGTCACATCCCTTAGGTTTATGCCTGTGCTTAAACTGAGGGAATACATAAGGGCCCTGCTGTGCTGCCATCACAGTAGACTCCAGTTTTCTTCCCCAAGAACAGTAACCCTGCCCCACCAAGAGGGGTGGGAATACATTGTGCTGTCTGTCCCATGGACGTTGCTATTGCTCTGCTAAATGAAGCCAAATTCATCCTTCATCCTCTCAGAGGTAGCCAACATTCCACAACTTTTCCTTTAGCAGTGTCCTCCAAGTAGGAAGGATTGAGATTTTAGCACTTCTTTTTCTATTCTATGTCTTTTCCCAGCTTTGAGATGCTGGCTTTTCTCTTGGCATTCAAGATTTCCAAATAATGCAAACATTAAAATCCTGTTCACAAAGCAAAGAAAGCATCCTCAATTCCCCCCACCACCTGCCTTTCCTGTGATACAGCCTTGCCAAACAGCCAATAAAATCCCAATCCTCTGCTGATATCCATGGGGGTGTGAAGACAGTATTTCATCTACCCATTGCTGTTAATGCTTTGACTACATTCAAATGCAAGGCACTTGTGCTGAGAGCTATTTACACTTGTTCAGCACCAAAACCCCCACCTCTGGCTGGGACTCACTGGCTGTGGCTCAGGTCTGGCCTGTGTGGGCCAGGGAGAAATGTTTTCCTGCTTGTAGAAACACAGGCTAAGAAATGCCTAAATATATGATGGAAGTAGGAGGCAGGAGTGAAAGAGAGAGCAAGAGCAAGAGAGAGAGAGAGTCTTACTGAGGACAGATCTTCCTGGAGTAGCAGACCTGGTTTTTCAGAATAGGAAAAATATCTGATGGCTGTTTCTCTCATATTCTGAAAAAACAGAACTTATTTACAAAACAAACATACTGAAATTGTACCAAAAGTGTTACCAGTTCCTCTACCTACACAAAGTGTTCCTGACTAGTTGGTCAGGTTAGTGGAGTCATGGTAGCAAATTCAGCTCCTGTTGGTATTACAGTTTACTTTCAACAGTATGAGATAGCAATCTGCATATAAATTAATCAGTCTTTTCCTCAATAGCACAAAACACTTTTCCTGAGCTTATAAAAACAAGGCTACCCATACATAAGCATTGTTCACTAAAGTCAAGCCTGTATCATTGCATTTACAAATAAGCACAAATCTGACCAGACCCTCGGTGCTTTTCTGTGCAGAAAGCTCAGCAGTTTGGCAGATCACAGGCACAGATTCAATATCATCCTTTAGGGAATAAAATCTGCTATTCTTCAAAGTAAAGGTGCTATGTTAAAAGTAAGCAAATCAGATATGACCTGTAGAGGGTGCCATGGCAAGCTGCGTATGAAAAGAGAAAATAATGATCAGCTGAGTTCTTAAACACTGAGTGAAAACATACATACCACCTGAAAGGTATGATTAAATTCATAGAGAGGTTTGGGGTGGTTTTTTTTTCTTCAACTGCTTTGGTCTCTTTCTTTACTAAGTCTAGATATACAGGCTGGAAAAGGGAAAAAAAAAAAAAAAGAAAAAAAGCAAGTTATAAATAAAGAACTGACGTTAGGAGAGCTGATAAAATATGAATACCATTCCAAGGAGCTTAATGTGTCATAGCTGCATAATAGAAAAGGGAGTGAAGTGCGTATGTGCCCCTGCTGCTTAACAGTAGGTTTGAAAGAGGCTGCAAAGGCAGCACAAGTGGAAAATTCCCTCATTGGCTGCTTTCCAAGGCATCTATTCAGCTTATGAAAAATATGATGTTTTATTTGATATCAAGTGTATGGATTGGGTTTTTTGTGGTTTTTCTACACAGAAACAATTGGAAAAGAGAGCGGGACACTGGAACCCAGTATCTTCTGCCTTTCCCCCTGCCTCCTCCTACCCAGTCCTTTATTATTTTTAAACCTCTCATCAAATCTTCAAAAAGCTTTCTCCATACAACATAGCCAGTTGTATATTTGATGGGTAGCTTCAAAACGCAGTTCTGTGATGATCTTCCCTGGTCTCAGAGGTAAGCAGTAAGTAGCCTGGTAACCAGGGGCTGCTAAATACTGGTACTTTGATTCAGTGCAGCTCTGCTAAGCCTGCCATCTTCCATCTCCAGGGGAATCACTGTATTAAATTTACATTAAAGACGACTGTGTGACTGACCCAAGGGTCATATTAGCATTTTTACTCCGGTAAGCTGGTCAGCAGAACATTTCTGTACCACGGAAATTATTCCGGTACTCTATTGTTAGGAATTAAACATTTATGAGAAATTTTGTACGAGCATATTAGCAAGAATGAGCTGGTAAAAAGTACAGTAAGGGCAGAGCAGTAACAATATGTAGATCTGAGAGAGAAAATCAAATTGGATTCTTTTCATCTCGGAATGAAAGTGGACACCGGGAAATCAGCAGGAACATAACTGAAAGGAATCCTCTATTTACTGGAAGAGACACTACAAAGGTAATGGTGACAAATGTGCTCAAACTCCCCTGTTCTGCTGTACTCACTGGGCTCTGTTCTTATGCAAACCCTTTCATTAGATTCAAAGTTTGTCAGTGCAAAGCAGCTAAATATTATGAGGCAGAATCTCCATTTTCAGATGAGCACAACATGCAGAGCTACCTGGATTTTACACCCTTGAGATTCAAGGGTCAGTCACAAAACAGGCAAGGAACTAATCGACATTTATTCTGTACTTGAAAGGAAACAAACAACAGTATGTTTAAAAGGATCAGCTGGGAAAAGACAGTAGAAAATAGAAATATAGATAACTCACAGCTGTATAAGTGCAGGAGGAATGAAAAGGATCCGGCACAACTTGGCATTCAGAACTGAATAATAATGACCCTCACAGCCCATTAATATCTATTTGTCTGTACCCTGGATAATTCCATATAGAGGAGAATGACCAAAAAAACACATTTAACAATCTAATAAGCACTGATAAGCACATTTCTTTGCAGTGAAAAATAAATTTAAGACCTGTCCAGCTAGAATCCTATTGAATTTAAAGGAACTTTGGCTACTCTATGCCTCCCCCTGCCTCTGGTTTTTGTACTTTTTATCTCTAAAACTGCCTCCTAGGATAAAAGCTTTCACTGGCAAGGTGACATCAACATGCTAAGGTAATTTGAAGCATGTCTCTTCTCCATTTCTAGAAAAAAAAGGGCTGACTGGGTGGCTTCCAAGCTGGGAACCTGGCTCTGTAGACACTAGCTCATGGCTTGTACTTCTGCCTCAACTGCCCATATGTAAAATGAGAAAGGAATCGCTCTCAGATACTTCAGAGTTTTAAGAGAATACCTCTTATTCTCTTTAAATAAGACGATGCAATGTTTGGAAAGGGTATTATCAGACTTTTTTCAGATATTTCCTGGTTGGATCTAGAAGGAAAAGGATGACTTCTAACAACAGAAGAGGCAGAAGAAAGTGCTCCCAGACACAAAGCAAGGGAAACAAAGTACAGCTATTCCCATCAGATATGCTGTGCCTGTTCCTGGAATATCTTCTCAATTTTACAAACCCACAGACAATAATCTATTGATTAAATAATGTGCTAAAACAAAAATGTAGAGGATTCATATGCATCTATACAAAAGAAAAAGTTTAGGAGGAAGTTTCTAATCTCTAATCAAGCCAAAAAACCTCTTTAAAACACATTCCCTGATTTTAGCAGCAATGTGCCAACTTCCAGACTAAAGTGATAAATTTGACGTGAGTGACTGACTGACTTGAACTAAAGCCCTCTGTTCCAGAAGAAGCACAAAGACTTCACAATGAGCCTGTACCTACTTCTTTAGTGAGCTCTGAAAAAGCTCACTCTTTAGGTACAAAACAAAAAAAAAAAAAAAAAAGAAAATCCGTTTAGCTTGCCATGTATTCATTTTCTCCTAGACTTTGGGCTTTCAGGGCTTGATTTTCATTTGCTTGTTTTCTTGGTGGTGGTTGGTTTTGGGTTTTTTTTCGGGGGGGGGATGGGGAGGGGGTTTCTTTGGGCTTATTCTTTGCTGTTTTCTCTTCCAGGCTTGTCTCATACCTTGTTTTCCTAAGGTGGTCATTTTTTTCTCATTCTCTCTGTTTATTATCATCATTTCTAGCAACAAATGCTTCCTTACTTTCAGACTCCTGACCATCCAAAATCCGATTCAGACTGGAATATATAAAGACTGAAAGTCTTTCAAAAGTGTTTAAGACACACAGCTATTACAAATGCATGCACAGTCTCTTCCTGGAATGTCATGACTCTTCAGTTGGAGCCAAGACAATAGAATGTGCAAGGTAAGACAATGTCATGTTCACAGCACTAGAAAATTGCTATTGAGTACTAAAAGTGCTCTCAAACCCAGCCGTCGTGATACTGTGCCAGACTCAGAGGAATTCAGCCTGTTTGCCTTCTGGGAGTGGCTGGGAACTGTCCCAAGCCCTGGCACAAAGCATGAGGCACTAAAAAGCTGCTCTAACTCACACCTGAGCGCCCACCGCTCCACCAGCCTGTTCCAGCAGAAGGGACTGGCAGGGCTCGGAAGCGCTTTGGCTGCAGACCTTTCCTTCTCCAAACACCTCCCACAACCAGGATAGACAGCAGAATAAAAACCTTGATTCCTTGCCACAGGAAGTCCCCTTCCACTGAAGAACCCTCCTGGGACTGCATCCATGGCATTTTGATTGCTTTTGGCAACAGCAGGAGGTGGAAGGACATGGTTGAAACATGCCAACAGCAAGCGAATTCACAGCCTTCTACTTGAGGCTGCCATTCCACAGAAAAGTAAGGCTTAAAGCAACACTTCTAAAGTACACAAGAAAGTAATTTTAAACATTTATTTCCTACTTCATTTTGGACATAATAGTTGAAAAGTTTTACAGTCTCGCTGAGCAAAAGTTTTGAATTTCTTTTGAAAGGGTCAGATTTGAAAATAGGGAGGAATTTATTTTTTGTCATAACTACATGATGATTTCAAAGGTATCAAAAACACCACTCATTTTCTTTTGGCTATTCACAAAGGGGTTAAGTTAGCAATAATATTTGAAAGGCCAATTAGCACTTCAGAAGTTAAGGCTAGGCTTTAAGACGGGCCCTTTCCAAATGAACCACTATGACTAATTGGTGCAGTTTTCCTTTCTTCCATGAGAATGAAGGTTTTCAGAGTACAAATATTCAGATGGATTGCAAAGTAAACTGTAACTGAGGAACAAGTGCCTTCCCCCATTCACTCACAAGATACAATCAAATCTCCATCCTCTTCTTGAAGGGGTTGGAACCTGTACCTCCTACCACCAGAGGAAAGATTCAGACTACCGGGACATGTAAAATTTCAAAAGTGGCACTTTGATAAACTCTATACTATCAACTGTTCCATTTTCCATGAGGAGTGTAGTACAGAGAGAAAGAGTGGATAGACACGAGCAGGAAGAACCACATCCTGGTGATCTCAGTAGTCACCTAGGGAGGAGCTGACCCAGCAAGAGCTTGTTTCAATGAATGCATAATGCTAAGTACGTAGTGGAGTGCAGGCAGAAACCCACTTCGTACTTCTCCCAGAGAGACCCCCAAGTCATTAGGCTGTGGTTGTATTTTTTCCACTCCAGCCCAATGAATTATTAACGACTTAAAACAGAGTGAAAACCTTCAAGCTGATGTGACTCATGAATCTGGCACTGCAGAGCAGCAGACAGCTACAGCACTCAGCTGCAAAATTGGAGGAGATGCTCTAACTTTGGGGGAAATGAATAAAAGGTTTCATGATCATTTCTTACTTTTTCACCAGTGTTTCATCGAGTGCTTTCCTCTACTCTTTCTCATACCAGAAGAAAATCAGCCTAGAGATAGATGCTCTCCTACAGTACAATATGGTAACTTTGCTTCTGAAAGGAGCAGGGCTTCAGCCATATCCCCCAGTCCAGCACCTCTTGCTGGTTAACTCAAGCTTTTAAAGCACTGACTCTCCATGCACCCAGCTCCCCTCTTGCATTACACAGAGGCCCTTGACACTCAGGACAGCACAGCTGAGTACATCAGCCAACAAAGCACTTCAAAGCTGTAGTTTTGGTTGAGCACTGCCACCCACACCCACCAAGATGAACAAAGTGGATTTAAAAGAAATAAAGGATGTGGCTGCGCTCTGCCTCTCTATGTAACAACATCAGAATGATTCCTCTCCTCCTTTTCACTATGTGTTTCAAAGATCACGTTGGGCAATCTGAAAGGCTTGTGCCAAGCCATGGAATATCACACTGCCTTCCCACCTTTTTTTAGTCGAGCCATAAAAGCACTCAGAAAAAGAAATTGTTTATATTTTTGTGCAGGATACAGACTACAAGTCTGACTTTAATATCATTCTCCAAGGTTTCCCTTAAGATCTTTTGAACTTTCAGCAGGTGCTTTGTATAATCTCATGTTGCTAATGATTTTAGGCAGCAACAAACAGCCAACTGTGCCTGACTCAGCAGTCTCTCACTTTCTATATGTATCACCCAGATGAAAAATGCAGCATTTCCCTGCTGGCTGTTCCTTTGAAATTTGCCTTGTGCCTTCAAATAAACAGGGAGATCAGGGGATTTATAAGGGACAGGGGGAAAAAACAAGAAGATCTTTTACTTGGAAGCTGTCACATTGATGTCTCTCAAACATCTGCCTGCAAATGAAAAAATTAAAGCCTAACTAAACCAAACCAGAAATGTATTGTTCATAGAAACGTAGGTCACAGTTCTGCAGTCAGGTAGCTTTTTGTGAACTGGAAGAGTGTTGGTAAAAGGTTGCAGCAGGACTATTTATCTACTGGAAGAGGTCGTGTGATTAATCATAACTGAATTCCAACTTAACTGGTCAGGGAAAAACAGGTCCAAAATGCAACAACAAACCATCTAAAATTCATATGACACTGCCTACACAAAATATGCATTTGATGAATTGAGGTGATGGAGTTTCACTCTGAAGAGCCAAATCTTTACCTCACAGATAAGTTTTCTAGGATGTCTACTTTGCACCTGAATTTTCTGAGGCACATGAAACAGATCATAGTACAATATATCATGGGGGTACTGCTCTTAACCTCTCCAAAGCAACAAAGAAGAAGCTCCAAAGACTGATTGATACCATAAGAAACTCAAAAAGGTTGTAAATTAATTCTTTTGGTTTTGTTTTTATTTTCCTAGAGAAAGAGAACTGAAGAATTGAATGAGAATTCTGTGTTAAAGAATTATAGAAAGTATGAGCTAAACCCAAGATGGATCTTTTTTAACCACAGGCAGTAGAGGCAATTAGCCCCAGAAAGGCAATTAGCTTTAGCATAATTCCAAAGGAAAGTGAGAAAAAAAAAAATCATTAGAGCCTGGGACTTATAGTTAACCTTCCCTCCATCCTTTAAAACAGAAAAGCTGGTAAGGAAAAGACTCACCCTTGCTTTCTGTTGGAGCAACCATTGATTCTTCAGAAAATTTAAATTATTTTTGTTTACCTATTTTAAACAAGACCGTCTGGTTTGCTGCTTCATGATGTCTTCAGATCTTTCCTCTTCGTTGTTCTGATTATGAAAGCACCTCACACAGTCTCTTCATGTCCCAGACCAGTTATGTCAAGAGATTCTACAGCTCTGTGGTAACTCCAGACATTCATCCCTGTAGTTCTCAGCCACCTTCACCTTCAAGGGTGGGTCATAACATCTTGTCAGCTCAGAAAAAATTAGAAAACATAATAAATTTAAAATAAAGTCTTTCAAACAGCAAAAATGTGTGGAGTACGAAAAGCCTTTTGGCCCAAAGAAACGTGCTAAGTGAGGACTAAAATGGCAATGCACATTTGGAGTAGGTTCCTCAATACAGGAGAAATGAATGCATCAGAAAATTAGAGGAAAGACATGGGGTAAGTACAAGTAGAAATGTTTATTAACAAAGCCATTTTCTTTTTTGGACAGGAAGAGACTCCTAGAGACCCGTGTGAGACCAAGGAAAAATAGGACGTGTTGAGTCAGAGAGTGCCCAGGGAGAGCAGGACTGAGCTGCTCCGTTCCCAAAGTCATTTCACACATCTGCTCTCAAAAGCAGTTCTCTGACCAGCTTTGTGCATGAGCCCTCAGCTATGGAATCTAAGATCAGTCATAATCTTATGTGGTGGTTTGGATAAAAGATTGCTTTCAGGCGCATTTTAAACCTTTCATTTCCCTGCTTTATGCCTTCCTTTTGCAACAGCCCTTTCAGCTTTGTAGCCAGGAGCTTATCTCTTGTTTTAATCATACCTGTGGTTTCCAGTAGACTGATGTCAGTCTGACAGTCTCAAGATACAAGGCTTTTATGAAAATGACAAAATCCTAATAAACTTATGGTGCTGACAAACCCTTTGGACAGTCTTCAGTGAAAGCTACACTGGGCAATTCCAGAAGCCAGGTTAGACCTCCTGCTAGCTTGAAGAAGTCCCTTGGAGAGTGGAACTGCAAGTTACTAAATAAAACCAATTTACAGATTTTATTCAGTACCCTTTGACAAAGCTCAGACAATGTGTGGGGGGAGTGAAGAGGTATTAGCATACTTATTGAGTTTCAGGCCTTTTTTCTGAGTGTTCACTAATATTTTTAATGTCTTGAGATTTCCAGTTCTTCAGAGCTTCAGTGGAAGAGAAAGTGCTACAGCAGTGGCATGCCGAGTGGTGTCTGGGGTATTTGGAATCGGACAGCTGCAGGCTTCAAGACCAGCAGTAATTATGGCATAATATGTGGGCTTCTGGAGCTTGCATTAGCAGTTGTACAACAGATTAAAATCAGACATAACTTGCAGTTACAAGGTTTCCAACAAGACACCTGCAGTACTTCAGTCTTACAATTTATAGTTCCTATTCAACGATCTTTAACTCTGTGACAATATTAACCTTAACGTTGAGACACTTTGAATCTTAACATTCAGCAATTGCATCTGGGAAAGGCATACCTCCTGCATTCCTTAAGTATTGTTAGAAGAGAGTGCATTACATGTCCTTCCACTTCCCAGTTTGATGTCTTCAGTGTTAGGAATTTTTAAGAGGCTCTCAGCTTCAGCCTGTGTGCCCCTGCCAGCCCATGATCCTCCAACTCTCTCTGAGCAATAAACCACAGGTGCTTCACACGCCCTGAATGCAAATGGCTCATTTTCTAGTGGTTCTGATGGATACTAAAACATCCCCTTGATGTCTTGTCCCTTCCTTTTGGATGGGATTTTATGCTTTTTTAAAAACAAAATAAAACACACTCAAGCTTCAAGCTCCCCAGAAGAGGCTCGTAAATCTGCCATGGAAACTATTACCTGATAGATAGTTTAGAACAATATTTTACTACAACTATCCTACCTATTGATTTTTCCTTCTAGTTTATCGTTGTGAACAGAAATGTTAATGATTTCTGTTCAGTAGATTTTACCTATTTTTCTATTTATGAACACACACGGTTCCTCCACTTCATTGCTTACAGGACTCTTGAGAATGTTTGTCCTGTAAGTAGATCATCCATTTGCTATGAACTGTAAATTCAGAGTGCATAACCACTAAGTACTCTGTGAAGCTGAGTGGTGTTATTTCTTTCCTGAATGAGCCATTCAGAAACACATGCATTTAAAACTGCAAAACCTACTTTGAAACAATTTTTTAAAATAAAAGAAAAAAAGAAAATAAAAAAAGTACTATTTAGTGAAAACCTTCAGAATCCAGCAATTTACCATGTGAATGTGTGACAACCATGTGGAAAAAGGTAACCATGAAAAGGTGGACAGTGCAATGTGGCTGGATTTTTATTTTGAGCTTAGAATTAATGTTATCACTCTTCCTACTGCTGTTCTAAAGTAATGTAACTGCCTAAAGAGCCGTTCATGGTTTTCTGACTCTTCTTCTTAGGGAAAACATCCATTGAAAATGTCAACAAAAAATACCTAAAGATGAAGAGCTATAACCCTCAAGATCAAGGTGAGCAATCCCACAAATGTCTCAGGTGCAAGCAGTCAGAAAAAACATTTGCATACATCTTTTTTGAGGGTGATTTTCACTGCCAATTAATGTAATCTGACAAAACTAGAGGCACAGACACTTCATAAGATGTTCTTACAACACAGTATGTAGAAACTGCTGTGCCCCTTCCTGTCTTACATACAAAACAGCAGCAATATGCTTGAGTCACTGAGAAAAACAGACAGATTTTTGCTCATAGAACCCATGTTAATGCACTGACTTGAAGGATATACTGCTTATGGAGAAAGCTGATGCATTTCTAAGGCCCTGTGACCTGCCTGATTTTGTAAGTTCAAGTTTTTTGTGATATGAGCCATGAAGCAACTCCTTGTTTTTGTCGGTCACAATGTTTTCCATCTGATGATTATTTTCGATTAAATGAATGAAACAACCAGCACATGTCATTACAAGGCCTGAAAAACACAAGCTCTGAAAGGATCAAGATCCCTTCTAAATGATCATGGGGGAAGTTCAACTGCTTTCAGTGCACCCTGAAGTCCCAGATGCATAACCAGGAGCAGATCCTCAGCTGGTGCAGAGCATTACAGGATCGCTGAAGATGCTTTACACCAGCAAAACATCTGCTGCCAGCACTTTTGTAAAACTGCCCACACTTCTCTGTGCATCAGTTGAGCAGTGGTGGATGTACTCCTTGTGTTCCAGCTTCCATTTGGAGCAGGGATGACAAAAAACCAGTCATCTCCAGAGTACAGAGATGAAAAGCCCTGCAGTGCTCACAGGTGAGAGAGGACTGGCTGGGCTGAGAACCCCCACAGCACTTTGCTTAGAAAAGTCCTCCTGCAAAATGCAAAAAGGAGACGTGCTAATTCTTTGATTTCTGGTGCCAGGAGGAACAGAACACAGGAAATCCAGTATCAAATGCATCAGCTTTTCTCTGATGCCTCATCTGCCTTCACTGAAAGCAGGAAAAAAAAACTGACCAACAGTGTCCAGGAAAAAATAATGTATTTTCAATTAGTTCTTGTGTTCAAACTCAAGAGCACCTCCTGAAATGCTCTCTACAAATCTCCCCATTCCAAAGTAAACACAGTAAGTTAACTCTACCCAAATCTGTCTTTGATAAGAGAAGAAAAACTACATTATTCATATTTGAAGTCAAGGAAAGATTCCTCCAAGGATGTTGGAGAAATTAGACATCAACTATGCTTACTCTTGCTGTGCCTTAGAGTAAGCACACCCATTTCTTTCCCTTCTTGCACTGAGAGGCAATCAATAAAGCAAACAATATCTATTGCTAGAAAAAGAACAGAGGAAAAAGAAAAGAGATCATTCTTTCTCTGTGTATATACCCAGAGAATGCCAGTATTTTGAATAATTCTGGCAGTTCTGACCCCTCTTTCCAGAAGTCTGTAGCAGAACCAGAAAATTTTCATTAAAAGAGCAACAAGAATGGAGAAAAACAGGACATCTTCAGCATAAGGAATGAATAAATAGGCTATGGTCTACAACCTGAAACAGAGATGTCTAAGGGGAGTTCTGATGGTGGTCTATAAAATCATTTGTGTTCCAAAAAAAACAAAAGGAACCAGCAGTTCCCAATCCTACCCACTGCAGACCATCACCGAAGCTCACAGGCAGCAGGCTTAAATTCCATATTAAACAATATCTGCTAGAATGTTACCTCTTTCCAGTATCCTACTGGAATATTTGGAGGAAAATCCCTTGAAAATCGGTTTTCTACATAAGAGGATTCAAATGTACGTGCATGATAGCACATTCCAAGTGTAATTTCCACATGCAAGTTTTAACTAATTCTGTCCCTCTCTGCAGGGTCACTGTTAAGCATTGTAAACCAGTGAGGTATTTTAAATGTTAAGAATGGTCCTTTCCAAATGGAGCAGTCCTCTTCTCACTGAGGGAATGAGGAGTATCATGGCAGGGCCAGTTTTATTCTGGCACAAAGGCCCCATGTGAACAGCACTGACTCCTCTTGGAGCTGCAGGCAGTGATGGGAGTGAGCCAGCAGCACCACAGTAAACAGCCATCCTACCAACAGCAGCAGATCATCCCAACGTCTGTACCCTTGGGAAAGCTGCTAGGGCAGCTGAGGACTCTGAGCCAGATCGTCTGCTTGTGTGATTTGCAGTAGTTTGATTTACTCACTGAAGAGACTCTGATTCACACCCTTTCTTGGGTGTCCCATTGCTGCTCATTCAAGGGCAATAAAACGCAGTGCTTTGGGGAAAAGAATAGTGTAAAATATAAACACTCTCTTTTGATACCAGTTTTTAAAATTGTTTTTCACCTGAAATTCCCATAGTTAAGATTCCCATTATTATGATTTGCTGTCTCAAGAAAAAAAAGCATTGCTTTTGTACAAGCAATTAGAATGGTATGAACTGGAAACTTAGGCAGCTTTATGGTGAAAATATTTTCTCCCAGGTGTGTCACATTCACTTCAAGCTTTATTTCCATATTATTCCAATAGTTAATTAAAGAAAAAATACTTGCAGATACTATAACAAAAGTTGGAAACTGATTGAGCAATCGAATTGGAAACTGGTTAAGCAATCTAATTGTCTCAAGAAGAGAAAAATGTCTTCGAAGAAAATATTATATTTACCTACCAGTGTTTAAAAAGCCATCATTTTAAAGGAGAAGCAAGTAGAAAAGTTAAAATAGCATGATATTTTTCATTAAGTGGTCTAAAAGTTCTTCTTGGCACTCTGCTAAACACAAAGGGCATTTTGCTTTGTCACTAAGTAATGATATTTACTTTTATCTTTTCTGTCAAAATGAGCACCTTTGAACTTAGATGGTTTCACAACATCCACTATCAACATATCATTCTATTGGCCATAAATGACCCAGAGTACTGCTTTCTACCAGAACTGCACCTTCCCTCAAGTTAACTGGGGAAGAACAAAGTAAATCAGCTATGACATGCAGCAACCCCTTATTACAGAACCACACTGGAGCCTGGGATTACCTTAAATGTTTACAACAAATAATGTTCTTATACTGAGCTGGTTTTTAATAACCTCCTGAGAAGCTTGTTCACATCCACATCTGGACGGGAACATTTGCTGGTGCTCAACGTGCAGGATTTTTACAATCTCCCTTCTGCACTCTAAATACACAATGATGGTAAAGATTGGGTTTTGCTCCATAGAACTTACATTGTACATATGTACTAGGCAAGGGTATTTTTTATTTGAATATAAAAGGAACAGTGCTATATCAGTAGAAAAATTACAGCTATTATGTACTTCTATGCCAAAATCCTTTCAGTGAAGAATTGGCTCATGAAGAAACCAGTTATTTAAGCAAAGCTGCTCTTGGTCTGTTCGCATCTGTTTCAAGAGAAATCTCAAGAATTCTTCCAGCTTGTGTCACTTACTGGAAATACCACATTGGAGCAGCCACTTCTCTCCTGCCTACGCTTCCAAAACCTCCCCGTGGTGACGTGTGGAGAGGCAGAGAGGGATGGTGGAGCCAGTCCATCTCTCTGATGCCAACTAGACATCTGCAGCTCAGTTCTTCTGACTGCTTTCCACAGCCTGAGCGGGACAGAGTGCCCAGGGTGGAGGGAAAAAAAGCTATTCCAATATGTGAAAACTTATTCTAAATGTTATTAACACTTCTGCAGTTACTTGTGTTCATTTTCTCCTTGTTTAAAAAACACAGTTTGAAAATCTCCCATTCCTGCAGATGGTAGAAATACACAGAAAACAAAAAAGAGAGGCTCATTTATTGATAACACTCCTCCCTTCAGCACTGAGTATAAAGAGGCTTTGCACTTTGTGGCTCCAGAGCCGGGAGTGAGAGCGCTGGATCCCCAGGTGTGTTTTCATCTGAGAGCACGACTGCTTTATCTTGAACAACAAAGATTGCTATCAGTGCTAACAAAGAAATATGTATAATCCTTCTCCTTAAAACTCAATATTTCATGAAGAAAACCACGTTCTTCAGATTTACCATAAAGCAAAATGGTATAAAGAAGGCTGTAGAAAAGAGGGGTAGGAAAAATCACTCATCCCCGTTCAAAGAGACCTTATGTTCACAAGACTGAAAGACTGTGCATCCTGTGCTGTAATCATAAGGGAGGGAAGATCCTTGAGGAAGAAATTAACTTAATCTTCATTTAAAAACAAAAACCACTTTCAATACCTTTGTGTATTGACAACAAGCACACAACAAGGGTCTCATTGGGACATTACTTGGCGTAATTTAGCTCTCCTAGGTCTTGGTCTACTGAAAGATAAAACCCTGTTTAGATCCCAGTTGAGACAAGTGGGTTTAGTCACAAAGTTTGCCACCCCTTTCACTGTTGTTATTCTCCCAGATCTAAAATCAAGCCTCAAATGTTGATGTTTCCGATGAAGTGTAGTGAAATTTAGTTTACATTTTTAAAGTCTAAACTCAGCAATTATGAGATATGTTTTTACTTACAATCCAATTAGTCACTTTTCATGTTCTGCAGTGCAGAACTTTTGACCCAATGGCAGAACATTCAGATTTGTGAAGAAGGAGGAGAAGGAAGAAGACGTAAATCCACACCCAAAATCCTCCATATTGTAACCTATTATTACCTATATCTTCTAAACCTAATTTTCTACATTTCTACATATTCCACCCAGTGACATAACTTTTAATTACACAGCGACAACCTCAGTGTTATCACACAATTTAGGAAGCTTTTCCCAGGGTTTTGGATCCAATACAGTGTGTTTCCAAGGATCACTGCCTCTCAGCACTGAAAGGCTGAAATTCTCAGAACTCAGGGTCCCAACATTTCTCCAATCACAATAAATTTAGATTGACTGAACAATATTAATACTAGCTTAAAAAGAATAAATTTTCAAAGCTACTAAAAATCACTAAAGCATTCACAAATGCTTGGGTGAAGCATTTTCATACACACCTGAATTGTTGAAGATTAAAGATCTCTATAGGCCAAAGAGAAATAAAAGGATAAAAAAATACAAAAATCAGTTTTTAAATACATGTAAAAATGAAACATATTAATTCTTCTGTCTTTGAGCATTCAAAAATCAAAGATTTCTTATATAAGAAAGAAAAAGAAAAAAGTAACTCTTTGCTAAGGGAAAAGAAACATTCCACTTTGAGGTTAGATTAAACATTGATCAGATATGAAAGCTTTCTTTTTTCTTTTTTTCATAGCTAGAAAGCTCCGTCAATGTTTTTTTTTTCCCCTAAGTATATTACCCATTAGATTCTCCCTTCACCTTCTTTTCTACTAGAGCTAGTAAAATAATAGAAAATATCAAGTATTTTTCTGGGACTTCTTGCACAGTCACTGCTTAAATCTGTCTTAAAATCTATCTATTCTTTGGTGCATTATTATTTGCCTTTGCAGTATTTTTAATGTTTGAAAAAACAGGGTTTCATGAAACGTTACATAAGTTGTATTTTCAGCACAGTACCAAGATTGCAGTACAATATTTTGGCACAGCTGATTTTCATGAATTAATTTAATTAATTAGCTTGATGAATCAGCTGGACCTACAGTTTCTATCCCTAATCAGTCAGTTAACCTGTGAGACAGACAAAATAATTTGAGAGTTCTTAACTCTGAACTGACGTCACATCTCTAACGGCAGCCAAACAAGGCTGTATTAAGCAGAGGTGTTAAACTCATTAATAGCAAAATATTGTTGGGGAAGTGAGGATGGAGAATCTTCTTTTAGCTCTCAGCACCATGCAAGGCTAAATATGAGATACTTTGCAGTGTGATTTAAAAGGGACAGACTCAGAGTTCACAGTAAGCCAGGCTGGCAGAGTGCAGCAGACCCTCACGAGATTGCCTGGGAAGAGGCTCCTTCAGGGCCTTCCAGGGCTTGAGTCAAAAGGAATGATGTTACCTGATCTCCTCCTTTCTTATATGAGATATGTGAAGGAGAAGGTGGATGTGAGAAGGACTGGTTATGCCATACTCCTCAAAGAAGGCATTTTATTTCCTTCCTAAATGGGAAGTAGGGAAATGTGATATCAATGAGCTGCAAAACAAGTGACTCAAACAAAGTAAATTTAACTGGAGAAAAAAACGAAACCCCCCAGCAAGCAAGATATTTTACTGCCTAACCATCTTTCCTAGATTTGGTCTGTGGTTCATGTGAACATCTGCCTATCCCAGACTAATCCACTCCCAACACTGGGTGTTTGGGAATGGGAAAGAACTGGACTGCCAGGCACAAACCTGAGGTAACTGGACACAAGAATGATAAGTGTCAAGGACTGCCCACAAATATGCTTAGCCTAACAAAAGTACTCACGAGAAGTTTCTTTCTCCTTTTCAGCCACCAGATAATAATAGTAATTGTGGAGGTACAAAAATAAACTTCGGATGTTTTTCATCTGTCAGGAGATCATCATTCACAGGCTTTGGGCACACAAAAAACAAATGGTGGCAGGACAAATATTGTCAAATCTGTCACTTCTTCTGAAGAGAGAGGAATCATCCAGGGTGGGGAAAAAAATAAAGCTGTCAGAGATGGGTCTGTGCAGCAGGAAATTCTGCTGCACAGGTTTGTCAGCAGCCCTGATAATCCTGTTTCCCAGACAAATCACAGAGCAATATTAACAGCAACCCAAGTGGTAGCACTCAACAGTGTCATTCCACCAGATGCAAGATCTTCTGCCAAGATAAAGTTTCAAAAATAAACAAAATAAAGGATGGTTGTGATAATATCCACAATGTTTAAATAAATAGACTTCCCTTTCCTTCTTGATATGAAGGGGACAAGTCTTCATCTCATAGGAACTGACACAGTTCTACTGTCTACTCTAAAGCAGCACCAGCAGAGCAGAAATTCAGGTAAACAATCTTTCAACAGAAGCACCTAACCATCACATGGGCCTGTGAGGCTCAAATCTTCATTCTGGCCCTAGCAGTATCTTTTGCACACAACTAAGCAGTGACTTGGATGGGAAAACAGTTTATTCTAACACCCTGTTTATTTGACAACGTGTTCAGTCTTAGTCCAGGTCATGAGATTTCTGTGTATGAAAGACCAGATGGTACATCTAGAAATTGCTCTCTATAAGAATTTTCCTCCTCCAGAGAGAGGGAGAGAGATTACATCACCTCTCCTGCATCCCAAACCCCAGAACAGCTTGATTGGTTTAGCTTCTGTTTCCTGATTGGATAGACAACATGCAATATAAGTTTTTAGTTGTAAATACCTGTAGGAAGCAATTAAAGCAGAATAATTCATGCATTTATCCAGAGAACAGAAAAGCTGACAAACAGACTCTCAGCTTTATGGGTATAACACTATTAAGAAACCACAGGGGAAAAAGGCTGTCCTCATTTTGAGGACAGCCCATAGATCTGACAGCTGAAGCTCTGCCTTGCTATCCAGAAACATTAATAAATTCTACTGGTCAGTACCACACACAAACCCAAGCATGTCAACAATGTTTAATTGTGGTCCACAGAGTGCAAGTAAACAAACAAACTCCTCTTTTAGAAGATCTAAAAAAATCTTAGAGCTTAGCTGCAAAGATAATCAATTTTGCAAATACTATCTGGTGAGCCCTTTAGGTGCTGAATTGAAAAACAACATGTAATTAAGGACTTGCCTTGAAACACTATGGGCACATACAGAGATTAAAGAAACACTAGCATGCTCAAAAATAAGAATGCAAAAGCAGAACTCACCCACCAAATTGACTGAAACCACCACTGTGAGAACACAGCTGGGGCAGGAAGAAAATTACATGAGGTTATCTCACATCTGCCATAAGGTTCAGGTCCACTAGCCAGGCACAGCTTCCTTGCACAGCCAGACACAGACTCACAGAAGCTGGCTGGACATGACAGAAAACTGAGGAGCTGCTTCCCTAGTACTCAGCAGGCATGGATTCAGGGCTTTACAGAGCCATCAGCTGGAACCATCTGTGACTGTCCTACTACTTCCAATTTCTGTAGGAAGTGAGCCTTAGAGAGCCAGGAAGGGAAAGGCTCTCATACAGTCTCAGCTATTAGAGCTGCACCAGCACAGAAAATTACTGCCTACCCTCTGAAGTTGCCTGCTTGGTTGTGAACACCCCATGTTCATACCAAATCGTGTAATTCACCTTTCTTGGGCTCCTCTACCTCTCCCAGCTAACATAAGCAGCAATGGCTGAGCTACTTGAAAGCAGCCACACTATTTAGGAGCCTAAACCCATTGTTTTTGTTGTGCGCTAAATACACAGCAAAATATCACATCTAATCTCACAAAACAGGAGTTCCTTTGATGTTTCCAATCAGATGTAATGTGCAATAATATTTCAGCAAACCTCAAATGATTTTTTCAAATGTGAAATTCCACAGATGTCAGTGAAGTTCCACAAAGATGGATTCCAGCCACTCCATGGAGACCAAAAAACAAGGCAGTAGTATAAAGGCCATCAAAATCTGAAGGTATCCTGCCAGTGAACCAGCTGAATAAGGGTGAAAAAACTTCACCAGAAACCTCAGGCTAGCCTCATTATTAGGCAGCTTCATTTTGATCTGTAGAACAAAACACTATTCTAGTGCACAGAAAAAAAAAGACGCAGTGCTTTTCTGCAATTTATGAGTTTATAAAAGAGTTCCATTCTAGGTCTTGGTTGACTCCAAGGGCACAGCATTGATTTGCTTATAGTATGAGGAGAGTGTGCCTCAGGTAAACCCTTCTTGTCTATCATACAAAGGCTTGCATATAGATCTTTTGCAGATTCATTCTTAATAGATAAGAACACACAAGCACTTCTGGAACTGGAGGCAAGCGAAAAGGAATTGCATTCCCACAGCAATCCACACAAGTTGTTAGAAGAGACAGATGCTACTTCAAAAAATTTTATTCTACAGGGTTTGGCAGACAGGAGTTTGAACTAATAACTGGTTAGCACCAGAGGAAAAGAACACACACACACACAGGAAAAAAAAAGAGGAAAAAAAAAAAGAAAATTTAAAAAAGCAGCTTCTTGACTGTAATTTTGTTGCCTTCTCAAAACTTGAGAAAAAGCTTTTAAGATACTGCTTACCATTTCACAGGGCCTGAAATAGTAACTATGCACTGAAACATCACAAGATAATAAAAAAAGGTATCTTCCATTTATCTTAATAGAAAAGGTTTCTATTATAACAAAATGAAGGGACCTGCATTCAACATAATCAATTTTGAATTTAAAAGCTAAAGGGAAACACCACAGAGGGAAGATGCATGAGACATTAAGAATGTGACACCTATTAATTAAAACCTTGCCTGAGTAACCAGTGCAGTATTAAGACCTCATTAGCTTCATTCAGGTAGACAATCAACATGACAGGGCCACAGGAATTGCTTCCCTTTTTGGAACTTTCAAGTGCAAGGCAAGCATAGTTTAATAAAAGTGTAATTGTCACTGGCCAAAGAGTTTAGCTTAAACCTCTCAGTACATCTGAAGCCTAACACTGTGTGCAGCCAGTTGAATTCAGTATTTCAAGATTTATACCCCTCCATCAGGACTAGAGCTATTTTTTTTTCCCTGCTTGAACAGGAAGCTTCCATCCCTGTAGCAGCAGATCAGCCTTTCTACCCCATAAGCATCCTAAGAAAACTAGTTAATCTGCCAGTAGCTGGACACATTATTTCCTCTTTTTCTTCCTACACTATCAGATGGTTAATGTGGAAAAAAGTAATCTTTTTCTGAAGCATTAATGTTTTGATATTATGAGGCACTTAGGGGGCTTGGGGCTGTTTCAATTCCATTTTCTTTCCTGATGATATTTAAAGTGATGATTAATTAAATATCACTTCTTTTTACAGGTGTCAGCAAGGTGGAGTGTCAGGGAAAGGCAAGAACAGCGTATGGGAAAAAGGCTACTCAGAAAATGCACAAACTACACGGCCAAGGTGCTTTATACTACAGACAAAAAAATTTGAAACTGTACCAACTAGAGCAAAATTCAACAATTTCTTTTGATTCAGTAGCACATATATGCATTTTGTTTTGCTATTTATAAATAGCTTTCATAATTGCAGACCTTGACGTACCTATCAAAGGTCATACAATTACTAAAAGTTCATAAACTTAGACATTGCCTCCTTTTTTATATTTAATGCCTCCTTCTTTTATACTTAACTTTCCTACATTAGCTGCTTTATGGCCTGAAATATCTAAGAAGAGACAGAAAGAATACACAAAAAGAAGACAGAAGGAACATAAAACCCAGAAAACAGTGGTGTGCAGCATTTCTAACAAGTAGCTCAATTTCTATTCACAAACATATCTAAAGTGTCGAGCTGAAGGGTATTCAGATTTAAAAGTTTGAATGGCAGATTGATGGCACATAGTGGTATTAGGGAGAAAAATGTTGCATAATTTCATTGCATGAAACCTCAAACTGACTAAAAAAAAATATCCTGTGATGATACTAAAATATTGCAAATGAACGTCATCAGTGCTTTTTTTAACCAAAATATCAGCTAATAATTTTCTCTTTCCCAAACTGCAAAAATAGGCAGACCAATATCCAAGAAGCACATTTTTTTCCTGACAATCATGAACAAGAAAGAAAAAGTCATTCACACTGGATCTGACCTGGAACCAGCTCATGCTGTACTAGGAGTCTTCAAACACACCAAATAAAAATCCTTGCTTTCGAAGGAGAAACACGCCAAAATTTGGAACAAGGAAAGTCCATTTTGTAACATTCGAGACTACGCACTTTGTAAGGCAGTCATGAGATAACTAGAAACTATGGGAAATGAGCCCAGAGGCACTGAATTTGGCAGGACTTAAGACAATGACAAAAAACTTTGTCATATTACATGTGCTTACAGTATTGTTGCTCAGACTGGAAAATACATGTGGATATTTTGGAGGATTCACAGCTGCAGTAATATCAATGATTTTTTTGTAATTCATAAATGTTCCTGGTAATTTAAACCAAATATTCCCACATTTTCCCCACTAATTGTACAGAAGACAGTTTCTTTTTTTAGGTAATACTTCTAAAAGTTAACAGTTTACAAAATAGCTTTTGATAGGTTTTCAGCTACACAGGATAAGGGTACATCAAAAGACAGCTTTGGGCATGGAAATTCTAAGCCTAGATTTTTCATAGTAGACAATAGTCTTCTTTTTTCTGGCTGCTATATTTCAATATATGACAGTACCTGACAGCCATAATGGTAATTGGTATCTGTGTCTTAGAATGGCCAGTTAATCTGCTAAGTGCTTTTGAAAATTTCCTGCCTTGTTAAAGTTCTGATATCATAACATTCTAGAGGTTAAACTACTCCTGCTTAAGCTTAGATGAAATGATAGCTCTTATACAAACACATAAATATAAACCTAACCAAAGGGATAATTAAATGCCACTGCTAATTAAATAAACACTAATTTCTTCCCACTGCCCTGGTTCTTTCAGGAGTGCTACTAATACAGGAGGACCTACCCCTCCAAGGGAGGAAACAGACATTTTTGGTAAAATTTTTTCCTTTTGCTTCTTGTCAAGAACAAGAAGTTCCAAGTAGCAGAGTGATATGGAAAAATACAAGTCTTGATAGAAACAGCCTAAGGAACCTGTGTGAGTCACACCCTGCCCATCGCTTCTACCACATCTGACTGGAGACCATGGAGGAAAACAGCACAGCCTGATGAAACTGAGTCACCTGGAGTGAAAATCTGATGGGAAATTATCACCTGCAGGTGACTCAGTGTGAGAGACTGGAAAGGTTGATATCTCGAGATATTATGGGGTGCATGAGTGGGGGGGAAGGAGGAGTTTGGGCCTTGCTCTGGAGAAGCAGTGCCCTGCCCAACACCCCCCATCCCTAGAGCCTGTATCCCAGGCCAGCAGTGGTGCCAATCCCTGGCACAGTGGAGGAAATGCTCCACACCCATCTCTGGAGCCCCTAACCCAGCTCCTGAGTGGCCAAATGACCAGAAAACCCACCTGGGGGAAGGGCCTGGGAAGGCCAAGGGGTATTTAAGGCCAGCCATGAGACAATCAGATGTTCTTGGCGCTACCTTCTGGAGTTTCTATCAGCTGGACACTGCTGGAACCCAGGAGTCAGTAGCTGTAGGTGTCTTTTCCCATATCTTTTCTGTCTTTCTTCTTCTTCTAATTCCCTCGTCTAGGAATTTTTGAGTAACTTAAAATAAAAGGGGCTTGGAGTTTCCAAAGTTGAATGGGCCAAGTTAATGCTTTGAGAAGTGTTTTGTGTTGATTGAATGTGGCTCTAAACCTTTTACCAAAGTTCTCTGATTTTCTAAAGCTGCTAATAAGTCTTTTTTGTTGTTTTTACCTCTTGAGAATATCCTGTAGGTATTTCTCCTGTTCATCCAACTCAGACTACATGAACAACAAAAAGCCTCATCAAGCAACTTTTTGGGACCTTCCATTCAGCCACAGAGAGATGAGGAAGGAGTTACACAGTTCCCCAACCTTCTCTGCCCACTCAGAGTGCCTCAGGGTGGCCATCATTAGCAGGGACCAGGACAATACAGTTGTGGTACTGGTGCAAGCAGCCCACGTTTCTGTGCAAGAAGCACAAATCAGATTTTAAATCTACACTGGCTAACAATACAAGGAAAGAGGGAAAGGCTAGGACAGTGCAAATACAGAAAAATGTGCCCATATTTTGAGTACCACCACAAGACAGCTACTGGCAAGTGCTGCATCGTGCTTTGCTTTAAAGTAGAAAGCACTTCAGTTTAATTAAGTAGGTAATATTAATTGCCTTCACCAATGCAGATGCTACAGAGAGAATATCACACAAACATGTGAGGAACAGTGAGTGATACAAGAGCCCAAACCTACCAAAATGAAGGGAGCCCAGTTAACCTGTCTCTTGAGGTTTTCTGGCCTAAGATGCTGTGACTTAAGCTCTACTCAAATAACTGGGGTTTGATCCCTTCAGCTGCCTCTCACTTTGGACCTCAATATCTTGGGCCCCTTATCATCAATAAAAATCACAACTTAATCCAAGTACAAAATATAAGGATGTTATACACCACAGCCCTTAAGATTACTGAATAAAGCAAGGTGTATTTTCTGTTTGTTGTGGGACAAAAATATGATGTAAATTCAATTTAACGTTCAACAACAAGGGAGGAATAGATAAGCAGAAAAAACCAGAGCATTCATATTTATAAAAACCTTAATGTAATTTAGGAGCATTAATAAGCCCTTCTGTTTCCTTTAGCACTCACAGTATGACATTGTTCTTTAAATGAGGAGCTCACTGCAACATTCATAACTGTAACTAAATCCAAGGAGGTGGCCAGCTACCAGGAAAATATGGCACACATTTGCAGTGTTAAAAAAAATACATTACTAGAAGTTTTTTGATATCGTCTAATTGTCAGACAGTTGCTCTAAATTTGAAACATGCAAGCTCATACAGAAAAGGCTTTACTCAGGAATCCAGGGTAAGTAAACTCTCTAAGAAAGAAAACCATTTTTTTCTCTTTCTTTGATGCATTATAAACACCACCTGACATCACTTATTGTAATTTGTTTCTTGCCTACTCAAAATCCATCATCTCTCATTGTTCATCTTGATTTGTTCATGTCCACTTAACAATCCCCATCCAACTTTGTTCAGCTTTGTTTGTGTATTGAGCACTGGATGGTCATTATCTGACAATATTCATCCTCATTTGCTTGGTAATGCTCCCTGATATTCTTCTTGAAGGATTCATCATTGAATTTCCCAATTTTTCCAATATGCCAATATCCCTATCTATCTGTAAGCACTGAAACTAACATTTTTTTTCTTTTGTTCTTCAGTTTAGAAACTGTTTTTCAGTTCCAGTAAATCTCATGGAAAACCCTTTCCCCCTGCTTCACAATGATGAATACCCAACATTTCCCATTTTTTCGTCATGAGGGATATAGCTATATTAATTTATTTACAGTCATAAATATGTGTATACATATACACAAGCATATAAATATATATAACACTATCATTTCCAGGATAAACAAGTATCACTTCAATAAATAATGCATTCTCTTGACCTCCCGCCTTCAGAGTAAAGAAGATGTCAAACAGCAGTGTTGTATTTAGAAGAGCAATATATTTAGCCTTTCTTAAGCTGAAGAGGAATATATTTCATAATTCATTATGCCCTTCTGCCTTTGTATTTTGTGAATTAAAAAAACTAAATAAATAGTTAATAAATACATCAGGAAATATGGCATCTCTCTTACTCTTGAATTTTCTTCAAGTGCTTCACATTTTTAACATTAACCTCTTAGAAAATACTCAGTATTTGATCTGAAAATAACAAATAAGTTTTTCATACATTTGTAATTTCTCAGTCAAGGTGATCTGAATCTACTCAGTAAATAAAATAACCTTTTCATACCATTTAGAGTGTAGGTCTTAGATCCAAATATTTAGTGCACATCCAAAAATAAATGGAAGAGTTCTCAATACTCTCTTCAATTATTTCTACGAATAGTCTGCAAATTAATTTACTTGCTAGCATATCTGCAGAAGGTGACAATAGAAGACAAATAAATAATTTATACAATGTGAATGAAGGTATTATTACTGTTTCATGAACTGCTCCAAACAGCACAAATCTGCCTTGCCTTGAGGCATCTGTTACAGCTGGCATCATTTAGTCTGGCCAAAGAACTGGTCAAAGGCTCCAGAAGTTGCACCTCAAGGTTTCTTGTGATTATAGGTGACTCATTGTACCGAAATGAAGGAAAACTGCAGAAGAGGGCACCATTAGGAATTTAACCTCATCTCACATGCAGGAGGCTGAAGTCCTAAGAATGAGATCAACTGCAAACCCCACGATATTTTCAGCCAAATGACACCAACCTTTAAGCAAAGATGGGCTAAATACAGGCCTCCCCCTTTGCATGACCTTCTGTTCCCTCCTCCTTGCATACAGATTTTGTGCTTGCTTTCTCCTGAGCTTCAGCTTCCTGTGCTGCTCGATGAGTTCAAGCATCCCACCTCACTTCCCTGTTTTCCCCTACACACACAATTTCCACATTTCCCTTCCCACTTCCCATTGCAGCATGGGCCATATGAAACTCATCTTTCACCAACTATTTTGGCAGCTCTGCCTTTTATATTCCCCCTCTAGGGTATCTGTATTTCTGGTCTAATGTACAGTAAGTGTGTTGTAAAGCAAGTTAAATGGTTTTTCCACTTCTGACAGGTAAACCCAGATGAAACATCACTTCAAGCCCTGTTTCTTTAGTGTGCATTTCCCCAATTTTTGTCCCTAATTCTTTAAAGTTGATGGGTTTGTGGCAAATAAAGACCAGCACAAACCTATGGAAGGTAAATTAGATACAGCTGGGGATATTGCAGCCTAAATGATACCACATTTTCAAACTTCTCATTTGAATTCAGCTCGGACTCTTTCCTTCCAATTATGCCAACAACACATACAAGCTGGCCCCATAATAGCTATTAATTCATCACAGAATTAATGTTAAAAACTATATTTTGTACAAAGCTTTAAAAAAATTATATCACTAGGATATAATTTTGTGACCCTCTCATGCCCTCAGCTGTCTCAGTACAACGTTCCCAACATTATCGAAAGCAATGAGTGAATGTGCATTTATATTCCCCTAGGGAAGGCTGTTTTTAAATAAGAGTAGTCCTGTATCTCCTAAAAAATCAAGTTTCTTAAGCTAGCTCAAGACAGCTTAAGGATGCACAAGAGCCCCCTGGAACAGCCTCAAATAACTATATGTCTATTAGCATATATAATCTTATTCAATCCAAAGGATTTCATACAGATTCATAGATTTCAAGAACTTGAAAGGAAGATGTGATTTGTTTTTTTAAATGTGGCTAAATATCATAGTTCTGAGCAGATTAAGTATCCACTTCTTTTAGTTCTGATCAGAAATAAGGGGAAGGTGGAGAGTATTTTTATGCCAGAAGTAGAAGTAAATTTTTCTGTCTTTTTTTTTCCTTTAGTTGAATACATGGATAGATAATGTGCATTACATTCAGCCTTATCCTTCTATCTTCATTCAATTTTCCAAAATTAGCTATCCTCATCTTACTGAAATTCATGCATTTCTTCCAGACGGGGCTTCATTATAGGTGCTTCAAGACAGTTATCAAAGAGTATAAATCTCACTACAGCATTTGGAAGGTGATAAAGAGCTTTAGGAAATAAAAAACAATAACTTTCTACTGGCAAGGTCTGTTACCATGTGAAATAATCTTTCCTGCTAGGCAGTAGAAACCTCATTATTTGAGATGTTCAAAAGAAGCCTAGCCCAAGCACTAGAAAATACAGTATATTAAATAATCTTTCATCATGAAGAGAGGATTTGACCAGATGACCTTGAGGGATCCTCCCCTTGCCTGTTTTGTAGCATGTAACAGTTTAGGAGATGAAAAAGCAATTAAAACAGGCTGAGGTAATGTATGAAGTATTCAGATTGTGTGTGAGGCTACAGCATTTATATAAATAAATATATATGTACCAGGAGTGAGTCATAAAGCTCCCTGGGGAGCTTAGGTAAGCCTATGGCTAGGACACTAGACATGCCCTAATATAACATCAAGAACTGCAGGATACTTAAAAAGGGTTCTCAAATACTTAGCTTCCTCTATATCAACATTGTCAAATACGGGTAGATGCTGTGTTTTCATTGCTGGATTTTTTGAAGGTGTTGGAAACATGAACAAAATGGATAATATCATGTGTATCTGTAAATTATCCTATGGGAACTCATAGGGAACACACACAGTTTGCTAATTTGTGCAGGACAGGATGGGTGTTTAGTGCTTGCAAAAAGGGTCTGAGTTTTGGTTTTCAAATTAATTTCTCAGTAATTCGACAGTATCTCTGCCTCATGTGAATTGAATCAAAGAGCTCATGGATCACAAGTGTCTCAGGGGATGAGACAACACTGTCTAAAAGGGATTTCTCTTTCTTTTTTTCTTTTTTTTTTTTTTTTGTTTTAAATCAGTCTTATTTCAAGCAATAAATTTTGCGTTTCGATTAAAACACCTCTGTGCTGAGGTTTGCTTTACATTTTCTGTTAGGTACTATATATATAAATAATTTCTGGAGCAACAAAAAACCCCAACCATATCCAAATGCATAGGAAAGACCTTCCCAAACCCAGCACAAAACCCCCATCCTGGATTGTTCCCATTTCTTCTGGTGCTTGAGCCTTTATTTTTCAAAATGCTGTCTCCGAGGAAGTGACATAGCATGGAGAGTTTCCAAAAAGCTGAGCTTCAAATGGAAGCTAACAGAGCTGCAGGTGCTGTGCACCTCCACCCACTGGGAACTTGTTAATCCAAGCTCAACTTCTTTCTAGCTCAACACCTCCCACAAGGAAATGCAAGATTCCTCCTTCCCCTTAAGTTTGCCTTCGTATAAATCTCTAGCAAGGGCAGTCTGCATCACGTCCCAACACTATTCCGGAACTGCTGATGTTCCAGTGAAGGTTTTTTACCTGCCAATTTGGGTTTGGCATGAGTAACTCCAGCCCCTGGGATGGGGCTGGAGCAGTTCAGGTCTCCTCTGCTGTTCCATCCGGGCCTTCTCCCAAAAGCTGCACCATGACGTTCAGCAGGTACAACTGCATTTGGGCAAATTGCATCTTATTACACATCGTTCCCTCTCTCACCTGGAGGGCAGTTCTTTCATCTCTCAGCTGCCATTTTGACACAGACTTCAAGCATTTTGAGCAGGAACTTAGTGCCCAGAGGGCCCCTGAAATCAGAGGGGAGGTTTAACTTGCATTGCAGGGTAAGTGCACATGTAATGAGCAGCTATCCTGTAAATGCTCTTCTGGAGCAGAAAAAAGCATGTAAGGAAGGGACAACTTATTCCTTTTCACAGAGAACTGGAGTTTTATTCAACCTTAGACAGGTGTCACTTTTCAATTTTTTTCATATCGCTGTACTTGATACAGGGTAACATTTAATATCTGCTGTCACAGCATTCACCATAGCTGGCTGAGTCAGCTCTGGTTCAAATATTTAGCTTTGATTATACTTGAGGTAGGTGTTTGGTGGACAGATCCCTGTTTAAATGGAATCCTTGAATTTTTTGCTGCAATTCTATTTATTCCAAAGCCAGCAGAAGGATGGGGTTGAGAGGATTCCTGTAGTGGATTTTTGCTTACAAACTGTGTTTCATTGCCCTCATTTGGCATTACCATGACTGGTGAAACCACAGGCCAGATTTGTAGAGTAGGCTGAATGCAGGGGACCTCCAGAGGTATCATGGACATCAAAAGGGTGTTCATGTTCCACCAGCATTCCTCATCTGGCCTCCATCAGCCTTCCACACTGACCAGGTATGATGAACCTGATTATCAGAGTGCACCTCTTCCAGTCTTGAAGTACATTTTGGCCATGAAGATTTAGTTTTGATCCTCTTCTGAATGCTATGCTTAAGATTTTTGAGGTTTTGAGTGTAGTCTTTTGTGAGAAAGAAGAATACAGACATAGTCCATGATTTACCAGTCTCACTGTGTTCCTGCAAATAAAGTGGGAAAGGGGTTTCCTCTGTCACCAAAATCCCACTGAATATGGGATGCACAATTCCATTTCCTTTACTACCTCCTTCAGTCTCATGGCTGTGTTGCATTCAGACATTCACTTTGATCACTGCCTAACAGATTATAGCCCCAAAATAATAATAATAATAATAATAATAATAATAATAATAATAATGATCTACAGTGCATTTCTCAAGTAGAAATAAAGCACAGAACAGAATTTGGAAGCCTTTCAAGCAACACATTTTGTCTACATTTTTATGAAGGGTTTTATTGATCACATTTAATTTGGTGGCACAGTTTTGAGTGTTGAAAAGGAAACCAAATACATTTGTAGTTTTTATTTTGGGAAACCCTACAAAGAGCCTAAAAAACTAAATCAGACTTGTCTCTGCATATGTAGAGACGTTGCTGTAAGTAAAAGATAAAACAATATCTGGACATTAGAGGGAAGAATGTGTTATCACCCAGCTAAGTATATGTTAAAATGCTGTAATTTGAACCAAAACAAAGCAAAGCAATAGCAGAATACTGAGAAGGCCCTTTACTACACTGAAAAAAAAAGCCACAGCCATGAGAATAAAAGGTTAATGTTTATGTTTAACATGTTGCTGCTCAGACTCTGACCACCAGCTTCCTCAATTTTCTTTTCTCCCTTGTTAAAATGCTGCTTTTGTTTTTACAGACGAGCTGCTGCAGTGAACAGCAACCATCTCCTAACAACATGGCCCTCTCTGACCCCACCTCAGCAAACAGCCCTCCAGCTGAATACAGCTAATTGGTATTTATTCTTTGCTACCAAGCCTCTGCCAACCAAAAGCATGTTTGAAAAATGCTTGCTCATGAAATGACACTGCAGCAAAATTACATGTTGGGCAGGAGGATGGATGCTACCTTTCCTGCAGGAGATCAGCGTGTGCTGGCTTTAAGAGCTTTAGTTTCACATGAATTGAGCCTGATGTTGCATAAAAATTTGTCATGTTGCAATCCAAGATAAGGCAGCCTCTCGTATACACCCATTCCGCTGCCTTAACACCTCCTAGGGAAAATTAATAAATAAATCCCATAGCCCAGGCGTTATCCATCTCCAAACACCAAAGGTCAGTGGTCTGCTCAGAGCATCTGCAAGAGCAGTAACTGTTGAGACATTAAAATATGCTGTGTTTGCAGTGCCTACAACAATATGATTGTCATTATTAAGTTTTATAGCTCATAACCACAATACTGTTTAAAGGCACAGAGCTTTTGTAAAAAAAGTTCTTTTACAAAAATGAAAGATTTATGCTTCCTATTCATAGCTATAACTTGTTTGTTCAGTTTATGAATGGCTAATTCCTTTGCAGGGCTAAGACTCAAGTTTTGGATATCTGTGTATATTCCCTGCATTTCATGCTACCTGGTAAGTCAGCAACATCTTACAGTCTGCCCAGAATTTTAAGCTACCTCAGGAATTGGCAGAAATCCAGCCTGTATTTTAGAAATGCAATGATCTATGACACACACACACCAGACATACTGGATCTGGAGAATTGGACCAGGTTCCTCTCACAAAATCCTCTGTTACAGGAATCTCTCAGGAGGGTCAGAGGGAGTCTTCAAAGCCTCACAAAACTTTTGTGGTAACACCATTCTCATAGGAAAAAAAAAATTGCTCTTTATGAATTAATGTGTTAAATTACTCAAATATTTTGTACTGGTATAAAATAAGAATTCTGGCTTATGTTCTGCTGAATTAATGTTTTAGTAATTCCTCAGTTCACTGTTTTGGTGCCACATATATGTATTTTTTAACTTAAATGTAAGAAAACAAGAAATTGGGTTTTTCTTACACGAAGCAGAATAAATCCAGGGTCCCTTCCCCAAAGTCAAAAAGCTCTGGATTCTTTATTATTGCCCTGCAACCCATGCAGTCCTTTTCACTAGACATTCAAGGAAAAAAACATTTGCAAAACGTCAGAGAAATGACAGTATCCCGGGTGAGAGTTCATGTGAGGCACAGTGGACTCCAACTCACAGGTCTTATTTGCACAGGCATCAAAACACCAGCATGCCTTTGCTGTCAGCCTCCTGTGCCAACCTGGCTGTCACCTCCTTCTCTTGTCTCTCAGCTTCTCTTTTTCCTGAGGAAACCCAAAATGTCAGGAGTTTTAATAAAAAGGCAGATATGTATTTCCATGTCCACCAGCTCTCCAGCCCTGAGTCACAAACCCTCCCTTTCAACTGCATTCTTGTGCACACAAAGGCATCCTGCACAAAGCGTGAAGCAAAGCTGGTACAGCAGCAATTTTTACCCTTTACCCCACTTCTTTGTTTTGATACAGTGCCATTAATAATTCCTAAATGGGAAAAAAAATCCTAGTTTGTTAATTCTTTTAAGTAGAAAATTAATGTTGATAAAGGGAGGCTTCACAGAAGCTCACAACCTTGAAAATCTTGAAAATGTGGTGACATTTCCACCGTTCCACTTGGCTTTAGTTTGGATTGATAGGAGCTATCTGATTCTTCCTCAGAAGCTAATGAGTGCCTGTACCAGCGAGTGAAAAAGAAACATGAACTGGAAAAGAGCCGCTCTCTGGTTTCTCGTCGTTGCCGTTGTCAGGGAAACAGCTTCCCCATCAATGGATGGCATGGGGTCAGACCAGCTGCTTCCTCCCAGGGCTGGCTCCCCGACATCACAAGGCTGCACTGAACAGATTAGAAATAAAACTGAATAAATGCACATCTCTCTGAAAAAGACCAGTTGAAACAAAGCTCAGCAGAGTTACGGATCTTCTAATTATGTCTTTTGAGCATGACACCACAAGAACTGTCTCTGAGAGACATCATAAATCCGAGATACCGACAAAACATGGTCATTAAAGATCCCATGCCATCTTTTCAAAAGATTAAACACATTGTTAGTCTCACTGCCTTGGCTGTGCTCCAAGTTGAATAATTGCATTTTGAAGAACATACCTAAATTCCCCTGCCACTTAAACATGACAAGAAAGTTTTTACCGCTTCCTTTTGTAAAGCACCAGCGGTCATTGCTGGTGCATTTTAATGGCTTTGTGCCACTAAATGCCCAGGAGAAGTGACACACTCATTCCTGGGATGATACAAACAAACAAACTCATAATTCCATGCATAGCAAATAATACAGTCTGTTACACAAAATGTCTATTTCACATATGAACACACCAGGGTTTGCACAAAGATGGTCATAATAAAGCTAGACATGATTAATGAAAGATTAAAAAATTATGGAGAAGCTGTAGGGAACGTGCTCGCTACAATTTTTGATACACCCTGAGGATTTACTTAGATTTAGATTCTGACATTTCTTCAGGTCTCTACATCACTCATTATTACTTGGAATATGAGTTTAGTTTCTATTTCATTACAGTGTTCTGGAAACATACATTAAATTTTATATTAAAAGCTAATTAATTTTACATTTTGCCTGGGTCATTGAGCGTGGCCAGTGATACAAGACAAGTAAATTCCCTTCCTGATCCACTCCCTGGGAGCTTCAAGACACAGCAGTATCACCAGAACCTGGACAGGCTCCTTCTCCCATGGGAATCTCATGAGGTTTAGTAAGACCAAGTGCAAGATTGTGCACCTGGCTTGGGGCAACCCCTGGTACCAACAAGGCTGGGGGATGAACAGACCGAGAGCAGCCCTGCCCAGAAGGACTTGGGGGTGCTCATGGATGGGGGGCTGGACATGAGCTGGCCATGTGTGCCGGCAGCCCAGAAAGCCAAACGTGTCCTGGGCTGCATCCAAAGTACCATGGAGGGAGGGGATTCTGCCCCTCTGCCCCACTCTGCTGAGACCCCACCTGCAGTGCTGCAGCCGGCTCTGGGGTCCCAGCACAGGAAGGACATGGAGCTGTTGGAGCAGGTCCAGAGGAGGCCACCAAGACGATCCAAAGGCTGGAGCATCTCTGCTATGAGGAAAGGCTGAGAGAGTTTTTGTTGTTCAGCCTGGAGAAGAGAAGGCTTGACTTAACTGTGGCCTTCCAGTACCTGAAAAGAGACCAGAAGGGAGCTGGAGAGGGACTTCCTACAAGGGTTTGTATGGGTAGGCAAGAAGGAATGGCATTAAAGTGACAGAGGGAAGGTTTAGATTGGATATTAGGAAAAACTTCTTTACTGTGAGGGTGGTGAGGCCCTGGAACAGGTTGTCTAGAGAAGTTGTGGATGCCCCGTCCCTGGAAGTGTTCAAGACCAGGTTGGATGGAGCTCTGGGCAACTTGGTCTAGTGAGAGGTGTCCCAGCCTGCAGCAGGGGGGTTGGAACTAGATGATTTTTAGGGTCCCTTCCAACCCAAAGCAATCTCTGATGCAATGAAAAGAAATTATGACAAAGCCAAAAATCAAAATAAACTGCTACATTTTTTACTTACTTACAATATTTATGTTTACATATTTGCTTTGCTCCTAGCACTTAAATCACTTGAAATACAAGAACTACTCTCTCATAAATTGTCCAATATGAGTATAAGAAGTTTGTTTGCTTTCTTCCCCAGTAGACCCTCTACCCTGCTTTCATTTATCCTGGGATAGGAAATGACAGTGAAGTAGTCTAGACTTCCATAATCGCCAACAGGATCACAATCTGTCCCTGGTTCTCCCTTTCTCTACTGTGACACATTCTGTTCTTTAACTAGGCACATGATGAGATGTAATTTGAATTTACAGCATGGAAAAGAATCCCCAAGCACATTAGAAACTCATCTGGCAAGTGCACACAGCGATTGTTCCTCTCATTTCTGAAACACAACCACTTCTGCTGCGAAGCAAACTGACTTTTAATGGCATTGCGACTGTTTAAGATGGAGAAGAAGATAGACATCATATCCAGTGATAATATCCGAGAGATTCTCAAGCTGATCCACGCTCCTTTAGTGCCTCTCCTGGAGCTCTTCCTGATGGGCTGTGGAAAGCTGCATCAGTGTATTGTGCAGAACTCTTCTCCAGATGTTTTAACCAGAACCCCAGAAGGTCTTGGGAGAGTAGAGGCTGCCTGTTTTATGTCTGACCCCTGTATGGAAATGCTGCATCCAGTCATAGGGGAAAAGAAAAAAAAAAAAAAAAAAAAAAAAAAGATCTTTTACAAGATGAGAAAGTATAAAAAGTGCAGATATAAGGCATGAAGGAATATTAGAGAATGACACAAGCTGTGGGATTATTCATGTCTGACTTTCTAGAGCACGTCCATTAGGCATCCATGAAATCCTATAGTATTTTTCCCCACTTCAACAATTAACTGCAGGAAAAAATTTTGAAGTCCCAGAGAAACCAATTAAAAGGTGTTCTTGAACTGTGGCTTGAGTCACAATTAAGTTTCATAAGACTTTCTCATACAGTAGACTGAGTTATTAAAAGAAAGAAAAAGACTCACCAGAAATGACATTTTACTCCCATTCTGGCAGTGGAAAATCACTCTGGCATATGAATGGACCCTAGGATCAGTGACCACAGCAGATTTAGGATTTGCAGAAAGTTTCTATAGCCAGAAGAGGACTTTTCCTTATGCCTTGCAGTGCTTCCCTTGCTTTGGTGGCATGCAGGGAGAACTTGACTGCATGGAAGACAGGGTTCTGCAGGCATACTTGATGGGAATGCTAACAGAGATGCAAGATATATAATTGCACAGCATCTGATTTGTCGAGGATGCAGCAAGTCATAGAAGCAATAAAAAAAAAATAAAATAAAGAGCTACCTGTCATCCTTCCCCCAAGGAAGCCAAGGTTTGAATATGTGAGAATTAGCAACATGCTGAGGAAAGAGCAATGAGGAGAAGCTACACTGAAAAATCAGTCAGAAGAACAAATCCCTCTTTTGAAAACACAAAAACTACCACACTTGGCAGGAAGGAGCCTATCAAGGACTATGCACAAGACAATCTCTTACTGCCAAGCAGCAAAAGGACGTTGTTTCCCCATCAGTGAGGACTTCTGTGCCACAGAGGGAATATCCCTGAGGGAAGCAGAGCCAAAGACTTTCCATTGTACTGAGTTATGGCATCGCAGGGAAACGCTGAACCAAAGCTAATCCCAGCTACTTGTAGGCCTGTGACTTGGCAATTGGTGATTTTTAAGGCATGCCACTCTTGACTAAGCAGAAGCAATGTCCCTCTAAGCCCATGGAAAACCAGATCAGCTTATGGTCCCTGACAGCTCCTCCAGTTATGCCTCATTCTTGTATTCACTCAAGAAAATGTGTGAAAGGATAAACATGAACTTACCCTCAGACCTGGAACCCCTTCCCAATTCCAGCTCCCACTGCTGCTCTCAGACCTGGTTTACCCCTGCACCAGAGGTGTGACAATAATGGTAGAGAGATGACCAAGGGTGCAGGGCTCAGTCTGTGGTTTGCTGCTGCCTCTGCCCTTGCTGTTTAGGGGGCAGGACTAGTTCTCAACCCATCAGTTTATATTTCACAATCTCTTCATAATAACAAATGGTAGAAAAAAAATCAGATTTTATGTTGTCCAACAACTTAGAACAAAATGCGATATTAAGAATTCTCTCTACCCATATCTGAATCCTTCCCATAGGTTGGCTAATTAATTAAACAATAGGAGAAATGGCTTATTTGGTATTTTTAAACTAAATTTGTAACAAAACTTGACATGGAATCTGCTTGCCAAAAAATGCTGTGTCATTCACTTTAAAAGAAATGAAGTCTGCAATGGTAATTTTTGACAAGGTTTTAACAAGCCTTAAAGAACATTTTAGCAGTTTCAAAAATACAGTCAATGCCTTTTTACTAGGTAATTTGTGCAATTTCCAAAATTCTCATTCGTGAAATCCAGAGGGAAGGTGTGCTACTCATTCCACACCTTCTAGGTTGGGAAAGCAAATGGTGAAGAAAAAAACAACTGCAATTTGTCACTTCAAAAAAAAAAAACCACAACAAAAACCAACCATTTTTGAATGACTAATTATTTTAGCATTCACTTTTCTACAGCTAAGCACACTGCAACAGGTATTACCTATTTTTACTCATGCTGTAAAGGTATTTATTAGCTAACAATCATGTTGCAAACACAGTTAAAAACTGCACCACACGTGGCCATGAAAGTAACACGATAAAATAAACAATATAGCTCTAATATGACTGGGAAAACAACCTTTGTGAAAGACTACTGATAGAAAAATATATTCATCATACTTCTATTTCTATTACAGAAGTCAAATAACGGATATAGATCTGTTCATTTCTCTTCAAAGTCTAAAATGTAAAGGAAAATAGGGCTCTATTCTGACTTGTAGATTAATCTCCATTTTATGCAGCTGCTTAAGGAAAAACTAACTTTCCAACCTTCCTTTTCTTAACTCCACACAAATCACCCCCGAGTAAATAAGAATGGCCCAAATATACAAAATTATCTTGGGATTAAATCCACATCAAATCTCTGCTGAGATTCAAAGTATTTTATTTTCACTTTTCTCATGACACTTCTCATTTCAGATTTTTCCCCAAAGGAATATCTTGCTATAAATTACCTATTCTCAGAATATGTTCCATGCTAGAGAAAATTAAGAAGTCCCAAGAGAATTTGTTTTGGGATATTTTCACATGCATTTTGTACAGTTGTAGTGTTAAGTGGATGGAGCTTCCAACTCCATATCAGAAAACTGAAAGGAAAGTCATGGATTCATGTCACCCAGATTCAGCAGCCTCCTTTGGATGAGGTTTAGAAATTCTTCAGCACCAGGAAGCTGTGGAGTCTACCTACCAATAGAGAAGTATAAACCTTCCCCAGAAAGCCTGGTGTGGCTCTCAAGTTAAGTCTTGATGCAATGTCTCTGAGGTCAGTGAGTTTTAGAGGAGTTGCATCCCAGCAAAGTGTCCACCTGACTGTGCCAATGTCCTGGATTCAGATTGATTTAATCTGCTGGAGCTTTCTCTGTATTCCACTCCCACTCTATTTGAGATCTAGAGTTATCCTGGCAAGTTTTAATTGCCCAGGAGCAGTCTAAGTAGAGCATATTTTCCCAGTATCTAAATAATACTTTTTTATCTTCTTTTTACTGTTCCTCAGCCTCATTGTACCTCAGCATTGATATGAAGCACAACAGTTATACCCTGGGGAATCTGTCTCCATCTGCTATCCTGCACCTCCACACATCCTTGTGCAGCTTGGTACCATGGGTACCATCCTTCCATTCTGCAAGATTTAACATTATTTTCCATGGATGGATGGATGGCAATTTTCTTTTGTTAAATCATAGTTTCTTTCCCCATTTCTACATCTCTAGTTCTGAAATATCAGTTCTAGTTTTCACATCTCAGAGGGCAAGAACCATACTAATCCCCTAAACCAAAATTTTTTCCTGATCCTCAAGAATTCTGCTTGTGTTTACTCACTTTGAAAATTTGGCTCAACTGTCCAAAATCACGTTGGAGAGTTACTGTTAAGAATGAGGGAAATCCTGATCAATATCTCCCTCTCAGTCTCTCCTCTTGCCATACATCCACCCACCCACCCTCATCCCCAGAATAAACCCATAATACAGAAATAGCAACCACCTCTACATGACAATGAAACAAAGCCTGTTTTACAGGACCATCACCAAATGAGAGAGACTTTTGCTACTGAAATTGAATGTTCAAAGCTCTGATATAAATTGACCCATCCCACAATCAAAACAGGAATGAGAAAAGAGAGATGAAGGAAAAAAAAGTAGAAAGTATTAATGCAACAGCCAAAAAGCAGAGCACCATTTTCTTCTTCCCATTTGCTGTGGTGGAACAGAAAGCATTAAGAATGAAAAGAAATGGTACTCACTGCAAGGCACTGGGTGCTGTGGACACAGATGTGCTGAGCATTGTTACTCAGCAAAACAAACCTAATATTAACATCTGGCTGCTGCTTTTTGTTTGCATTGCTCCCAGTCAGTATCTATTGCAGAGGGGAGTTGGACTCATTTGCTATCTCTTGATTCACTCAGAAAAATCAGTTTAATGAAAGGTGATTTAAACTAGAAGTCAAATGAGCCAAGCTGAAACAAGAGGAGAGTTCTGGTAGCTCAGCATATACAATTTCTTACTCTGTGTGTGAGAAGCATCTCACGGAGCAAGCACAACGTTTAACATTAATGTGTCTACAACGCAGACTGCAGTACGCTGTCAGACCACAGCTGGCTTTAAACTTGTTTTCTAGGTGCTGGAGACAGTGGTGTCATGATATTAGAGAGCTCTGGAAGAGTTATTTTACCATAGCTCTCTAAACAGACAGAGCCCAAGAACTGCAGGGTAAGATCAAGAGGCTGCAAGTCTGTTCAAATGCCAAGCAAGCAGGTCCTTTTTATAAACAGGGAATTTATTAACATGCTTAATACATGCAGCTGACAAATATATTATTGTTTCCTTTACAGCAGCATCTAGAGAGGCCTTTGGCTGAGATAAGGACTCCCAGCTGTGCTAAACATTATGTAGGCATAGAGCAAAAGATAGGCTCCATTCAGAGGAGCCTGCATTGTACAGAGGCACTGTGCAACTGTGGCTCGGTTCTGCCTGTCAGCAACACTGCACTTTAAAGCCTGGATTTTTCATCTGCATCTTGGAGCAATGACTTAAGGATTCCATGTAAAAACACTGCCTTGCCAACCTGATGCTCTGTTATACCCACCAGACCCCTAATAACTGATTTGGCTGGTACATTAGTTAAACACAGGGAAAGCCTAAAATCTGTGTATTTCTTTGCCACAGTATTAAATACAGTAACTCAGGTGCTAGTTAGCCTATTCTGCTTTACACAGCTCTGTGCAAGCCTTCTATAATAAACCATGTGATGACTCATAAACATCTCAAACATTTCCCTGGGTGCTCAGTATTTTATTACATAGATGCCAATTATGTTTGAGCAGCAGACTGCACAAGCCTGAACAGTCATCTATTATATGAGTGCTTCCATTGATTCCTTTACTACAGAGGGTTATACTTTCATATATCATACTGAATAGGATTTGTTTCCACAGGCACTGGGGGTAAACTGTTGGCGAAAGCGCTTTCACAGGTTACAGGCACCACGACTATGCTCGACCTTACTCAAAGATTTCTCAGGCTTCGAATAATACATCTTCCCCTCACCCCAACCTCCCATTGCCTTTTTCTTTTAAAGCAAACTTTGCTATGAGGAAAAAAAATAGCGAATTTTACTGATATAAAGCGATAGGCATTGTGCTCAACACAATTTAACAGGATTGCCTTAAAGAAAGGAGATTGAAAATAACCTAGGATGAACAGCAGGTTGTCCTCTAAAAATACCCAGTTCATGGAGCACTCAGCAATGAAAAGCATCCAGCTCATGCAGATATATACAATATAGGACCTTGAGGTACAAAACACACAGAAGTCAGATAATGGCCTGGATATTGCAGTGCTCTGCCTTTAAAAAGAAAATATTCAGAACTGGCTTCTTCATCAACAAGAGACATGACCTTCCTAAGTTACGTGTTAGTGCAATATGGTCAAGATAACACTGAAACCATGAACATATTCAGACACCTGCTCTTGAAACACTGACATTTGTCACTCACAAACATCACACGCCTGTTTTTAACAACTCAGGGGCTGTTGACTCCTTCCCTGGAAGAAGTAGGAATCCCTGCCAGAGCATCAGGCACCAGGCAGGAGCTATACCCCATGAGGCAAGAGTGAGAACAGAACACACACAATCACAGCATTGTCACCAATAAAACTCCTACAGAAGCCTCCAAGAGGTTATAGACAGAGGCCCAGGAGGTCTCCTGGACTGTCTATGCCATGCCAAGGGAGAGGTTTCTCTTTCTGGTCTGGCTACTGAGTGAGTGATCAAAGTATTCCTTCCTTCTCTTTTGAGCTGGGTCTCCAGCTGTCACTGTCCCCTCGTCATCTAAGATATATTAGCAGTGTTAAAATGGGGTCATGGGCTACTCCTTCTAGGTCTTCAACCTGGTGCAATGGATTACTGCCTGAAATGTGCAGCACTTTTGGCTCCAGTGAACTAAAGATTTCCTGTCAAAGGGATTAGAAGGTTAGACCAACCCATATTGCCCCTCAAAAAGAGAGCTGCTAAGGAGAAACAGGAGCATAAATACCACAAAATTACTGGCAAGTGGGGCCAGGAATATGAAGAGCTTGAATGAGCCCTCTTCCTCCACTTATGGGGAGGCAGTGATGGTCAGTTCAGACTGGAATAAGACTGGGCTAAATGAAAGTCAGAGAAAAGTACAAGATGCCAGATGGGAACTTCATTTTATATCTGGGAGACTGAAACAAAGTTGATGTTTTATTTGCGCTCATTTGTAGCCTGCAAGCCTGATGAGAGGCACACAATAAAAAAAAATTTAATCACTGTCATATTTTTGCCTGACTGATCGGTCTGACTTCACTAGAATGACATGGTTTGCTTTAAAATGTCATTTTAAAGTGGAAAAAAAGCTTTTTTAATGTAGGTTGCTTTGAACGAACTGAGGCTTTGGTGATGAAGTCTACTGCTAAATAACAATTATCAAGTCTTATCCAGTGTCTCCTGCACATCCATGCAGACTGTCTCTGTATTGCTGACACAATAAACAAAGCTCTTGGAACTATCACTCATCTATATGCCATAGCCACCTTCCTCCTGCTTTTTTGGGGTCTTAGTCTTCTTCCACAAAAAATTCCCAAATCATCTCATGTCCACTCAGCTTCCTTTTCCATTTTACAGACTACACTTTCTACCTTGCCTCCCCAATACCAATATTTACTTAGCTTTTCCTCTCGAGACAGAGCCAGTCTCAAGCACTAACAGGTGCTCCCCCGCTATTTCTTCACATTTTATTGCTTCATCTCCTGTAGCTGTCCTGACACAAATTATTCTGTCTGCCTTTTCCATCATTGCTTTATTCTGTCTCAGTCTGTTGTGCCATTAACTCTATTGACACGTTTGGTTTTTTTTTTTTTCTTCTAGAAATACCTTTGAGCTTGGCTGGTGCCTGCAAGTCCAGCATCCACAGCAGGGAAAAATGTTTTCCTGCTAGAAAGAGACCAGGGTTGCTTAGCTTTGTCATAGCTTGTCTGGTCCATACAAACAATAAAAACAATGTATGGCCGCTGTGCCTTTTCAGCATTTTGGAAGTAATACGCAGAAGGCAAAAACTCATGAGATGGCTTTCATGAGAGATTGCAAAAACTCACGGTTTGTTGGTCATAAAGGCACTTTTAGAGGCTCCACTGGGCCAAGGTGCTGTCTGTCATGTTCTCCCCTGCTCCGAGTTATGTGGCAGTCAGCTTTACTGAAAGTCCCTGTGCAGCAGTCTGCAAATACTTTATAAAGCCACAAAAGCCCAGGCTGGAAAATGCCAGATATTCTTTACTCAGCTTGTTTCTTCCAGCTGGTCAAGGCCAGGCTCAGTTCTACCTCCTTCAGAAACACAGAGATGCCTCCTATTGAAAGACACAAGGATGCCAGCAGTCCCAGAGCATTCCAACAGAGCTGCAAAAGGGATGGAAACAGGGAGAGATGCCCAAAGCATGGATCAACAAATGAAGTGGTTGAAGATGCATCTCCTCATCACATCTCCACCACACAAATGGAAGAACAAAGTGTAGGACTGCAACAGTTAAAAGGAGAATCCTTTGTATGAGAGGTATGCGGTAAATTCTTCCCTAAGGAATCAGATTCCATACATGTTTCTGCTATGGCATTTATACCAAGACCAAGCACATCACTTAAAATCAGTTGTTTGCTGAGGAGTCACTGAGATCTACAAAGTACCTAAACATCTTTGCCTGCAGTGATTAAGTATGTAAAGAACTTGAGGAAAACGTACTTAACTGTGTGTGTCCATTTCCTTACTCACCCAAAGATCACTGGATCTAATTGGCAGAAATGCTGAGTACCCACAGACCCAACAGACAACCACAAAAACATTATCTCACTTTTGTAAACAGCTGTTGTTTCACATTGGTTGAATAAATGACCAATGACTGGTGGGCCCTTCTTGCCTTCAACCTCTTATCTGAATTCCTAGTCTGTAAAACAGGGATTTTGTCATGACTTTACCCCCCAGGTTAATTTGAAGATAAAATTGACATCTATAAGGCGTTCAGACACTGCAGTGAGGAGCATCATGGACAAATCTATCCATGAGATTATTAATAGTTTTTCCATCATTGTACATGTCCTCATTAATAAGTAATCAAGCGCTGTTCACCTTTTCTACCAGAACAGAAAGAGGTTCTGCAGGGGTGATTAAAGGCTGAATCATAATTCTTACACACAAGAGGACCATATTACAGCAGTCAGGGTACATTCTCCTCCACAGAAAATCGAGAAATTTGGATAAAATTGTAGGGAAAAAAATCCCTTCTAGGAAAACCAGATCTTCTAAACTGCAACTCGACTTGCTCTAACTTGGGCCTCCTTGTTTCTACTTTCTGTATATCAAGTCATCCAGAGGGAAGCTGCTGATAGCTTAGCTTGTTCTGAAGATATAGTGAACCATGTAGAAAGTGTAGTAACTTTCTTGCCCTGTAATAGGTTGTGCTCACTAGTCCTGTTCGATCAGGAATTCTTTTAAAGGTAGCATATAGTGTTGCTGTAAGATATAAAAAAGATTTTCTATAAATTACCATGTCTTTAAAAACTTGCAAAAGTGTTCTGAAAGAGCATGGGTTGGGGGTGGAGGGAAGTTATCAGGTGGCCAAATGTTCTGAGTAACATGGCTCACTGCTTATGAGTGAGGACAGTTCTGTCAAGATTCTGTAATTGAATCAGATTTGACAATGTGAGGATACTAATTTATGTTTTACAAATGCAGTAAAATGGCAAAAAGAAAGGAGAAAACAAAAATGAGCAACTCGTCATGTCATAGAATGCAGTTTTATGATGGGTGACTTGGTCATGCAGCTGAGTATATAATTTATAGGGGGTACTGGACTAGACTTTCTGAAACACTCAAATACAAAACATGTCTTGAATAGATCCAGATGCTTCCTGCAACCTAAACTGTAGTAAAATGTTGGATGCAGAGAACTGAGAGCTTGGGATATTTTTTCCAACTATGGTTTACACACCAGCACCAGTCAGCACGTGGATGTTGAAAGCCAACAACTCAACTCTTCCATGACTAAAAATGCATCAACAGTGTTCATCAGGCAATAAAAGCCCACAAGCTCTCTCCCGCTGCTTGTGAGCCAAATGTGCCAGCAAAAAAACATAGGAGATGAACATCTGTAATTAGGATCTACCTTTCAATAAAAGGAATCCCAGGTGCATGGAAATAGCACTGTGTGAACTAGCCACTTCCAGCAGTGCAGATGCCTGGACCCGGGCACAGTCAGCATGCTGGCTTACACGATGCACCTGGGTAGGATGTGCCATGGCAATTATGCAGCAATCCCACACACACTCTGCAGGGTACTGTCATTTCGCTGACAACAATATTAAAGTTATTGTTCGTTAACATAAAGAGACATCAGAGATGATCTCAGTTCCCCGAGAGGAAGAATACAACAAGGCCAGTAGCTCCAGCTACTGTTATCAGGAATTATCAGGAATGGCCACACTGGACCTGGATAAAGAGGACAAGGAGTTGATGGGACTGACATCTCTTCTATTTTCACAGAATCAAAGAATAAGCTGAGTTGGAAGGGATCCACGGGGGTCATCAAGTCCAACTACACAGCACCATTCCCAAGAGTCACACCATGTGCCTGAGAGCGCTGTCCAAACACTTCTTGGACTCTGTCAGGCTGTGCTGTGACCACTGCCCTGGAGAGCCTGTTCCAGTGCCCAACCACCCTCTGGGGGAGGAACCTTTTCTTGATATCCAACCTAAACCTCCCCTGCCACAACTCCAGGCCATTCCCTTGGGTTCTGTCACTGGTCATCACAGAGAAAAGATCAGTGTCTGCCCCTCTGCTTCCCCTCACGAGGAAGTTGTAACAGCAGCGAGGTCTCCCCTCAGTCTCCTCCAGGTGGAACAGACCAAGTACCCTCAGCCACTCCTCACATGGCTTTCCCTCAAGGCCCTTCACCTTCATCCTCATTTTCTTCCTTTAGACTCTCTCCAATAGCTCACTGTCTTTTTTTATCCTGTGGCAACCAAAGTTGCCCCCAGCACTGGAGGTGAGGCTGCCCCAGTGCAGAGTAGAGCAGGACAATCCCTCCCTTGCCCACCTGGCGATGCTGTGCCTGATGCCCCCCAGGACACCAGTGGCCCGTCCGGCTGCCAGGGCACTGCTGACTCATGTTCAACTTGCCATGGACCAGGACCCCCAGATCCCTTTCCACGGCACTGGTCTCCAGCCTCTCATTCCCCAGTCTCTCCATACATCCAGGGCTGCCCCATCCCAGGTGCAAAATCCAGCACTTTCCCTTGTTGAACTTCCTATGGTTGGTGATTGCCCTCTCATTTATTGGGGTCTCTCTGCAGAGCCCTCCTCCTTTGATGCAGTTTTAAATACATTTTCAAGCACTCAACAAGAGCTTACATTTTTCTTTAAGAGACAGCCATCCAAACCTGGATGGTACAGTACTCAAGACTGAGGTCTTTGGAAGAGAAAAGATCAAACGAGAGCTGCTCCTATTTCAAGTTTTTAAGGAATAATTTCCATCCATCCTTCTCAATCTATAGCTTTTACTAACTTACATACTGACTGCACACACGAGGAAGCTGCAAAGAGCAGATGGATATTAGATGCCAAATCTGGTACGAAGGCACCACATGCATCTGAGGAAGGATGTGTGTAGTAGAATATGCTTAAAGAAGAATTCTATAACATGTGAATTACATTAAGGAATAATACCTGCCTCTGAAGACTAATGAACACGCATAGTCTGTGAATGACCTCCACTCTCTCAGTGGTAACTACACTCTGTTCTTGCCTCTCACCTAACATGCTCCTTTTTGGAATGTCAGTTTTCTCATATGTGCTGATCTTCCATCCTCCTAATTAGTTCTGATGGCTTGTCCCTCCTACTACAGTTCACAGTTTGTTATTTTGAAGACCATTGCTGTGAGGGTTCCTTGGCTAGGAAGGACACCATAACTACGATGACATTTTATTTTTTAGTATCCTCACCTATAAAACAGAGATAGTTCAGCTCAGTGCTCTGTGGTTCTGTTTGTTGGGGTTACAAAGGCACCTAGAGCGTCCAAGATAGTAGATAGGTGATGTGAATTAATATTTTTATGTTTCACTTTATATATATATCTACATTCATTCCCGTCAAAAAACTGTTTTGAAGAGCAACTGTTTTTGCACAAGAGCAGTTTCCACTATTCTCCACCTATTTTCCTCCTACCGAGAAGCTGGTAAAGCTAGTGAAAGCAGACATAATCATAGGTATCTTCCCAGTAAAGCATCAAGAACAAGGAATCAAGAACAGTCCACCAAAACCCACTGTTCAAAATTTTTATGTACAAAATCTTCTAGACAGTAAAAAGCACTTCTTTTTTTTAAACAGAAGAGAAAGGTCTCTTAGTTGGAGAAGAGCTTCACAGTGTATAATTCAACTTCTGTTTCAAAGATGAAAAGCAACACAAACACATTTTTTCACTGTTCAAGATACCATCATAGACCCCAAAGAAAACAAATCTTTGCAGTATCCAAGATCCAAACCTGGAAGAAGCCTTCATTCTCCATTAGCCAGAAAGACTAAATGTGGCAGTTTGTGCCTCACCTTTCAAACTCAGCTATTTATCTGTGCTGGCAAAAATAAAGAAGTTTGAGTGCTGTCTCCTGCATCGCATAACCCTCTACACCTAACAGCATTACCATGACAAAAAGAGTTATTATGATTCCTCCTACACAGGAGTAGAGGAAGAAAAACTTGTAAATTGGCAGTGACATCATCTGCTAGAAAGTGATTCACACTTCATGAAACAGCAGGGAAAATGAAATTTACTCCCAACCACCACAAAGCTCTTTCACTGAATCAGTGTGTGGCAGAAATAATAGTAAGAGACATAAATCCTTTCTCTATTTTCGAAAGACAAGGATTGTGTAATGAGCTAGAGTGCATAGAGCAAAATTACCATATACTGTCACTGAAATATATTTCCCCTGTGGTTTTGCCAAAAAAAGGTATGAAGCCAGGATAGAAAATAAAACAGGTGATGCTGGAGGCAGAAAGTGGATTAATACGCATCACCAGCGGTATGTGACTAGCTTACAAAACAGTGCCTTGCATGACTGACAGCACCAGAAGATGAGCTGTTTAATATTCTCTCTGAAGTTGCCCTCTCCTCAGAACACAGCCACACCTGAATACACTGCAACCTCCACATCCCCTGCTCTGCTGACAATGTGCTGAGGAAGTGGAGAAAATTTTAACACGTGGAGGAAAACATTTCCCCACATCTCTCTCTCTGAACCCTGCTGGACCCTGATAAAAAGAGAAATGAAATAATTGCCTAGTTTTCCTACAGAATTCCTCAGATGTAGCTGCAACTGCTATTTATATTATAGAGGTGCCCATGATGAGCAGATGTTTGCAGACAAATGTGAAGGATTTTGCCTTGCCACAGACGGTGGTTGATTGAATTACTTGACTTCCAGGCTGGTGTCATTTTCTGTCCATGGGTCAAAGCATTGCAATCTCCAAATAAATTAGGCATGAGCAGCACACAACAGGAGAGAACTCTAAAAAGTCGTCGTTTATGAAGATAAATAAAGTTGCCTTCACTCTTGCAAATCTACCTTCAGTGAGAACTACTCCACATGCTGAAAAGAGTGATATTTATCAAGCTCTGCAGAGAAGACAAGTCTGAAGCTCCATTTCTGCATTGAAGAGAAGGAAACAAAAGATTAAAATAGTTGTGAATGAAGTAACCTACATTTTCCCTTTTAGCTCCCAATGCTCTGGTCCAACACCACAGAAGGACCCCAAACATAGAGGACCATGTGACACTACTTAGGGCCAAACCTCAACAATGAGGTTCTGAAGGCAGCAAAACTACAAAAGCAATCATGATTTCAAAAAACTATTAACCTGGACATTAGTCAAAAAGTTTCCAGAGCTTTGAGAACCAAACTGGGCAATGATTCAAGTAAGCAAGACCTTGAATACATTTTTACCACAACGACCATATGAATTTTATTGTTTCACACAGTTTCTGTGGAAAAACCCCAGCTGTACTGACAGCTCTTGTCATGATTCAGTGTCCTTTTTGGAGCACTGCGTTGACAAGCTGGCAACTGGCCACAAGCACAGGAAGAAAATAAATTAAATGTACCTTCCTGTTTCCATCCAATTTTGGAAAAGGCCCTTGCATGGCGGAAAGTAGTAAGTCAGCCCACACCTGCTACAAGTTTCTTTCTTCCACTTTTTAATCAAATACCAATATTAATAATGTAAGGCTTATATTAATAATTGGTTCAGTATAACCTCCTACACAACTGTAAGCTCTGACAGAAAAATTAAATGAAAGCACTATATAAAAGACACATTTGGGTAAAAGATGCCTAAGAAATATAGAAATTAATCTGAGCTTTTTATGATTTTAAACCAAGCTGTACCACTCTTGATGCTAGAAGTAGAAAAGGAGTTATGTGAGCATGATTCTTCTCCTGGACTGGTCAGTCCTTGCAGGAATGGTTCTCTCTTCATACAACACTTTTCTGGGATATAAACTTCTCCTGTGGGGTGTAAACTTCCACTTGTTCAACAAGCACTACTCACCATCTGACTGGTGCATTGTACTTTTGCAGGCCTTACTACATTTAGACTCAGGCAAGAATCCCTTTATTTCAATAATAGTTGTATTATGAGTAAAAGCTTATGTTTGTTTACACAGTTTTAGAAGTTACTGTAACAGATAATCTCTGTCATTTCATAACATTTTTTCAATAGTACTAAAAAACCAACCTAATAAATAATTATGAAACAGTCCCATTATCCACATTTTACTATTACACAGCTGTAGAAGTGGAGTCTCCCTGATCGATAAATGGATAAAAGGCGAGGCAAACCAATTACTGCCTCTTCTGAAAAACAGCTTCTCCCTCCACATACCTCTCCCTCCCCTCTGAGACTGAAGTGGAAGTATTTGCATTGTGTCACACTGCTATTTTCTTTGGTGACCCAGCAGAGGAAGGATCACCAGCGGCCTTGTTGCCATTTTTACTGATGCTATCAGAGTGCAGTAGACCACTAACCCTGGCTTTAGTAGCAGTCGGATTTGTTGGGGTTTTATCTTGGTTTTTTTTAACACCTTTTGCACCTCAGTATCAAAACCCACAGAAAACAAAACCTATCCTAGAGTACTTCAGTGCACAGGAAGATGGTTCAAATGAAGCAATACTTTCCTATGGCTTGGAAAACACAATACAGCTATCACTCTAATATTAACCACTAATGAATCCTTAAATCTAAACTCCAATGTCAAGGTCAGCTTTTTTTGGAAATGTCAGGCCCTACAAGGAAATAACATAGCTGGAGGCAGAGGAATGTTTATCTGGAGATTCAAGAAGATGGCAAGCCATCTTTTAAACAAAGGGTTTATTTCAGGATTCTGGCTCAGTTCAAATTGACACTAACACGGATTTTATACTAATAATAATTTAAAAAAAAAAAAGTAGGCTGATCCTTCAAAAGATAGTTTAATAAACCTGAACAGCTTTCTGCTTTGCTGGTTGACCACAGTGATGTAACACATAGTCCTGACACTCCTGACCAACAGTTTTCAGGGAACTGGGGGAGACCTGCAGGACAGGATGTCCAAGGAAAGGACAATTTGCACAGCTGGAACATTTCTATTATCCACTTGGTACACAGTTGCAGCTCAACTTAACACAAAGGCAAAGCTGTTGCAGGTGGACAGAATACTTACATCATCTCCTAAACAAGGTTGATAAAATTTCCTTGTCGCAACATGGCTATCATAATTTTTGACTAAAGGGCGACTTCAACACCAATAGCATATTTTGCTGGAAAAGAAGATATCAATGTACATTTTTTTTCCTCTAAGGAGCAAAATGTTTCACTGAGTCCATTCTAAATTTTAAGAAATTACAGCCCCTTTGGACAGCTGTATTTTTAACTGTTGCTCCCCTTACACTCTGTAGGACTGACATATTAAGGAGATAACAGCTGCAACCACTGGTTATCAAAAAATCACTCTCTAGGAGAAACTCTCTTTTAAAAGCAGCTATACCAATCAGCCTAGGGTGACACTTACAAGCAGACTGATCAAAAGAAAAATGTACAGAATCCAGTGCAGTAGATATCAAAGCAAAAAAAAGTTGTCCTTTTGCAAGGAGAAGGATTTACATGGCTTCCCAACACTCCCTGGCAACAGACACCTGGATACTCCCATCAATACCATGTCCCAAAGAAGGAGGAAACATCGTGGCCAATATAACACTTTCCTCTGACAGTGGTAATACATCATTTTATTTGCTATGGTGACTGTTCCTGCAGCATTTATGTTGCAGGGAGCAGAGGTAACACAATTCACCTCTTTCAAAAATTTTCAAGCACAGGAGAGTCTGTTCCAAGACAAACTAATGTAGAGAAATTGGAAAATCCCAACATGCAGTTTTGCCAAAAAGTCTAAAAAGAGTATTTTTTCCATTTTTTTAAAAAAAGATAAAAAATATTTCAGTGCTCATATTTTTTCTATTCAACTTCTTATTCACATAAAAAATGAGTGGGCAGATTCAGTATGTTCTTTGGCAGTTTATTCTGTTCCCAATCTGCACATAGTTCCTGTCCACCTTTCAGTAGGAAGGATCAGGCAAGAAAAACAAAAAGAAAAAAGTATTCTTCAGATTTGAAAACGTCTCATTCCTATTTCAGCACTTCTTAAGACTTATTAAACAATTCCTTTTCCTAGTAATACAAAATCCCTCTTATCTGTTAAAGATGCACTTCCACTACCAGTGTCATCCTTCTGTCCTCAGGGCAGGACCTTCCCTGGACTGGCAATGCCAGGGATCATGCCTCTGGAAAGGGTCATGTAATTCAGCAGCAGAACTGCTGGCTCCAGCCTCTGCTCTTAGAAGCCACTGCACAATTATGATCTCCTTTTAACATAATTACCTTGATAAGCTACATATTTGTCCTTGGGAGGATTATCACTAATGATTTCTTAATCCTTCTGTTTCTTATTTCAAAACAAGAGTTGCCATCCAATGTATTTACTCATTTTCTGGTATTTCAAATGGCTTCTCCAAAGTTATTGTGTGGTAGAATCCATAACAGGATTTCTCTACAAAAGAGGTGCTTTTTACATGCACAAATGACTAGTCAATGTAAAAACATACATCAATACTGGATTTTTAAAACACTAAGGAAGGCCTACAGGTTTTATAAGAACCAGTAAACATGGCTATGCAATGCTGGTAGCTTTTTTATGGGCTTTTTTATGGACACTTGAAAAAACCCATCCCAAAAACTCATATCAAAACAAACCCCCCTCACATATACATATATATTTGTTCTTTGCCTTGTAAAAGGTCTTCCCCTGTCCTATCTCTCCTTGCTCCTGAACAGTAGCCAGTAAAATATAGTTTCTTCACTGATTTGCAGGAGCTATTTTTCCCAACTGGGTTCTTAAGCTGCACACTGCACCCTGTAAAAAATATTTAGTCTGATTTACAAAATCTATTTCTCTCCTTGGGCTTTTAAGCTGCTGTTGAAAAAGTGATAAAGGTGTTCTCATTCAGACTTTTATTGTTCCTGGGCCCCTTGCCACCTGTTTTTATTTTCTCCCTCTTCCACTTTCTTCCCAGCTTTTTTGCTCGGGCACCACGCTTGTCAATCAGAGCTGATTCTGAGCAACAGAGTCAAACAAGCTCATTTCTGCCCAAAAGTGAAAAGTGTTGCAACTGTGAATGAAAGTGTTGTCCTAGAGACTAAAATTCTAATTCAGCCAAATTTAAGTATGTTTAAATATAATCCAATTTTGCTTTATGTACTAGCCAAACATCTCTTCTGAAGCCATCACTGCTCTTTGATGGTCTGATCGTTGAGTTATCCCCTTTGTCACTTGTCCCGCTGCATCTCTGGCCTGGTGAGCAGGGCAAATTTGCCAGCACCACAGCAGAGCACTCAAGTTCCTAAGGAAAGAAATGCAAGCAGTTTCTTTGTTTCAGTCACAGTCTAATTCACTGAGAAGCAAAACAACCAAAGGAAAAAAGATGCCTAAATATTTTCACAAGAAGCCTTATATTAAAAAGATGATAACTGCCTGTAAAAACCACAGCCTACTTGAAGCATCCTTGCCCTACCAACCTACTGAATGCATTTTGAATTTGTGCATGTGATGTTAATTATGCTTATGGGTTTGTCCATAAAATTCATGTTTATCAGTGAGTATGTAATGTAAAAGCAGAAAGAGAGATTAAAAAGTTAAAAAATCACGAAGCTAACACTAGACAATTAGACATTTGTCCACGAGTTTCAACTAAAGTTTACTCAAAGCACACTCCATTTTTCATCTGATAGATCTCCCTCCACTGTGACCTCAGACAAGATAATAAATATGACTTGGTATAAGTATCTTTTTTCTTAATATCTATCCTTATTAATATATTCTACTTCAAAGGAATGAAGTAGTTCGTACAGAGCTCAAATGAATATGGTTTGATTTTGCAAAAAGTATCCTTTTTCTGAGTGTTGCCACTTACTTCATCATTGCAGTGTGAATTAAACATGAATTCATGATAAAATTATCAAAATGCAAAAACAAGGTGACAGTAGAGGGATCAAAGGCACCTTCTTAGCTGCCAGAGAAATCAAAACAGCAAATGAATGTGAAGTACACAGTACTCACACAATCTCCTAGGACAAGTGCACATGAAGTGTATGAAGAAACTCTTCATCCTTGTCTTCCAGCAGCAGAATTGAAATGAACAGAGGATGAATTCATTACTATTATTACACTCAGATGGGGTAGCAGTCATCAGATTAGCTGGTGGCACTTCTGAGAGGCGCTGTGACAGGTCACCAAGAGGTTCACACCGTTGCTGTGCCAGTCGAGTAAGCACAAGAAATTCACATCCAAGTTTTTCAGAGTGCTCTTAATCAGAAACACACTAACTGCATCAGTTTTGAGAGCACAGAAGAAACTATATTAAAGAGTTCAGGTTCACAGGCTGGGCATTCAAAATGAGTATGAAATGCAGTGTTCCAGGCTGGGCATTCAGAAACATCACCGCACAAAAAATATGTGGTGTAGGACTGAATTTTTCTCAAGAGGTCTCACTTTCCCCAAGCTGCTGTCTTCAGCTAGGGCACAGAGGGTCCAGAGATGTCACTTGTAATATTATTTTATCTAATATGGAAGCTGTCTAGTCCACTTACTCATTTCACAAAGACAACAGACAAAATAGCATATGGTAATGATTTGCAGTCACAGCTGCCCTTGCTGGGATTTGAAAGGGGAGACTCTGTATCCATTACTGCCTCCCTGAAAACCTCATCCTCCAGGGTATAGGAATTGTCTCTTTTGTTAGTTATTATAATTCTCTGATTAATAATGATAGTTTTGATTTAAATATGGGCAAGAGAAGCAGCACAGCACGACCAGATCAAAACTGAACACAAGACAACTGGAAGAGCAGTGCTGCTCTGGGCGGGACCCAAGTCCCATTCCCAGCCATGACCCACACATCCCACCACCAAAGCCACTCTGCAGATTTTATTGAGGTAGCTGCGGAGGTCTCTGGTGGGGGCAGAAAGAGGGGCATGTTCACCTGCTCCCCTCCCATGAGCAGCCTTGGCTGTCAGGATGAGCCTTGATTTCCCAGCCAGCTGCCGCCCCCATACCCCAGGAAAACCCCTTCCCCAGTATTATGCTCCTGGGCTTCTGGACCTGGAGTACACCAAGTAACGAGGAGAAAGAAAGACTTTGCGTGTCCTGCTCTCCCTTAATTATTTGCCATGGGTCCAAACATGATGCTATAAATGGTTGAACCATGAATATTATTTATTTTAAAGCATGAAGGAAGGATGATATGCTAATGCTTTTCAGATGGTGTTTCAAGGAAGGGAAGAACCTAAGGCAAGCATTTAAGTTCACCTTAATGTAGACTGTGCAATACCCTTGAAGGATTAAGCAGCCCTGGCCTTGGCATATTCATCATTCTGCTCTTGTCACAGCACTTGATTGAATGTTTTTTCAGGAGGTAGAGATTAAATTGAACCAGAACTAATTGAAGGTATATTTAATAAAAGCATCATCATTGTAATGAGTATACAACTGCTACACTAATGCTGAATAATGTTTAAGCTACTAAACAAGTCCATATTGTTTCACCTAACAGGATTCACTGATTACCAAATAATTAATTCTACTCTAATTTTGCAACACCCTGTGAAAATGTGAAACTGACTCATAAATTAATTAATTCTCAAGTCAATAAAAGAGACAAGTGTCTGGGACTTACAACTGTTTCTTCTGAAATCAATCAAGGTATTATCACTTACTTTGAGTCATACAGGATTGGTTTTGGTTCTTCAAGCACTTAGTGTAGCTATTACATTGTAATCATGTGTAATACAAGTCTGGCAGACATGGGCAAACACTGAGCAGCCAAAGCTGCTCTGAACCTTTTACTTATCTTCAGTTACACTGATGTCCCTTTTCACAGCTTCAAAACCCTTACTTGCATTCTTTACCTTTTTTCTCACCCTGTCACGTGCTGTCCATGTAGATGTCCTGCACATCTGGTCAGGACATTGAATTTGAAGATGGTATTATGAATGTTACTTCCCATTTTCCAGTTCAGTTGCAGAAGCTATCGGCACACTGGTTGTGAATGCTGCTTACAGAGCCAGGAAAGCAAATAGCCTAACAGATCAGCTCTTAAAAATCAAGGATTCTTGAAAACAACAACAAACAAACAAACCCACAAACAAACAAAGGAAATGAACAAATAAATAACCTACAGCCACAAGTCACAGTATCCATCCTCATTCTTGGAAATAAATTTCTTTTGTGCAGTCAGGGCTTGAACTGCCATATGTTAGATGTGGTTCAAATTTCCTCTTCCATCCTTTTTGCTCTAAGGAAAAGCAACAGCTATTGGGTCCTATCATTCAGACCTGGCAAGTACAATCACAGAGATTCCTGTAGTCCTTCCAAAACCAACCCAACTAACAAATGTATGAGAAAAACAGGAAAGAAACATTATTCCTTAAATGGCAGGGGGTAAAAACTTTTAGCTCTCCCATTTAGGCAAAGAAATTCTCTGATTACCCTTATTCTTAAGCATATCAAAAGGAACTGGCACCAGTCTTGACCTCAGCATTTATGATCAATAATTGGGCTTCTGCCATCACCCCATCTCCCTACAACATCTACACTTGAACTCTGGTTCTATTTCCCATTTATGCTTATGGGTTTTAAACTGTTTATTCAAATACCTTTGTAAGACATTTGCCAGTATTTACAGGAAGTAAATACTCAGCAGGTTTCAAAAGTGATATGAAAATACCATTTCAGAGGCCACCCAAGAATTTTAACATGACAAAGAATGTTGCCAAATGATGCTGCTTTCATTTAATTTCTCTAACCATGTAAACCAAAAAAGCTTTAAATCCAGCATTTAAACAAGCTCTGGAGTTCCTTATTCAATCTCACAATTCCTGTAAAAACTCATTTTAGGGTCCCCAGCATTTAAAAAAATTAATATGGGAAAGTATTTGCTGGTGTTCTTTATTTCTCCCTCCACAGCTTTTAAAGGAAATTCCAGAAAACCTTCAAGTCATCTTGGAGACATTATGGATACCAGAACAACTTTAGAATCCTGCAAATTGCCCTCCTTCTGCCCTTCAACGCTAGCTAAAAGCCATTTGGCTCCCTTCTACATGGCTGACTTGCCTTAATTAAAGTATGGAACGGAAACCTGAAAAGTTAAATCTTGCTAAAAGTCCCTGAGCCGAGGGAATGTAGCAATCAGAGCTACACGAGTTAGACAACAGCTCCAACATCATGTATGAGCACTGTACAAACAACACAAATACTTGTAAACTATCAAAAAAAAAAAAAAGAAGCCTAAAGCCCCAAGCCCCAGAAAACTCTGACATGAACAAGCAAAGTTTTATTCAAGCTCATCTTAAAAGAAAAGTAAGAGAAGAGATATTTCCCAGAAGATGTAGAAAAACTACTCAGGTTTCTGGATGTCTCCCTCCTCCTGGTAGCTTGACACTTCTTTTTCATTTCTAACATCACATCAGTCATAAGTTAAAAACAGACAAGCAGCGTAATAGGTGGCAAAAAACATCTAGAAGGTGAGATAACGCCAAAGGAGTGGAGCTGCCGATGGCAAATAGCCGTTAAATCGGCAAAAGGAAGTGAAAATGGAAATAATCAACTCCAACTTGGCCCAGAGAGCTGACAGAAAGCAAGGGCATATCCAGCCTCTTTGACTGCCCAGTTCCACACTGACGCCACAACAAAGGAGGAGTAAAAGGCAACTGATGAATTGTTTCCCTTTTTTGTTTTAAACAAGAAACTTTGTAAATTCACCTGATTCCTCCCTCTTATACTGGCCATAGAAATTTGGAAACAATGTCTCTGCAAGGTCTCCTAAATACTTAGAGAAGAGGGAAATGAAAAAATCATTGTGGGTTTCTTGCTGGGGTCCCTAAAGAGGTTGCAATTGTCTTGGGTTTTACAGTCATTTGCCCAAGACAAGTGTGCCCTAAAACATTTATAATATAAAGATTACTACACCCACCGTAAATGGGTGGTAGTTATCTGGAGTCTTGACAGCAGAGCAGAAGTGGAACAAGATTCTTGTCTCCATTAAACCATACTTCCTCACAAAATTTTTCTTAATTCCATTATTTCCCCTTTTTTCTTCTGTTCCCTTCATACTCTTAATTGTACTAATTAATAGTAGGAGATAAGTGTATTAATTTACAGTTTAATTAATTGTTTAAATGTATCTGCAAAGAAATTGTCCTACAAGGAAAATACTTATAATTATCCTACAGAAGTGAGTGGATTCATGCTACCTAACAGAATTTTTCTCTTCTGACCCAACCTCTTTCCCAAACTGCTGTTTTATTTCCTCTCAGTCCATGAGATATAGAGCAGAGGTTTACAATGGCTAATGACCATAATATATGGAGCCTGATTCTGTGCAGGGGGAGCAAAGTGAAATATCTCATACATAGGTCAGGGACATGTGAAAAGACATCCAAACTCTTCATCATTGTATCCATAATTCAGTTCAGTCCCTACAGAGTGCCACTGAAGGCCTGTGGAAATCACAGCCATAAAATATTTATTGCAATACAGAGGCACCAAGAAGGTCAGAGGCATGCGTTTGGTTTAACAGACTTCATAATTATTACTGGCGGTTTTTTGGATAATTCGCCTCCAACTTTTTGTTTGTTGAAGAAAAATGTGTCACTGCATTTCCCATAACAGCTGTGTTCAAATTAATTGCAGCCCTCTCTCTTTCACCTCTTCTCTCACGTCTCCTCACCTGCACAGAAGTGCGCGCACACACGCTCGCCCTGCCTCAAGCAGGCAGAAGGTTGGAATTATTTTGGGCAGAGAATAAGTTCCCCTTTTTGAGTTAAAGCACACACATGGGGCTTCCTTTTAATGATGACTGGTAAATGAGGTCGTACACAAAACCAGGAGCCACCCCATGTATTTTAATGAATTGCACAGGAAGAAGTCTACCTGTGCTTAAAGGGAGCAACATTCAGTGCTTATCAATTAGGTTACATATATTGGGCAGTATACCATGCCCATGCTGATATAAATTAGAAAAGCATCATTAATTCCACAATATTCATAGCTCTAATGGATAATAAAGTATAAATAATTAAGGTAGGGAAGTAACTTTGCTTTGTTTTAACTATTGAACCACTGGAATCACACTGATTTACATGAAGTAGTTCTGAACGAACTCTTTCCTGAAAAAGAGAAAAGTATCTTTATAAATGTTAAGAGCTTAGCACACTTCAGACTAGAGCCAATGAATTCTCATGCCAAAATTTGCATATTAAGAAGACACAAAAGCAAGGACTGTGACAAAGACATTTACTGTGATGATGTGAAGACACAAGCAAATGCATTTGATGGCATCCTTTTGACTCATTAGCAACTAATGTTGGGAACAGCCTCCATGAGACCTTAGGCACAGAACGTTTCACCTCCGTGACTCTGAACTTTGGCAAAGGTTAAACAAGAAAGAGATTTATAATCTCTGCCATGTAAATTTAGTGATAGATGCTTCTCTCACCCCACTAAGACAGAAAGAAAATTTTTAGACTGTTTCTACTAAGTGAAAGAAAGTAAGACAACCTTCCACATGCAGTTTGTCAATTTTAAAGGATAAAATTTCCTTTTTTCTCTCTGTCATATGTGTCCGGCTGAATTATCCTTCAGAAATAGCATCTCAACAAATATTCCTCCCAATAGCATATTGTAAATTAAAATCATGTGAGGGTTGGCAGAACAAATTATCTTACTTTGTTAGTTTATCCATCTTACTGGCTCTATTTTGAAAACTGATTACTAGAGCAAATTATGATTCAATACACAGATGTGCAGTGTATGCAGCAATTAATTTTTCCACTCCCACTAAAATATTTTTCTGTAATATAATGTTTGCACTGGTTTGTGGTCATTTTAAATAATCAAGGTAAGAATACCCTACCAGCTGAAGCAATCTAGAAAACATGATTTAGGACTCTATGGATTGTTTAGTTTGTTTCTACAGAGAAATAATTTTTTTTTTCTTTTTAAATCTACTTAAATAAGATTACTTCTTATTTGTAATTGTCCTTCAGCATGCTGAAAAAAAAAAGAAAGCAGCATCTAAAACAGCACTATAAGGCAAAATGTAAAATTTAGGAAACAGAAAGCAATGCAAACGCCATTGTGAAAATTCATTCATAAAAAATACTTGGCAATCCTGTCGGAAAAGAAAATATGTCACTTCTTAAATCCAGCAAAAGAAGAGTTAAGATGACGGAAAACAGCTCTGTGAAATTTGGTGAGCTTTTTACATTTTTAGTAAAGTCAAAAACATTCACTTACCAGAAATCAATAGAAATACAGATATACAGAATTATGTGTAATAAAGCTGCAGCATTGATTGCATTAATAACTACAGACATCTAAAGACTTCTGTATAAAAAGTGTTCCTTCTCTTTTTGTATAGAACACACTGATTTGTGTCATCCACCTTCCTTCATTTCACAGATGAAAGTTTAGTGTTTTTTCATACCTTTGTTTCGTTAACATCCTCCACTTCCGAGTTCCACCATTATAAAATGATGAGTGAAAATGCATTTATCACCTAGAACACAAAGCTTTGTTAATTTCATTTTTCTCTTAAACTTCATTAATTTCTACACACTAAGCTAAACTATACTTTTAAATTAATTAAGGATCTGATTATTTTGGCTACAGTATATCATTATCCTATTTCTATGTATGCAGAAATGAAGATACAGATCTGCATATATTCTTATTTATCTATAGTTGCATGCACATTCCAAAACAACCAGTGGAACCTCTTGTGCATGCCAATTCAAACCTGTTTAGATAATCATTAAAACCTGGGGGTCAGATATTTTGTGCTATTTCTCCAGTGTATCCAGGATGGATTTGATGACTCCAACACTAGAGTGAAACTTCTGTTTGTCCTTGTCATTTCTTCCCTTTTACTTTCCATCTCAGCTGTGGATAAGTTATTTATATATTTACACAGAGATGTACCACTGAGCATAAAATTTAGGCATGGAAAATTTTACAGCTTTTAATTTTTTTTCTTTTAAAAAATATTTATTCATTTAAACCAAAACCAGCTGTTCTCTTTTCTGGGTCATCTTCAAGATGCGCTGTATTTGATTTATTTTTCTTGAAGGTCTGACTCCTAGTCTAATTTTTCCTTTATATTTTCAAAGTTCATGCCTGTGTGACTCCAATTTAAATCAATATCTAAACCCTATGGAATTAAGTGCTTTTGCAAATGTAACCTTTTGTGACAGAGTATCTGCGTGTGCTCTGAAGTAGACTCTGCAAAAATAAAATGATCTTTGCAAAATCTGCAGTCAGATCCTTCTCACCTCCCTTTAGTCACTTAACTGGCACCGTGGGCTTCTATGCATGGTCTAGATCATCTTGAGTCACAGATGTCACAGAGAGCAAGGCAGTAAGAGAGGCACTGCAGCTCCAGCTAGCAGAGAACAGCCATGTTCTTATCCAAGAACTCATGGAATCCTCATGGCTTGGGTGCAGGAGGCATCCCACTAGATGAAACAGCTGCCCACAGTGCAGGGGTTCCTTCCTGCTAATGCACACAGACCAGAGATGTTCCTGTCACCTGCTTTTAGAGACACATACATGGCTTTCCTATTGGCTGATTGATGTCTGTCACTCCACATTTCCAAAAACAAAAAGCAGTTGAAACTGTCCTGTGTAGAGCATTTCAATTCTGTGTTCTCTTGGGTAGAAGCAGGGGAAATGAGATCTTAAATTGGAAGATGTAATTGATACTAAGGGCCTTACTCCCCATGAATCTCTACCCTAGCCACAATGATCCTTACTGAAATGATTCTTAACTAGAGATAGAGGAAGGAGCTAATATCGAGTATTGGCAAATTATTTCCTTAGAGAGTCAGTTGTTACCTTTCAAAAAAAGTCACTGCTAAAAAGAAGTCTGTGAAAGTGAGGTCAGCACCCTTTCTGATCTGCCTGCTGGAGGGAGACATTTGGGAGCAGCCCATGTTTCGTTCCAGCACGCTGAATGCCAGATACTACAGCAGGCTTTCCAGAAGGACAAGGCACTTCCATCCAAAAAGCGCAAGAGACGGCCGAGTTCTGCCCACACAGAGCCTGTGGCAGCACCTCGGCAGCTCTTTCCCCGCCAGTGGCCTCATCCCTGCCCCCACAGTCTGATGGAAAAGGAGAATGTGCACCTGGTGCTCAAGTCTAGAAGTCTGTCGCCTTGTCTGACCTCCAGATGGGTGACACTCCTCCTTCTCTAGCCTGGAAGACAAGGAAAACATTTATAAGGCCTGCCTGTGACTTTAGGGACACCTCTTGCCAAAGCACAGCAGCAATGGCCTGAGCGTGGTCACCTCCTGTAGCAGCCCTAAACAGGGAAAAAGTGGGAACCTGACCCATTGCTTCCCTAAAAGAGTGAACTTTTTCTCCTGACAGCCAGCTCCTGCATTCAGCTGGCAAGAAGGCAAGGCAAGCTTTCATTATCACTTCTTCCAGCAAAGCAACGAGAAGGAACAAGCTATTTCCTTCCTGCAGGAGGTTCATTGCCATCCCTTAGTGGGGAGTAACAGGAGAGAAGGAGGAGGGGAGAACAGGTAAATATCCCTTTCAACTCAGCATATCCTGTGATCTGATTTTCTTTCCTCTCTCATAAAGAAAAGTGCCGATCATCACTGACAAATAGCAGTTACAGGGAATGAAACAATAACCAAACAAAACATTGTCTTTTTTTCTGAATTACATTTAAGATTTCACTACTGCTTGAGCTTCCAAAAGAGCAGCCATGTTCCTCTGAGGTGCAGAGAAGATTCAAGCCTGCTTCAGACCAATAATTGCACCTACCTTTGACCCAACAAGGCAACAGTTGTTTTCAGACGTACAAATGAGTTTAATAAGGGTCCCAGCAAGACTCTGAAATTATGGTTGACTTGTCACACCTCCAGCCCCCCAGGCTACATTTAGTTATTGATCTGTTTATTGCTTCCGCTGAGCGAACCACCTCTGTCAATCCACCTCTGTCAGAAGCCAGCCTGCAGCATGCAGCGGACACTGTTATTAGTATTTAAGTGATAAATGAGACATGCATTTCATTCAGCATGTTTGTGAAGCAGAAAATACTTATTTTTTCAAAAGAACAAATACATAGGAAAGTCAGCAAGTTGCTTCCTTTTTCGTTTCTTGCTGCAAGCAGTAATCATATTTACTGAGCTCCAGGTGGAATTGCCCACATGAAACAAAATGCTGCTATTAAACTTTGGTGTTTTGGTTGAGCATCTTTGGAATAAATATTAAAGAAAAGGAAAAAAAGGAAAGGAAAGGAAAGGAAAGGAAAGGAAAGGAAAGGAAAGGAAAGGAAAGGAAAGGAAAGGAAAGGAAAGGAAAGGAAAGGAAAGGAAAGGAAAGGAAAGGAAAGGAAAGGAAAGGAAAGGAAAGGAAAGGAAAGGAAAGGAAAGGAAAGGAAGGAAAGGAAAAGGAAAGGAAAGGAAAGAAAGGAAAGGAAAGGAAAGGAAAGGAAAGGAAAGGAAAGGAAAGGAAAGGAAAGGAAAGGAAAGGAAAGGAAAGGAAAGGAAAGGAAAGGAAAGGAAGGAAAGGAAAGGAAAGGAAAGGAAAGGAAAGGAAGGAAGGAAAGGAAAGGAAAGGAAAGGAAAGGAAAGGAAAGGAAAGGAAAGGAAAGGAAAGGAAAGGAAAGGAAAGGAAAGGAAAGGAAAGGAAAGGAAAGGGAAAAGAGAAGAGAAAAGAGAAAAGAGAAAGAAGAGAAGAGAAGAGAAGAGAAGAGAAGAGAAGAGAAGAGAAAAGAAAAGAAAAGAAAAGAAAAGAAAAGAAAAGAAAAGAAAAGAAAAGAAAAGAGAAAAAAGAAAAGAAAAAAGAAAAGAAAAAGAAAAGAAAGGAAGGAAGGGGGGGGGGGGAGGGAGGGACTCATTCCAAGACTCACTAAAGTCTGTGAGTGTCTTACTAAGGACTTCAGTGAATGGTTTTTATACAAGCTTAGAAAAATACAAACATTCAACCCAGTCCTGGAGTTCACGTGTTGCTTGGCAGTTCCTTCCTCACACATAGGAGCATTGCAGATTATATTTGTCTCTCTTGTGCACAGAGGGAGAGGCTTGGTCCTGCCTGGGGGTGCCAGATGATCCTACCCCTCCCAGGGAAAGACATTTCAGGCCTCAGAAGAGCTGGCATGCTGTCTTCATGGCTCATCCTGTAATTCTTCTCAAAGCCCTTATGGTGAACACCTCAATCCTCCAGGCTCTAAAGCAGTGAGTCCCTGGCTGGCACACATGGGCACACACAGGGTTTACACCTCAGTGAGACATCCTTGTGCCCAAAGCTGAATGCACTATGAGCCTTGCTGAAGTCACCTCATCATGAGGGAGGCACAGGGAGTATATTCATTATTGTTTCTCCAGTGGCCCAGCAGATCCTGCACATTCAGCACAGGTTAGTGACCTTACTAGGGGTTTTAGAAAGTGTTCGGTTATTTCATCTGTCTTGAAGCAGATGGAAGAGGAGACAAAACCTGCTGGCATCTGAGGAAAGTTCTGTCTCATGAGTACAGCCACAGCACATTTACATTCAACTTTTTTGCTCCAAATCATCCTGAAAAATGTGGAGAGGATCCAGAGCAACAGCAAAACCCCTCAGTAGCTTTTCCACTTTCCAAAGGGGATCAAGATGAATGAAGAGCATGTATTTCTTCCTGATTGTAACATTCTTTCTTGTTCACTTAAGACTCTCTGCCCACCAAAAAAGGAGTAATTTCGCAACTTAATAATGCAAAAAGCCTGTGTCCATTTGCATCCACTGGCCTCCTAAAACACCACCTGTAGCCTGCAGTTTTTCCTTTCTTGAGGACACACTGAGGCAAGAGGACATTAAAGCCCTCATGTCAACCAGGACTACATTCTGCAACAAGAGCCTGTGATTCTGCCCAGAGCCAGGCTTGACATGCTGGAGAGAAGGGGCTCAGAGCTGGGCTCTGGATCAGAAGAATTTCTCCAGAGGAGGAAGAGAAGTTGGGATCTGACCATTCTGCCACAGTGCTTTCAAAAGCCACCTTCACACTTTAAGGAACACTTTATTGCTGGGTATTAGCCAGGATAACCAAAGTTAAATATGCTTGATCAGGGATTTAGAAATTCTGCTAGTTGCAACAGCCGGACAATTTATTCCATACCTGCTCATTCACTCCTAAATCATGACTGACTGGTGCTCCCCTCACATTTTATGCTGAAATCTTATAACAGGCTCAGTTTCCCTATCCCCTGGGTACTCTTCCTGTTCCTGAAAAAACATGATAAACAGACTCTTACCTAACCTTGAGTTGACAGGGTCTTTAAAGCTTGCAATATATCATTCTTCCTGGTACTGAAAATGTGGAGAGTACTCACCTGCTTAAGCAGACAATCTAAAAACAAACTCAATCTGCAAGTGTGTCTTATACTACTTAAATTTGATTTACTACAATTATTGACAAGGCTGTTACACCATACATGCTATCTTACCACACAAATCCAGAAACTATGAAGATTCAATGTTAAACATTATTAACATTCAATATGCCCTGGATATATCCTACTTAATAGAAAATCAGATTTTTCATGGCACTGTTAAAATCTTTTTTCCCTTCGAGGAGTTCTAGCCTAGTTTTTGGGGTTTTTTTTAATACAAGATAGAAATCCCAAAGTCTTCTATTTCAAATCGTAAGAGAATAGAACAAGAAAGGCTACACTGCATCTGCCCTCCAGCACCTCCATTACCTCCAGCAAACCTTTACAGGGAGGAACAAGCAAATGGGGAAATGCCTGAAGACAATTCCAGGAGGAATTCCAGAAAGAGCCTCTTGGATGGAGGTGGAAGGAAGTGGCTATTTGCTGGGAGAAACTGCCATGAGAAAAACAACTATGAGAGTGGGGAAGTCTATTAGATTTGAGAAAGAAAATGAACACACCAATTTGGGAATGATTACCTTCAGGGAAGGACTGGAGCAAGTGAGAGCAAAGGCTGGATCCAGTCCTTGCACTTTCAAGACTCATTTCTCATATTCTCTGAATAGGTTTGTCCACAGATCTGCTAAAATATTTTTCTGTCCTAAAATGTCCCAGACCCACTGAAGCAAAGCAGCACTATGCACTGCAGTAACAAGGATATCTCTCTCTCACACACAAAATTCACTGCTAGGGATTTCACACAGCACACTCTAAAATTATATTTGTCATCTGTGATCTATTAAGCCTCCTATCTACAGCAAGTTAATGAGATTTTTTGAAAATTACGCCAGTTACCAGCTACAACCAGAACTATAGTCAGAAAGGATTACACCCTGTGTTGCATTCACATATATAGCACACGCTGTTTGGATTCGAAAGCACAACAGGAACAATTTGCTGAGACATCGTGGTACCATGCCCAGATTATATCGTTTTCTAAGACACAATCAGGGAAGGAATTATCCCTTTCCCATGGATCTAAAGGAAAATAAATTAAGAAAAAATAGGATTGGTCTCAGAAAGCTGCAGTATCCAGGACAAGAAAATCTCCTGCTTTGTGAAAGGAATGGCATAGGTGTCAGTTAGTGGCCATAAAAAGATCCAAAATAGACCTGAAAACTGGAGGATTTGCACCAGGGAAAGTAAAGAAGGAGGAAATAGAGCAGGCAAGCCACAGACTCTGTACCAGCATCTGAAAGCAAGATGTGCATCTAATGAGCCTGGAGAAAATGGCCTTTTGTCTGCCAAGTGCATGGCCAGAGCAGCAAGAAACCTCTGAAGCAAACTCCCGTTAATTTTCCTGTGCTCCAAGGAAGCCTTGTATCTCCACAGCTGTGTGTTAATGTGTGATGTACAGGGACAACATAGTAAGTCCAAGACAAAATACCAGCTAAAGCCAGAGGTGGAGGGGCTGGAGGCCAAAATTGCTGCTGAGGGAGGCATATACCATGAGCAGGTTTGCCTTTGTAGTGGGCATGGAGCTCTGCAGGCAGGGGATGCTAACACAGACCATGCCCAGCCCTCTCTTATGTCACTTCCCCCACCAGACAGAGGGACAGCACTCAGAGACAGGAGTCACCAAGCCCAGGTACTGAGCAATACTTAACCCTATTTTCAGGGCAGAAAAGCCAACCCATGAAATTATTCATTTTTTCTTCAATTCCTTTGAATTGTTTCATTCTGATAATCTGAGGAGCTGGCAGGGCAGGAACCCGGCCACCAGGTTAAAGTAGGTATTTGAGTCAAATTGCTGGCAGAAGAAGTGACCTTCCACTTAGCAGAAAATAACTACTTCTGAGGTTGGTTTGGGTGTACTTATCAAAGATGTAAGTTGTATCTGTTCTGTGTGGCAAGCTCAGTTATCAATATTTCAGATCCATCTCTGTGGGGTATCAAGTAACACCTTGATCCTAAAGTAATAAAAAAATCTACTGTTCAATTTTATTCTTCCATTATGAATCATATTAACCTTTAATTATGCATCCACTCAGTCACCAGGTCCAGCACCTTCCCATTTCCATTTGCAAAAAAATAATTAAAAATTATTCTGGGTATGGAGACCCTCCACTAGACCACTGCTAGGCTTTACCTGGAAACTTCCACACCTTTGCTCAAATTCAACCTTTCTGCTTCAATTCTTCTTGATTTAGACTGACAAAATTGCTTTTTATCCTTCTGTGCAGTGTGAGCCTCTGAAATGTTTTATGTCCCCATAAGGATGAAACAGAAGTTGTTCTTCTCTGGTTTACATTTGGAGGAAAGGCAGAAAGAAATCTTTACCTCTCCAGCATATGGCATACAAAAAGCATGGGAAGATTTGCAGCCTGCTCCGTGCTGCTTCATGTTTCCTGTACCTCCACTTCTTTGGAAGGATGGATAGGGGATCAGCGAGCTCTGAAACAGCAGATGAATACAGTCTGGAACAGACTGAGGCTTCTCTTGTCTGCTTGGTCTATTGCCTCTGGAGGAACTAGACAATCACGGGCCCGCCTGGCGTCTGCTGATGTCTCCCAGGAGATGAATATTGTTGAGGAAAGAGCACAGATCTTCCACAAATTTATGACTCAGTTCATCCACTTCTACTATTCATCTAGATATTGTAATAACTCGACTTATGTGTTACCATGTTCCTAGAAATATCACTTTCTCTCTTTGTCCTATCTGCAGTGCTATTTCAATAGTATTTTTCTTGGTATTTAGGCAATCTCAGCTAACACAGCTATTCCCTAATGTTATTAAAAATGCCATCAAACCATGCAGCAGTTATATACAATAAGATATAACTTCCAGTCTTGCAAGGCAGCTTCACCCTCTAACACCCATGGATCACAGGAATCCTAGAGCAGCCCAGGTCATTTACTCTCATAATGGTGAGAAAAAAGAGCCTCTACCCAGAGCATGTTTACTATGAAGTTAAGCTACATCAAGAAATTCTATGTATTTCAGTAGGTATTTTCTTATGTCTTACACTTGGAAGAGTCAGACCAAGCTCTCGCTGCTTCTGGCAGGAAGGTGCAGTTGACAGGAAGGCTCCGCATCAGAATTCCTTCACCTCATAAAAATACTCCACTGGAAACCTACAGGGTTTCCAAAGGAATAGGAAAGGAAGATCACAATAAACTACTTATGAAAAGGGCAGACAAGGGCCTACAGAAAATACTGGTGGATGCTCACTAAGAGCTGAACAGGCAACTTCATTGGCATCATCAGGTCCCTGTGTTCCTCTGGTATGAAAGATGGGAGCTTTTTACTTTCAGGATATTATTAATATTTACATAGAAATTAATCTAAGAGCATCCACACAAACTAGAATCCCAACTTTTAAACAATTTTTTCTTCAAGACATTTTCCATGGGATCACTCTAGAAATTGCCACCTGCAATGTATTTACCCCATTTCAAGATCTTATTTCTGTCCGGGATCTGAGTTCAGCCTAAGCTCTCCACTCAACACATACCAAAAGAAAAATTGGGCTAATTTGACCATAAACATGTACCAGCTGAAATGGGTCTATATTAAATTATGTAATAGTCCTCATGCACAACATCAGCTTTGTTGTAACCTCTGTCCCCAGGAGGTGTAGTGTCTCAGAATGTTTAGAAGAAGAAAAGCTTTTCAGAAACAGCAATATTCAAAGGTGCGCAAATGTATTTTCTATTTTAGTTATCTGAGGTTTTATGTATTATTCCTGTTCCCCAAAACAAACAGAAAATATAAGCTACAGTTAAATAATTCATGAAATTGTAAAATAATAATAAAAACTTAGTTTTATAAAAGTATAAAATTTTAGGAGAGTAGAATCAGGGCCAGTGTGTAAACTTATATTAATAGCATATTACATTTATTACCATTATGATCATCAAACCCAGGAGAAGAAACTGCCAGTGGAAAAACAGGCTTGTGTTGAAAAATCAACATAGTACAGCCCACAAATGCATTTATAGGAGTACTGAAAAGAATATTGGTAGATTTCATCTTGATTTTAATTTGCACTAAAATTCATGTGAGAAGCCATTATAGCCATAAAGGGTAGCAAAGCAGGCCAATAATACTATTTAAAAATAAAAACTAAAAGCATTTTTAATAGCTGAGCTCTGGTTTGGCATTAAAATACATTGGTGTGATGTATCAACAAAGAGCCTAACACTGCAGAAAATGGAGACAGTAAATTCTATTATTCTCCTCCCTGACTTTTTCTATGCTGCTTACTTAAAATACATAAAAAAATCACTAAATACCTAAGGAAGCAGTTCAGATTTGATGTTTGAAAACTCCCTTATTTCTCTTGGCACTTAGTTTAGTGAGAAAGAAACTCACTAGACAATTTAGAAAACTGTTTTGCAATGGTTACAGCACTGGAACCTGACTGAAGTCTCATTTTGATCCATGATAAAATCAACACCATCTTCTGTAGGAAGTAGAGCTGACCAAAACTATTTCACAGACAGAAAGTTCATCAAAACCCACACGTTTGGAGAAAATGAAAGTGTGACTTGGGAGATATTGACCTGGCCATGTATCTGCTTGCAATTCATGATAAAGTTTGAAAAAAAGAGAAAGGGATTTTAGAAAAGTTTAAATGGGTTTTCATCTTTACAAAGACACAATGTTTTATAGTCATATGTGAAAGGAACATTTCAACATATTATTCCAAAACAGTCCCAGTTTTGGGACTATCCTACAGTTTTAAAATATATAAAACTGGACTTAAAGAGGAAACCAATATTTATCTTGTTTGAATATATGCAAATATCAGTCTATAACAAAATATTATTTTCTAGTCTACCCAAATTATTTTAAATTATTTAGGTTTAAAACTGAGCTATAATGTCCATGTTCTTTGTGCTGTCAGATATTTTGGGGGGAAATTTTTAAGAATACTTTTTGTATTTATGCTTTTAAAAAAGCTTCCTAAGTGATGAAACAACTTTATTTCCTTTGAGATTATGCATTATATAAATGCCATGGAATGGACAAAATAGCACTGAAAATAGGTATCATTGATGAATAGTACCTGAACATTAAAACCAGAAAAAAATTTAATCAATGCAAATGTCAAATTACCTCTTTGAAAGTGTAATATTTCAGACAGAATTCTTGCTTTTATTTTGATCTTGATCAGTTAACAGCATAGCCTAGCCTTACCTAACCACCCAGAGAGGCATAGCTGATTTTTTAGCTCTTAGCTTTTGCTCCCTAAGAGGTCAGAACACAAACTCTGATACACACCCCATTTGCCCAAAAGCAAATAATTGCAAAAGGACCTAAGTTCCTTTCTTCCAAATTTTCTGCCAATTGACTTATACAATTACATGCTCTTTGTTTGTAAATATCTGTGACTCATCTTACTTTTTTTAAAATTTTTTAGTATCTACATAAAAAAACCACCCATTTCACCCAAGGCTTTAGAGCTTTTACACACAAAGCCTCTAAGTCAGTGCATCTTTGTCAGCACACAAACATTCCCCAGGGTGCATGAGTCAGTGACTCACACCGTCACGATTCCTCGACAAATATCGCTTCCCATAGTGCCTTTCCCTATTCTGGAAATGTTAAAAGGAGCAGAGTCGTGCCCTACTCCAAAACCCAAAAAGTATAGAAAAAATGTTTCAAAGCATAAAAATACATTTTGAAATTCATTACTTCAAACTCCATGAGAATTTTTATGCGCCATATTTTTCTTCTACCACTGGGAATCCAGTCTCATCACGTCACCTGACAATAAAGACACAGAAAGAGAAAATAACAACATAAATTTTGATTGAAAAAACATCATTTTATGCTACTCCTGACCATCAGGAATTCATCAAAGAACCAAGAAGAATATTAGGTCTGTGCTCCAGCCACGATACACCTCTAATTATTCTAACCCTTTTAAAAAGCAACAGGTTTTGTTGTAACAAAAATATGACAAAGAAATAGCTTGAGAGGGAAGGAGAAAACTTCTAAGCTGTCCTCAAGAGTCTCAGCTTTCAGCTGAGAAGAAAAACTTGTTTAGACTTGGGGAAACCTCCTCTAAGAAAACCAAACTGTTATCTGTGATGCTTTGAAGTCCCCAAAGACATTGAAATGTTGATCTTCACAATACACTGCCCCACGCATCTTTGGAAGAACTAACTGCTTATTCAAGGCATGAAATAATGGAAAAGATGCATTATATCAAAGCATTAGGCTTTGGAAAGCCTAAGCATTAGGCTCAGGAAAGGTTAGAAGAAAATGACAGAGGGTTAGGCAAGCAGGGACAGGTGTTATCAACATGAAGCAAGATTGGAAAGGAACTCACAAAATAAGCAACTCTTTTTAGTTAAGAAGTTTGGGAAACATTATCTATGTTGTGTACTCCAGCATACATGAGGAAGATGCTGTGTGTTGTCTGATGATGCCAAGGACACTGAAGAAAATGCAAGTTCCTTGTGAAGGTTCTCCCCAAACTTATGACCAACCCATACAGAAAAAATGACTACATTTTTTACCACATTTTAGAAAAAGATGTACACTGGAGACAGTTTAGTGACGAGCAATGAAGAGAGGCTTGTTGCAAACTCTGGATAAAGAGCGAGAAGCTCTGCTTTCCCAAGTTGGGGTAACCCCTTTCAGAGAGTTTTGGCCTCTGCCTCAAAGGCAGAGGCAAAAACTTTAACCAACAGCTGGAGTTTTATGCAGTTTATGACGTGGACTACCATAGTTTCAAAGTGGGAGGTCCCCGTTGAGGTTTTGAACAGGAAAAGGGAGAACTTTCTGAATTCCAGTCACCGCAGTGCTTCAGACAACTCGAGGAAAGGGTTGCCAGCCAGTCCATAGTTTATCATTACTGGCTTTACTGTGAAATATTTCCTATATCTGATATTGTAACTGGTAACTTTTCTTCTGATGAAAACATTTCTTTTCTAGCATTTTTACTTTTACAACACTTTATGCTCGCAAAAAAATTTGTGATGGGGGTTTTGCTCATCTCATAACACCGATGGAAGCACTTTCCCTCTGTGACCCTCAGAGACTTTGAGTCCCTACACTCAGTTCTGATTCCTACCTTGCTTTTTCCTTTAATCCTACCTGGAGTCACTTAAAATGGTGCACTGTTTACAACAACGTGCTGAAGCTTTTCAAGTCCATCTGATGAAATATTATTAATAATTCATACTAATATAATAAATCATTTATGTTTCTGCAGAAGAATTTATCACACTGTCTTGCCTGAAACTCTTCTCTTTCGAGGTCCTATTTGTCATACACAAATACCACTGGCAGAACTCAATCTGAAAACATGTTTCTGCCAGTCAGACCTTAGGAGGTAGGAGTGCTCCCTGATGACAGGATTGCTTTTGTAGGGTAAATTTTGCATGACTGCAAAACTTCTTGAGTAATATTTTTTGAAGTTAAAAACCCCAACGACTGAAATCTCAGTAACAGAAATGCATGGGAATAAAGTGGTCTTCTAGCTATGGATGGAGGGGCACGTGCAGGGGATGGTAACAGAGAATCAGTAGCAGTTAGAAAATTATACCCTTTTGAGAACAATGCAATTAGTTATAAAGAAGATTTCATTACTTCCTATAAGTACTCAGGATGGACCCCATCCTTTTCAATGTGTTAAATGGAGAAGTGGTTTGTCACTGAAGAACTTTTTAACCATTATTAGAATCAAAAATTCTAGACCACCTCTTCAAGAACATTATACTCATTGTCTAAAACCCCTTTTTGTCAGACACAAAGACAGAAGACCCAAGCAACTCCAGGCATTACCTGCTTTTCACATGGGGTTGTGGCTCTCTGCATCTGACAGCAAGACAATCAAGGATTTTATTTAGGTTTTTGTATTAAACATAGTCCATAGAAAATGGGGTTCATGGTCAAGCAAGGTTTTTTTTCTTTCCACCTTCTTAATATTTTTACTCAGTCCCCGGTTCTGCCATAATGGTGACTGCTAAACCTTGTCCCATGTACTCTTGTGAGCTCAGTATAGATTCCCATTAAGTCAACAGCAGCTTCTTCACTGGCAGCAGCATTTGAGCCAATTACTGCACTGTGAAAGGGGACAGAAAACTCCCGTGGCAGTTCAACTAGAACAGAAATACCCAAATGCTCCCACCAGTCCTCCTCAGCTGAATGGGATTCATCAAATAAGACCTCAGTTCAAGTCACTGTTTTCTTTAAGCTGATAGCCAGAACTCAGTTGTTATTGCTACTACTCTGCAAAGACCTTGGTTGCTTTAAGAGAACACTTGCTACTTCACCTCCACTTTTGTAAACTCATATTCTTCAATCTCCGTTTGTCCCTGAGGCCTCTCTTTCCCATTGTGGGAAAAATCAATCGCAGTCTGTGTTTTACCAGAACACAGAGGAAATTTCCCCCCGACTCATAGTAAATTGGGTATTCCTGCCTTCCTTACAGAACTGATTGCAAAACATATGGCAAAAGTCCACCGGAATCTCCAGGCTCAGTATTTTAAGGTTGAAGGTCTTTCTTGGGTACAGTCTGAACTAACATCTGAAGAAATATTTCTTCACTTTTTTCTCATAAGTAACCTTGTCTGACACTTTGGTTCCACGTCTTCCCTTTGAGAGCCTCCTTTCATTTAGCAGCATGCTCACAGGAACTTAACCAACTCCACAAAAAGAGCTGAGCCCCGGAAGACAGCTCTGGCAGGTAAAAGGAATGAAGGACTGAAAATTTCAGCAAATCTCCAGGAGGTGCAATAACAATGCTCAGCACATTGTCATCTTTCCTGTCATTCCTAGGTCAGTAACAGAAATCAATTTCTATATGAAACCAGCAGAACCTGGAGCTAGAATATTGCTGCAGGTGTTGGATGTCCTTTTATTTGAAAGCCTTCTCATGCCAATTTTTAAAAATCACTGGAGTTCTCAGCTCTGCACATCAGGTATGACTTCTTTTTGTGCACAATATGAGAATTCAATTACTGTGGGACCTATTCAAAGAAAAGAACTTGAAAGCTTCAGCATAAATTCAAGTGGTGTTCAAGATGGATAATACACTTCAGTCGCTAACATCTGCATATCTAAAATACTGCACTATCCAGCAGAGCAGTCAAGCCCTCTCCACAAACTCAGCAGGACAGCTCTCCAGTCTGCTGGCTAAAAGGTCAGATGTTAAACTGGTTTCACAACACTACAGGAAAGCTTAGAATCTAACAGAAGGAAATAAGCCCTTTGCAGACTATGACAAGGGTTTGAGTAGTACATGGTTTGAAAAGTAGTGACAACAGCTTAAGGGTAATAAAATACAGTAAACACTTTTGTTGTCTATTACACTATTGACAAGTAAAATTATACCAAGTCCATTATTTCAGTTTATGGAATAGGCAAAAATATGTTTGTATTTTGGCTAGTCCCTTAGCTTGAAAACATAAATGGAAAGTGCTGATTGTGATGGATTTTTTATCGCATATTTATTTCAATGAACTGAGAAATATAAGAAAACTACCACTTCTGGCTGATGCAAAATCTTGTTTCCCCCTACCTCTAATGTAAAAATGAGAAAGCTGAAGCACTTAAATGCCTTAAGAACATATATTGAAATCCCAGAAGTACTTTGGCCATTCTGCACTGCTGCAGAGGTGAGCATTGAATTGCCTTTTGACTTTAAGCCAATTAACCCAACCATACATGAAGAATGAAGTCCTAGCAAGATAATATGGTCTATTTTAAAGAGCTATAAAAACAGAACACCGACCCTGAAACAGATTTAGCTACATCCTTGTACGTATATCACAACAGCAGCTGAAATTCACTTTGTTCCATCCTGTGAACATGTAAAACAAAACTAAGGGTGATTTAGCCCCATCCCAAGAGTAGTAAACCAACCTCCAAACAAATCATAACTCAGTCTGTACTTTCCAAACCTCACTTTTCAATGGACTGTCTCTGCTTATGTGTCCATAGATGCCACAGTGTGTTTTATTCCAGGTTCTCATCTTAAATATCACTTCCAAGACAGCAGATTAATACCATCTAGCCTTTTCTTTCTAGTAGTATTTCTAGAACTTTTCAGCTTGGAATTATTGAAACACTACCCTTTATTTAGTAAGTTAAATGACAGTTATCAAATCAAGTCAAAACTTCTGATCAACTGGGAATGGGAATGCTTTTCCCTCCTGGTACTTTTACCTCTCTCCCCCCCAGAGTATTTTGACCCGTCTGGAACAATTTATATTGATTTGTTTCATAATTTATTTGAGATCAATGAAATTTTTTTTTTTTTCAAATGCCCATAATTAAACAAAATTAATTCCTTTTTAACATGAAATTTTTCATTTTACTGGGATTTTTTAATCTTTGTGCTTGTTTTCCCTCTTTTCTTTTTGATAGCTTGTGTGTATGTGACACAAAAATGGCCACTAAACTCAGCTTAATTTGCAGATAGCTTCATATAATCTAAAAGTTATAAATATTTTATCAGAAAAAAAGCTTTATGAAGCTCTTTCAATAGCCTTTTAATTACAACAGAGCAAAGCACAGGAGAGGTGAGAAAATTGAACATGATTATTTTATAAACAGAACAACCATGCTCAAGTTCTAACAAAGAGTTTTCACTCGTTTTTCAATTCATTTGGGTCCTCTTGTCTTTGAAAGGGGTGCCACCCCAAACTCAGTAAAGGTTTCTTCCCAGAAAAATGACGTTTATGCCAGGACACACAATTTGCATAGCAACAGCAGTTTATGCATATTATTTACCAATCCTTTGGCAGCCCAACTGGGCTGTCTGCAGTTTAAAGCAATTTTCAGTATTCATATATTTTAAAAGTATAGCTGCTGAACAGACACGCTTTTTGGACAGTGGCAGTAGACCATATATTGCTAATCCACACAATATGAGATTTGGGGTGGTGTGATGATCTTGCTGATCTGCTGTAGGGATGCTGGATGAAATACTTGTTGGAAGTATCTTTACTCTCTCCTGTTTGACAAATGCCACTGGCCTTTCAGCAGGGCACTGGAGTGGAAGAGGATGTTTGGGCAGCATGGCATGCTATGGTCAAGGGAAATGTGCCATTAAGCAACTGTATAATTATAAATTGCCTCTGAGAGGCACACACTTGCACAGCAGATGATGTTCTTCCCAGAAAACATGGCACAGCAAGAATAAAAGGCTGTTCCTTACAAAATTCATATTGGATAGGCTTATCAAATTCAGGTGTTTTCTCTTCATGAGAATATTTCTATCCAATAATTAAATTTGAATTGAATAAAATATTTATACCTTGGCAGCTATCAATTAACACCATAAGGGCTCACATTAAAGAACATACATAGTTTTAAGACAGGATTTATTGTAACAAAAGAAGACAGATGAATTGTTGATATTACACAGCATTATTGACATGGCATTGTGATGCTTTTATTTAACTCAATAACAGATGGCTCCATATACTCACTTGGAGCAATATATGCTATGTGAATTCCCAGCGTGCCTGCCTATTTCTCAGCTGTGACTGACTGGGGTGCCTTTCCCAAAGGTGCCAAACTAATTTGGAAATTAAGGAGTTCAAACAACAGTCAGTTAAATGAGCTCTCAGACCCACCTGCGGGGCTATTCAAGCCCAGTTTATAGAAGGGTACTGGCATCCCTGGGCCCAGCTGGCTATTTAGTAGAGAGGTTTGGTCTGCAAATTAGGCCCTGGATATAGTTCAATACCTTGCAATTCGCAAATGATAGATGAGCTTGGTTTTCCAGCTGAAGAGCTGATCAAGTGACATTCACAAAAATAAACAAGCATTTGCTACTTAGAGAGCATGTCCTGGAAGATATTTCAAAGTGTTGCCAAAGAGACAAGGAGACTGATAATGAGGACGATTTGCTTGCCATTATTCATCATAAATGCCAGAAAAGATAAAAGTTTAAAAATAAATAAAAAAGCTGATGATCTGATGACTTAGTTGTGGGTGATAATAACAGGAAGTGTTATCACTTGCAAAAGCAGCCCATCTTGGTAGTTTGAGATATTTCAAGCAGAAAACAGAAAAATATGTGCTTCATATGTACAAGTATGGCCTGGAAATATACTTGATCTTTCCCAGTTCATGGCTTTAGAATATTAGTACTGGATGCAGGGGTGCTTGCAGTCATGCACACACACACACAGCAGCCCTAGAGGAAAGTATTCCCTGGCCGTGGCACAACAGCAGAAAGTTTTTGAGGAGTTGAAATTTCAGCTCCTTCCTTTTAGGGGATATTAGGAAGCTCCTTGGGCCCTGTGGCACTGCTGCAGGCAGAGGGTGAGCAGGTAGACAAGGACAGGGAACCTTGAACTTTTCCTCTGTGCCCAGTGACTGAGTGGGAAGGACCAGCTTTGTTTATGACAAAGAATGTTAGCAGAGATCAAGAGTAAACTGACAGTGGCATGGCTTAACTTAAAACTTAGTTAATCTATGCATTGATGCCAATCATAAGGACACACAGAATCAAAGGATCAGTTGTGTCGGAAAAGACCTTTGAGATTGTCAAGTCCAACCTATGACCCAACACCACCATGTTAACCAGCCCATGGCACTGAGTGCCACATCCAGGCTTTCCTTAAACATCTCCAGGGACGGTGACTCCACCAGCTCCCTGGGCAGCCCACTCCAATGCCCATCACTCTTTCTGTGAACAGTTTCTTCCTAATGTCCAGCCTAAACCTCCCCTGATGCATCTTAAGATGTGTCCTCTTGTCCTGTCACTGGTTGCCTGGGAGAAGAGGCTGAACCCCCACATGGCTCAGTTTCCCAACCCAACAACTACTCCAGAATTCCACATCAGGGTCTTCTCTTTCTGCATGGAGGTTTCTTTTAGTGACATACAGATTTAACCTGCTGCTGTGCCATCCACTGTGACACAATTCTCAGAAGGTCAGAGTCATCTCTTGTCTCTCACAGCTCAGCAAACAGCTGACTTGCACATCAGTTCTTGCAAGCAATATTCTGTGGAGCACATAAGTGCATTTGCATTCATACACTGTGCATATATAATTACACATGGGTCATACTCCTGATCATATTACTCTTCAAAGATTGTTTTGTTTCTGTAAATTTATCTGCCACAGACAAGATAAAATTTGGAGTTCTCACTTTTTAATTTTGTTACTGTAAACAGTGTCAGCATCACATTTCCATAATCACTGCTGTTATGAAACATAGGAACACTACCACAAGAATACTGTGTGTTTCTTTACAGTGTTTTAATCACAAATTGGTGCCTCAAACTACCTAACGGAGGGATTCCAGTATGAGTAATAACTATAAAGACATGACATACCAGAGTAGCTCCTCTCCAGTTAAGATATCACTTAATATGGGATCAAATACTCAAATAAAGGAAACATGTGTTCCTCTTAAATGTAATTTAATCTTATGTCATTGTTCAGGGGAAGCACAAGATATAAACTTAGTGATCTTCATCTGGGAGGATGGCTGAGGGGATACCCTCAAATGTTGAAAATGGGATGCAAGCTCAGGGTGAAATACCACCAAATATACTTCTGTAAAGAAAGCAGTTCCTGACGGTTTTCTGGTGAGGTTGTTGAGAGCTAATACAAGAGAGCTGATTGTGAATGATTCAAAGGAGCCGAAAGTTGTAAAGAATATTGCACAGATGATGAACCCTCCAAACCACAGAAAGCTATGGCTGCAAATCCATGGAAAAACATGCCTCTTCAACCCACAAGTGAGAATTCCCAGTGCAGTAGCTGATCTCTAGTGAAAATGTTGCAAATCGTATACAAATTAGTATGAATATTTATCAAATGTTTTAATTAAAATTATCAAGCCCTTAGATTACGTGCCAAAAAAAAATCAAAAGAGATAACAACCATGAAACAGAAACAGTATAGCAGAACAAAAACTCAGCTGGGACCTCCAACAGCAGCCAAGGAAAATCACATCATGTGAGCAACCCACAGCCTTAATTCAATGATATTCAGAAAGCTTGAACATCCCAAAGGGTGCATGTTGCTTGAAAACGGAATTCATTAATGTTCAAGCTGAAAAATCAATACAAGAAACCCGCTGAACTAAAAAGCATATGGCACGAGTCAAATTATCATCATTATACAGTGACTGTTTTCATATTTTTGCTTTCTTTTGTCAAGTCCAAATAAGCCATCTTAGGGTAAACAGCTTTTGTTCTAGGGGAATTCAACTTTATATTACATATACTATGCCATAAAGCAGACCAAAACCCACCTCACACCCTGATGCTGCAATGTGCAAACCTCTTTCTGCCAGTCAGCTGGAATGGAGCAGAGTCACCTTCTTGTACAGCATGAGCCTCCTTGCTCTGGTTGAAAATTTGGCAGCATACCTCCCTTCCAGAGGAAGGACATTACATTTGCTTGCAGTGTTAATGCAACCCCACGCAGTTATTAAAGAAATCCAAGAGAAAAACTGAACAATGGGTTGCAATTTCTGCTGGACAAAATAACCCCAAAAAGCAAATGGTTGAATAGAAGCCATTTAGGGCAAATGAATAATTTTCTTGCATGTTCCCATGCATTTTGGCAGTGGAGAACCTCCAGAATTGGCACTATGTGTTTAATGCCAATCTTTTCACTTAAGAAAATATACTTACCCTCCAACTCAGATGAAAACAGAATCTAAATACAGTATTTGCTCATAAGATTACGACAGCTGCCTCTTTTCAAGCATGCTACAACATATGATTGCCACAGAGGGCACATTAGACTGCTAACAAGCCCTTAATTCAGAGATTTCATATGTCAAGTTTCCGCCTTAGACAGAATTATAATTCATAACTTGAAAAACAGTATAAATCATATCAAATCACACAAAAATAAAAATTTCTATTGAAACAAATACCAAATTATCAAATCAGCCTCTAATATAGTGTATTAGGCAAAACAGCATTGCTCTATCCTGCTAACAGTGGCCAGAAGAAACACTCACTTCATGGTGAATACAGGGTGTGCAGCATCAACCCACTGGTTATTCAAGGATGCTGTAACTTCTCAGCACTTCCAACACAGCCTTGGCTCTGTGTTACAATCTTGGTAGTGGGAGAAATGCTTAAATGTTCTCTTCTGTTACTGTAAACAGAAGGATCTCCTGATGAGCTCAGCTTGATGTTTGCAAATGTGTCCTGCCTAAATTATAAATGCAGAAGCCATAATTAATCAGCTTCTATAGTTCTCATTAAAAAGTAACTACACTGCAAGGTAAAAATAAATTTGCAGATAGCTACCTACTGCATTTGCCTTACATTCTATTTCAGAGGCAAAAAAAAAGGGTACCATTGTTAAAGAGAGTCTCTATGTGAAAAAGATCCTTAGAAGGAGAAACTGCAAGAGAAATGAAAATGTAGGAAACTCCACAACTGCAGTTTCATTTCATTTCCTCTCCAACTGCTACAGATAACCTACTATTGTGGTTTGTTTTTCTTTATATCTCAGATTAAATACAGTTCCAGGTTCATAAACAGAATTCACAGATCATTTAAAGCCAAATCCGTAATAAGCCTGACTCTGTAATAAGTCTCAACATCTTTAGCTTCCTTCTTCCTCTGGGTTCTGTAAAGCTTTTCATTTTGCAATTATTGTCTTTTATATGGTGTTCCAGCCTAAGCATTTCATTTGCCATTTGATTATCTTACTGCTTTTGCCTTGACCACAAACACTGGAACCCTGGCTTATAAACCCCAAGGCTTTCAAGAGACTGGACAACTGATATCTGAGAGCAAAGTTCACATTCCTCCCTAGCAGCTAGTATGATCTAGCCCTAAACCCTAAGGGGTTACAGCTAAGACTACTGATTTATAGCATGCATCCTATGTGGATTTTCAACAAGACAAGGAAGAGTCAGCTGTCTCCATCCTCTTTAAGAAAAATTAATTCTAAAATTACGTCTCAGTCTGAATAGATCTGTATAACACAAGAGCAAAGTGAGCACTATTGATTCCAAAGCATTTTCTTTTTTTTCCCAGTAATGTTTGGCATAAATGTGTGAGTTTTAAGTAGATCTTCTTGATAATGAAAATTTCTTGCACATCTCAGTTGACTGGAGAGGATTCTTTGTTGTTTCCTTTCTTGTGTATTGCCTCAAAAAATACCTACATAGACTTTTAGAGTGTTCAAAGACTGGTACCATTAAATTTAGAGGTTATCACAAAACTTTTTGCCATTATCAAATTTATTAATGAAACCACCTCTGATTCATTGGTATTTTCCTGGGCTTTAAAAAACACCACCACCTATCTCTTTGTATCTAAGTTGCACATAAAACCTCAGAGGAATTAGTCTGTGTCAGATCCCCCTGAGGCCAGCAGTGGAGACAGAAATACTATCCAGGCTCTTGGGCTTTGGGACAGCGTTTGAGCCAGTGGACCTCACAGATTTTAAGTGTAAATGGGCATCCATAAAACCTCATTGAATTGTTACCTCTTCCACAGAGAAGCAAAGATGGAATAACATGTTAATAGAACAGGATTTTTGGTATTATAAGTCCAGAACAAATTAGTATTTTGCTATGACCTGACACCACTGCCATTTAGTAAAATGCTAACCATGTATCAAAATTTTTACTTCATTATCGTTGATTTTATTTTCTTTCATTCCTAACTTAATTTTGATGGCTGCCTGATAATAGCTAGATAAGGAATGACACATCTCTGTTTATCAGGCAAACCCTTATGTGGCTCTTTTCTCCATCATTATGAAATTAAAGCCAGGGAGTAAGTGCTAGGGGCAAACTAGGAAAATGTGTTTATTTCCCCTGGGAAAATATGCCAGCAGAAAAGTGAACAACTATATGCACACATATTAGAAATCATTAACGTGGCTTGCAATTCTAGAGCTGTTTAAAATCTCCCTTTGGTGTTCATGGACTACTTGCACCTGAATCTAACTGCATATAGACTTATTTTTCTCTTTCCTAATGACATCAATAAAAATAGATGTATGAAGGATATCTATTTTTATAAACAAATTACAAGGCTGTCCACTGCATTTCTATACAATTTAAAAGGAAGTGCTCCATGAAAAATAAATTATGAGATAGTTTCCTGAATTTGAATATCCTGCATGGGTCACAGGTAAGAAAAAACAGTTGCCCACGTATTCCACTGCTACAGCAGAGCCATGGACTCTGCAAGCATGAAGGGAGAAAGAAAACCTGCTGGTTTTGGCAGAAACAAGGCACCCAGCAAGCCTGGGAGTCACAAGGGACAGGACAGGGAGCATTTAAATGCAAGCCCAGGCACCACCTTCCCTGGGGTTGGAGAATCTCAGTCACTCCAGACTTGAGCAAAAGGCAATGAATTACATCGGACCCAGTGATGTACACACAGCAAGGTAAATCATCAGGCAGGAGCCAAGCCATGAGTTAATAAAAGTCAGGGTAGCTGTAAATCTATGGGGAATTCATTTCACAGAAATCTTCCCATTCCTGATGGTCACACACTCAGTCACAATTCCACCTCTGAGTCTGCTCCTAGGCATCCCTCATTCTGGGCTTGCACCACTGCAGGCACCTAGAGATACAGATAGATAGATAGATGGATGGGCATAGGTAGCACCTCCACTACAGTTAACCCTACAAAAATTCCCAAAACTAACTGCAATTACCTTTCTATGGAAGATGACCCTTGGTGTATACTGCCAAGCTGATATTGGCCACTGATGTTTATTCCGGTTTCCTGTGGTGTTTTCCATGCATGCAAAAAAAGGCATTAATTAGACATTATCATCACATATGATGAATTACACAAGATGGCAGAACCTTGCTCAGGCAGAAAAAAACAGAATACAGAAACACACTGGCTTTTTTATACTCATAACAGTCCTAATGCTACAAAAGACCTTTGACACAGCAGCTGTGCATTTCTACATAGCAGATTCACTATTATTAATGCTGTGTCTCTTCTGAACTTACTAAAAACCCCAAACTTTTGAAAGCACCTCAACACTTTTTCAATTAACAGTGCTCTAAAATGTGGTTGCGACAAAGTGCACCTTCATGAGTTATTTTTAAGGCAGTATTTATGTGAACATGAAAACAGTCCCAGGTGCTGTCAGCACTGTTTTTTTCCAAACTGATGACTAAGATGCTTTGTGTGCTGAAGACATTTGTAGCCAGTGCCATTCAAAGAAGTAAGGCCCACTCTGCGTTCTTTGCAGGCAGGAAGAACCTTCTAATTGATCTTAATGGGACTTGAATTTAGTCCACAGAGAGACACCAAGCAAGGCTTTTTAGCACTATTAGTGATAGCATCTACCTCTATATTTCCTATAAAAAGCAAGGCTATGCAATACCTATGAGACATCTAGAAAAAAGCTGTTAATGTGTGAGCTTTCAGTCTCTACTGGGATATTGCTTGTAATCTCAAAGTCAAAACCAGCAGCATATGCAAGCTGGAATTGAATGCTGTGGTACATATTGAAGGCATTTAACACTAGATGTCAAAACAAGCATACATCCCTTACAATTCCTATTACAAATGCATCCATTCAAAGTCAGATGCTGCAATATAAATGAAAAGTGTGCCTGGGATGTATTTAATGTCAGAAAGTGTAAACTAAAATGTGAGCATGCAATTTCTTTTCCCAGACACAAGCTATGTTTATCGTATCACTGGATTGGGGACAGAAGTGATGTAATATTAAATCAAAACCAAAAAAACTACCAAAGATATGGCACTGATAGTCTAATCACAATCCACAAAGGCAAAGCTGAGCTCAGATTAAGCACCTACCACTTATTTGTCAGAGCTTCACCCCACTAATTATTTACAGAATTTGTTCTAACCCACAGGCATGACATGTCTCTCTGGATATCACATTTACCCCAATACTGGCTTATAAAGCCTATCAAAGCACACGTCTCTTTCATGTCTGACTTTTCACAAATTGCATTTGTTTTAGGATTAAAGGAGGGAATTATTCTGTCTTGGGATAAAAGGGTTTATTTGACACTTGTCTTTGCTCACCATAATGCTCCACAACATTTAGGCAGTAATGACTTGCATTTATACAGTCTGCTCAACACCTATTAAGCTGCAATTGAGTCAATTTTAACTCAAGCTGTGGAATACACAACAACAGCGTTGAACTGTACAGCACATCAGTACACGCTGTCTAAACTGCAAAATGAACAACTTACTGCCTGTGACAGATTTGAGTGAACATCACAAAAAGCCATTTTGGGGGTCTTGCAGATTGCAGAAACACACCTCTACTGTGAGAGAATAAAGGACAGCCATGGGAGCAGAGAAACATGTTGTCTAGAAAGGTACAAATGGACAAGGTATCAGTCTGCTTCATAGAATCACATAATGGTTTGGAAGAAACCTCTGATGATCACCTCCACCCCCAGAAATGCATCCCTAACTTCCACATTTAGGATAAAGACAAAGCAGGGGGTTTTATCACATTAAACAAGAAGTATTACAAGAGGATACAGGGAAAGTCTAAGAAACTCCTGCAGCTATGGGTAATTCACCATGGAGTGAAGTTGCAGCTTGCTGAGCAACATCTGCCTTCCCTTGCATCTTCTTACCTCCCCTCTCCCCTGCCAGCAGTATTCACACTTGGAAACAATTTCACAGAATCACAGAGTAAACTGAGCCGGAAGGGACCCACAAGGATCGAATCCAACTCCTGGCCCTGCACAGCACCATCCTCAAGAGTCACACCGTGTGCCTGAGAGCGCTGTCCAAACACTTCTTGGACTCTGTCAGGTTTGGTGCTGTGACCACTGCCCTGGGAGCCCGTTCCAGTGCCCAACCACCCTCTGGGTGAAGAACTTTTCCCTGATATCCAACCTAAACCTCCCCAACACAACTCCAGGCCATTCCCTCGGGTCCTGTCACTGGTCACACAGAGCAGAGATCAGTGCCTGCCCCTCCTCTGCCCCTCATGAGGAAGTTGTAACTGCAGTGAGGTCTCCCCTCAGCCTCCTCCTCTCCAGGCTGAGCAGACCAACTGGCCTCAGCCTCTCCTCATAAGGCTTCCCCTCGAGGCCCTTCACCATCCTCATAGCCCTCTTTTGGACACTTTCTTACTTCCCACACACCCTTGCATATTCCTGAACCTGAGTTTTGCTGTGAATTGAGGCAAATGCATGTATCACTTTTCATTTTAACAGTACTGGACTCAATGATCCTTGTGGGTCCCTTCCGACTCAAAATATTCTGTGATTCTGTGATGCTGATCTTATCTGTGTAAAACGTAATTCTCCATTTGTCACATGAGCATGGATAGCATGTGCTCTTACTGTTTCCAGAGGACACATAGCCAGAAAAAAAGACCAACAGTGAGATTTTGAATGGGTAAGATTGTTTTTCTCCAGTTGGCCTTCAGTAGGAACCAGATGCTATTGTAATATTAGGCCTCTCTCATCTCTAAAATGAAGCTACTTTGGTTGTCACTGCCCAGGGCAGTCACTACATGCAAAAGGCAGTATTTCTGAAATAAGGATCTTTTAGTTTTTTGACAGGAAACTCTGAAAGGAACACAGCAGAAAGACAAAGCTTTGGCTGCCATGATGTCAGCAAACTATGAAAAGGATGCATTACAATATCAGCAATGGGATTTGGAGTGTTTAATACTTTAAGCTATGATAGAAATGTGGAGCTGTGATGAGGAACTGAAAACATAATTAATCTCACGAAAAATAAAAATTAGGACAGCAGTGCAGTAATCTGCACACTCATTTCCATATCAACTGCAGTGAATAAGTATTTACATTGAGAAATTCCTGTGTATTCCTACACAATCTTTTCTACAAATGATTCTTGGACTTCAAAAGATAGAACTATCTGGGTAAAAAAACTGAATGGACAGCCAGGCCCAGAGAGTGGTGGTGAGCGGTGTTTAATCCAGCTGGTGGCCAGTCATTAGCAGGTTTCCTCAGGACTTAATATTAGGACCAGTAGTATTTAATATTTTTATTACCTGGATGAGAGGATCAAATGCACCCTCAGCAAGTTCGCAGACAGCACCAAGTTGGCTGAGAGTGTTGGTCTGCTGGAGGGTAGAAGTTTGTCACAGAAAGAGTTGTCAAGCATTGAATTGGGCAGACCAGGGAAGTGGCACAGTCTCCATCCCTGGAGGTATTTAAAGGATGTGTAAGATGTGTTTCTAACCTAGGTGATTCTTTAATTTCTACTTTTATAAATCCATTCTGTGTTTGGGTAGAATATTTTGATTTATTGTTTCTTTCCACTGGATGAGTAAGTACATAGATGCAGAATTGCTCACTCTCAGGTCATTTTCTGTGCAGTTATAGAAGAGCTACTGGCTAAAAGCCTCTGCCTCTTAGTTTTCGTGGTTACCAAGACCAGATCCAACACCTAGCAAAGGCAATGGAAAGATTCCCACGGTTTTCAGTGTTTACCATTGGCTACTGGCTTTTGTTTGGGCTGCGATCCCACCTTCAGAGAGCATAAATCTCATTCAAATCAGACTGGCAGTACATAAACTGGAGAATTTAATTCCCCAGCCTTTAAAATCAGCTCTTAGACACATGATATAGCTTTGGAAATGTGTTTCCCCTGCTTGTGAGCCATTTTTCCAGACTGTCAGAGACAGGAACAGCTATTGTTCCTGTGTTGCAGCAGGGAAGCAAGAAGTTGCCCTGTGAGTTAACCCCGTGGTCAAGGTAGCTGGAAACCAACCCTTTCCCCCTGCACAAGTGAAGATAGGGAAGAGATACTTAAAAGATGCAAAAGTAAATAGTTAATACACCAAATAATAGAAAAATAAGACGGAGATAAATAAAAGGTGGAGAGGCAGTAAAGACAAAAAAGTCAGCCAGGGATGACCAAGATAAATGCAAACATATGGGAACGCTCCAGAATGGACAGGATGTTGAAAACTGCACACATAGTAAGCATATTTTTCCAATAAGATAGTACCAGCTTCAATTCTAGAATATCAGGTTTCCCTAAAAGACATCCTAACACACGGTGGGATGCTCATTTTCTTTTAAAAATAGCTATGTCCCGAAATTAGCTTCAGGGGAAACCCAAAATATCACATGACTCATCATTTCTTCTACATCCTCATGCTTCTCTTACCCCTCCCACCTAATTTTAAAAATGAAGGCCAGATCTCCAAAACCAGGCATCTAAGTCTGTATATGGGTTGTCATTTCAGCAGTTGAGAGCATATGGACAATCTGCACAAAAGTAAAAGATATTCCCAATATTTAACAACTTACCTGATCTTCACAGAACCAGCATTTATGTCATTTTTGTCCTTTGAACACAATTTAGTGAAGCCTTGGGCACCTATCCTCATGACAGGGTAAGTATTGCAAGTCAGTTAATCAACTGCAAATAATAAAATATTCTCAGTGAAGAAAACAGCTCAATATTGAACAGCTGCCAGAAGCCCTGTTTTCATCTGCAAGGGTACTCCACACTGACTTGGCACCTGATATCCTCAGTTTTCAGAAGATATTGTTAGGAAATGTTTGGTAAATTAAAATTTTCAGGCATAACTACTCGGAGACAACCCTAGTGCCATGACCAGTGTCCCTGAGTTTTCCCTTCTCAGAAAAGGGGAAATCAGCTTGAAGCAGGTTTATTACAGGGGAGATTTAAGAGCAGAGGACCAGCTTAGGAGATTGACTGGAACATCAGCAATATATTGCCAGAGACACTCAGGTTCCCTTGCAATACAAATGGAGTTCCAAAGAGGCCTCTTGGGGATGTTGCTTCACTAGTTCTTCAATTACAGGAAAAAAAAAATAATAATATTCCCACTCCCTGCCTTTTATTTCTGCAACTAATTCAGATTATTTCATTGCATCAGAGTCTGTTGCCTGTGAAAATTCAAATCAAGCAGCATGAGGTTCCCATTCCCATCTGGCCACTCTATTTTTACTCCCCCAACAATGCAACTAGGGCAAGAAAGTTTTCTGCCCTAAACCCAGTTGATCATCTTATCAGTGCTGACAGCAGCTCAGCCATCTCCTCCCCATTTCTTCTCTGCACTCCACAGCAAGTAACCATGACATACAGACATATCAGAAGATGGTTTGGATACAGGGAATTGAAGTGCAGGCCTTGATGCCATCAGTTTACCAGGGAAATCTGATACCAGGGCATCAACCAGCAGCTACTCAAACTGCTCACTGCAGTCACTAAAACTAGATTTGGACACTGGGCCATAAAGTGTAATTTGAAAGTTTAGGTCTCATCTCTAAAGCCACAGACAATGTACCTGGCTTCTGTAGGTTCAGCAGTATAATTAATTATATATCACACAAAATAGAAGCAAAGCCAAGAAGAGTAAAGTTAAAGGCAAACACTTGAAAAGGTCTCTTTTCTAGCTCTCACATAGTAAGTTATAAGTTTGCAATAGTTAGTTCTTGGCTTCAATACCACCATAAGCATAAGTCAGTTACAAGACTAATGAATGACCCCCCAAAACATTCAACTACTGTGGCATTGAAATCTTCATAATTATTAACAGCTAGGTGCATCTCTTTTCCTATCTTTAAAACAGAGTTCTTGCACATTTTGGAGGAAAGAATCACTCTTGTGATTTTTCTAAACCAGGCAAAAATGTGTATGAATTTCTTAATTAAATACATGCAAATGAAGGATCTTTGTAAATCATCAGATTGCCAAATAAAAAATATGCTACTTAATTTCTCTTAGCCATCCCAAAGAAGACATATTTTAAGAAGCTGGTCTTTTAGAATTAGAGATTAAATTTCCTCAGATTCTCTGTTCCTCTGTCGACTCATTTCTTAGGAAGTTTTCCATGGAAATGAAACCATTTACCACTATGTCTGATGTCATTAATCTGACCTCTGCTTCTGTCTCAGCTGACCACAGACTCTGAGCAATAAATAGCCTTTGCTATTTAGAGACTACCTCTTGTTTCAAATGTTCCAGAGGATCCACGTTTCAGCAGGAGTCAGCATGCCATATGAAGTTCCTCTTTAGTTCAAAGTAGTCAATAAAATATTATTGTTTGTCTGTTTATGAGACCTTGCTTCTACTTTCTCTTGCTGTGAAGATTTCCAGAATACAAGTGTTCCTCTTCTATATTAAGACAATTCTAAAAACAATTCTAATAAAAACAGAAACCTGATAAAAGCCAAATGCTGTGCAGCTCTTTCTGGTGATTTCACTAGGACAGCTCTCAAAACTATTAAATATCACATTTCTGTGGCGAGATGAGAAACATCTCTAATCACAGAATCATAGAATGGCCTTGATTGGAAGGGACATGAAAGATCATCTGATTCCAAACCTCCCTGAGGTCTAAAAGGCATTAGCAGAGAGTCCCACAAGAGCAGCAGGACAGAGGTACCCTGCTTTCAGCAGGACTCAACTGAGGACCCAGGCACAGTTATCAGAGTGAGCTGCTATCCCAGATTGGAAATAAATCCCCATTTTCAAAGCTTCAAGTCAGCACAGCCCATGCTGAAAAAGAAAAAAACCTCAATAATTACTCTGTAGTGAAAGCAATGTAATCCAGAAGACAAGGGCACTGGTGATTCTTTTTTTTTTTTCAGTGCTGGTAAGGCCTCCCCTGGAGCTCACGCCATTTCGGAAGGTAAGACCTGTATGCCCCAAATCTGTACGTCTGTTTTTAAGTAGTTGCATAAGAAGTGCATATATTTAAATAGATATATTTCAATAACTTGCCCATGGCTGCACAATTGTGGCTGAATCTTAATAAAAAGTTCCCTTATGTAATCTATAACTGTGTTTGCTTGTTAACTACAGAAAAATGTTTTGCAGAAATATGGAAAAAAAGCCACACCCTGCAAACTCAAAATAATTTCCTTGAAATAAGTAATTTATAGGTAGGATTTTTTTTAAAAAGCAAAAAACACTACTTTTATATCATAGACTGTGTCTGGATTTTTCATATGTTGAAATGTAAATTTATCTTATTTTTTTAATAACCCGAGATGCTATTTTCTAGGATGGAAGAGACCATCAAGCTTTATTCTTGTTAATACTGTCAGATCTTATCTTAAATTCACTGTGCTGTTAGGATCAATATTTCTTTGCTAAGCACATCTCTAATAAAGCAGCTGAACTGATGCGGAATCTTTGAAGTGTGTCACCCCCTTAACCCTCTCTAAAAGCAAAGGCAGGAGCACAGCAAGCTATTTACATTTATTGCCACATTTTCTGAGTCACATTTTATCCCTCTGAAGATGCATCCTAGTCTCTTTTAATTAAAATTGATTGTTGTAATTTACTCAATGTATTATTATCACCCACTGCCGTCCTTCTGCCACAATTTCTACGAGCTCTTTGAAATCTATCTGACCCATGACACATCTACATTTTTCTACAGGTCAGTGTGTAGGTGTTTATAACAGATATGAAACTCAGCAAATGGTTGAGCATTATAATTTCATCACATCGAAAGGGTAAAACTGCAGTAGTACATCTGGTGAAGATAAAGACAGGATTGGAGTAAACCCTGCTCCCATGCAAGACAAGGATAAACATCTGTCCCACTGCACAGAGTGAGAAAAGGGTTTGGTTTACAGTAGATAACAATAACAGGCATGCCTGGAAATGCAATGCTCTCTCTCTTGGTCCCAAAATGGAACTGGACACCCACCATGCAAGATGCTTTACAAACACATAATAAAATCATGGCCCCTGATGCAAAGGCCTCTCATGGCAACTGTAGAAACAGAGACTGCAAATGAATCTGCCAAACAGACGGCACTGATCAGAGCGTGGGGTGACAGCTAAATCCATCCTGCTATGGAATACTGCGGGAATCCTTCCGCAGAAGTGTGCAAACAGGACCTGCAGCACACACTGGAAGGACAAATCACAGCAGTCCCTGGCTGCACCTGACAGGAGGATGCTACACATCTGCCATGCACCTCCTGGGCCACCACCCTGCCTGGAACAGAGATGGGTGAACACAAAAGAGGGCCCAGGCAGACTTGCACCAGTGAAATGCTACAAGAACAGAGGGCAGTGAGTACAAATGCATTTTATTTTGCCTGTCCACCCCACCTGTGGGTGAATTTCACACTGAGGCACCTTGCTTCGGGTGGTTTGTGATATTTCACATTTAGACCCAGCTCCCTCTTCTTTCCCCCACTTTCCACATGTGTTTTCATTAAAAATTCAGTCTTCACCAGGAAACAAACAGAGAAACACTGACCTTTTAGTCAAAGAAATATACAGCCTTGTTCCAGTTTGGGCAAATTTAGAAATATATCCTCTGAGAGAAGGCACAACCACCCCTCCCCCACCAGGTTCGGGAAAAAAGAATAAATTTTCCTTGAAGGAAAGTGAAGAAGATAAAACTATTTATTTAACAAACACGTGGGAAGGAAAATAATGTTAGATGGTAAAATCTTTCACTGTAGAGGAAAAAAACCTGGGAAAGTGTTCGAGTCCTCCCTTTGGTCTCCTCGGAGCTGGGGCTTGGGCCAGGGCCAGGCCCTCTGTGCCCGGTGGAAAGTCCTCCCGATGTGCTCTGATGTTACAGCAATCAAGCAGTCCAGTAGAAAAGGGGAAAAATCCGGAATTCCAGAGAAGGAAATCCAAAGTCCAACTCTCAGTCTCTCTCCAGAGAACAAGAAACTGAAAAAAACCGGCCAAAAACTGACTGGAAAGCAGCAAGCCGGGTGCTTCCTCCCTCCCCTGCCCCAGCTGGGGGAAAAAAAAACCTGCTATCTTTTTGTAACCTTGAACGAGCTGCAAACTGCTTTGAGAAAGTTTTGCTCAGTTTTTTTTTTCCTTCCCCCTTTCAGGCTCAGTTTAGAGGCATAGAAAGGCACAAAAATTAATTTCTGGGCATAGGCAGCGATATGGGATACACATCATAAGGTCACCCCAAGACAAGCCTAGAGAAGAAATGAGCTCTAGTCATTGAAGACCAGGACTGTTTGATACTGAAATTGTGGTGGGTTCATTTCCTGGAAAAACAACTGTTTTCCTCTTGCTTTTGGGCCCCTGCTCTTTGATTTTTTTTGATCAAAGAGCAAGGACCATATATTATGCCATATATTTCCACAAGAAGTTGTAATGTTCTTAATACCTGTTATCTGGCATGTTCATGTGCCTACACAGTGGCATACATTAATACAAATGAGTTTACACTGTATTTCAGTTAATAGGATTTAAATGTGACCGTGCAAAAATCTGCACTGCAACTAGTATGGAATTCTTTAATTATGCAGTTCTTCTACTTTCATAGTGTTTATAGACCTGTATGCTGAATGTCTTTCTGGATTGGTGTAGGAGAAGGGCAAAATTAAACTTTAACAACTATTTGTTTATTAATTTCACTAAACAGTCCCATAGAACAGGTGTCATATATTGCCTTCCTGCTCTTACGTTTCCTGCTGCAAAGAGAAAAGCCATAAAACACTTGGGATCAGGCTTCTAAGTGAACCTCAGGGCAAATGAGGACATCATCCCCTGTTCCTCCTCCTCCTTCTCTCCCAAGCCCCCAGCTTGTCTCACAAGCAAGCAGCAGACATCTCCTACACCTTGCACCCAACTACTTTCCACTTTATGCGGTTCAAGGAACATTTCTCCCTGACCACTCCTGTGGTACCTAAAAGAAGTTTTGCTATCCAAATGAACTAAGTGCTGGTTTTACCCTATCACCCCAAACACAGCAGTAGTTTATTCCTTCTGAACTTCCATACCTGCAGTGAAGTTCAGATCGACGCAGAAATGCTGCTGAGCTCTTAAACAACAGATCTCCACCCACAATAAAAATTGTTACAGTAATCACTGCCACTCCTGGTGACAGTTAAAAAATCAGAATAATAAGAAGTGTCAAGGCCAAGCATGTCACCTACTGTATCCCTCCACAGGCCCATGATTGTTCTGTACATTTCTTCTATGCAGCTTGACAAGACTTGTTAAAAACGTCCAAAGCAATTAAGTTTCAGCATCTTCCTTTGGGAGATAATTCCAGGTTGTAACAGATTTCACAGTCTTGATGAGTTCCCTGATATCCAATCTAAACTTTGCTTAATAATTTTCTCTCATTATTTCCTCCTTCAAACCGTTCCCCTTCATCCAGCCCTACAGCCTCTGGGTATAAAAAAGCATTATCTACTATTCTTTCCTAATTTAACTGCCACATTTCCCACATCATTTTTGCTCCTCTTGGTGACAGAGGATAACAAAGAATAAATTTAGCTTAATTTTAAATCCCCATGACACCCTTTCTGGAGGCACATTAGCACACTGTACCAGGACAACTTACACTATTGTTGTGTGATTATTTTGTTAGTTTAACAGCCAATGAACACAGCAATTTACCTGGACACTTACAAAGAAATTACTTCAAATGACAGAAATATTTACTGCCAAACAGTTTTATAAAACAGCATGAATCTGATCTTTGTGCAGTATATTGAAAATTTCATCTTTTTGCAAAGAATATAGAAATCACACTGAGAGGAAGGCAAAGACACAGTGTTGCAGAGAAATAGCAGGGTTGAAGGTAACTAACTTTCATACTCACCTGATTTGCCTTGCACACATCATATACTTTCATTCAACGTTTACCTAATGTGTATAAATACATAACATAATATATAATAGCCCTTAATCATTTTCAGTATGGATTATAACAAACACGTAGCTAGAAAGTCCTGCTAAAGTTTTCTGTATTTGATGGAAGACCTCTATAATGTACACAGTGTTCATTTATTTCCTGCTCCCACCCAAAACAGACAAACAGAAACAGCAGAGGAGGGCATTTGCATTCTGAAATCAACAAGCTGCTGAATTTCAGCTACATGCCTAGAAAATACGCTCCTGAGTGTGTCCCTGATGACAGAATAAAACTCATTAGTGTATCTTGAAAGTGCCTGGTAGAAGATGGTTTCAGCTTGGTCAGCTATCACTCATTAGCCATTTGATAGCAGTTGTGAGTTCAAGCTCCCCAAATCAGATAACAATCATGCCTGTGAGTTTAGGACATAATCAATATATGTAGATAACAAACAGACACATGATATCAAAGATCATGTTTGTGACTATAATGACACAAGATCTTGCAAAAAACGACAAAGAATGACTCTCAATTTCAGGAGAAGCAGGAGGCCCTCCTTAGTGTCAGTGGAATAGCAGCACTTTGCCAGGGCAAAGCAGAAATAAGTGCAAAGAACATTCCTGTGTCACAGTACTGATTGCCACCACCAGTTTAAGAAATGCTTTTGTCCAATCAGGGCAGCTTTCACCACAGTCACAGTCCCAGATAAGTTATCACCAAATTTTTGCCCAAGAGACAGCAAATGCCATAATACATTTGGCTGTTCTGGGTTAGTACAAGAGCTCAGACAATCTCTGTATTCTTTCTTCCCACTCAGAGCACACAAGCTGAGAGCAGTGATAGGAGTACGAAAACAAACAATTTCAAGTTCAGAAAGCAACCTAATTAAGAATTTAAAGTCTCTGTAATAAAGAACCCACTCTTTTTTACCCTTGTTCACCAGCCCCACTAAAGCTGGCAGGAAGCAATTTGTGGCACTGAGACTATTCCATATCACCTCTCAGGTGTCTGTTGTGCTGAAGTAGTGCAGCTTGTGCTATCACATGGGCACATCTGTAACATTCTGCTCTGGGAAAAGTGTATTCATGTTCTTCTTTCTCCACAAGGAGTAATAAATGAGCCTTCACTGCACAAGAGCATATGGCCACCTGTAAAACCACTGTCCCCTCCCTTATAGCAGAGTAAACACGACTTCTGCCATAAAAATAAAAACATTTTTACATTAATTTGATAGTTCATGGTCTCTGCAGTTGTCTGGGATTGCCTTGGCCACAGCTGGCTTTAGCAGGTCTTAACAGCTGTCAAGTGATAATTCCCTAGTCTGTTTCATCTTAAATTCTGCAAATGTAATAATATGTGGTACAGGTCTGACCAAGTCTGGTAGTCCCTGCATAAAAATAATAGCCCTTTATCTTAGTTCACTCTGAGAGTGCAGCTTCCCAACTTGAGCAGGAAACCAAGGAAAAGGGAGCAAATTATGATGAGAAACATACAAAAACAATCCAGACACGAGACTGAAGAGGCAAAAAAACATCAAACAGCTGCTGGTGAAGACCTCGAGGGGGCACAAGACTTGTTACAGTCCCTCTTCTGCTCTGCTGGGCACAAGCTGAGGCTGCCAACATAGGATCCACAGGTGGGGCACAGGGAGAGCATAGCACGAGAGAAAAAGCATAGAGGGAAATGAGTGTGACAGTTTTGACAGTGTTATTGACGAGGTTTTTCTTTGTTCATTTGATAATCTGGAGTCTGTTAGAACTCTTGAGGATGGTGCTGTGCAGGGCCAGGAGTCGGACTCAATGATCCTTGTGGGTCCCTTCCAGCTTGACATACTCTGTCATTCTGGGATTAATTGTGAATAAATTGTATGATTAAAATATTTTCAAAGTTCTTCCTATTATTCTCTTGTATTATTTATCTATATTTATTTATCATACAGTCATAGAATATCTCAATTGAAAGGGATCCATACGAATCACCTCAGGACTACCTAAAATTAAGCCATGTTGCTAAAAGCATCATCCAGAAACTCTTTAAATTCTGACAGGTTGGTGTCACAACCACTTCTGTGGGGAGCTTATTCCAGTGACTGACCAACCTCTCAGTGAAGAACCTTTTCCTAATTTTCCTAATCTGAATTTACCCTGATGTGGCTTCATTCCATTTCCACATGTCCTATCACTGGTCACCAGAGAGAGGATCGTATATAGCCCACTATTACTCTTCCTTTTACCCTGTGAAAAACTCTACCATCTCATAAACCCTTTGTATCATATGCTTTTCAAACTGTGTGTAAAGTTTTCTTTATGATGAAATCAAGGGCTACACGGGAAACTGATCATCAAATCTGCCCTCCTGGCTTGTCCTGCTGCAAGTCTTTTACTGCATCATGTTCTTAGTAATTAAATAATTATATTGCATGTGTATGGACACATAACAATGCCATTTAATTAGCAAGGAAAGAGCTGGAATTAAACATGCGGGTTTTTCCAAATGAACATTTTAGGGAAGATTAAACTTGACTACAGTGAGGTGTGTCTCCTTGTTAGAGCTGCAGTACCTCAGAAAAGCTTCTTGGCAAGCAAAGTCACTCCTCATGAATGCAGAATGATCTTACTCACAGCTAATGGATAAATTAAAACTGTCAAAATTAGAGCAGCAGGCTAAGTGAATGCACTGGCAATAAGAGTAATAAGAAAGAACGGCAGGAACTGAAAAATATGTTTCCTTATTATATTGAAGATTTTCCCGCTCTCTCAGTTTTTGTCCTTTAATCCTCCTGAATCAACCTGCATGAGGCTTGTTCAGCAGACAGGGTTCTGAAAGACAAAAACTGAGCTGGCTTTCAGCTGCCTAACGGTGTGCAAGTAAGAAAGGGCACTGAGAAGCTGGGAGTGCCTCCTAACCACACCATCACTGAGCAGTTTGCCTTTGTGAAATGTTAGCAACTTAAAGAAAATCTGAGCCTAGCAGTCAGGACATAGAAAGAGGTCAGGATATGCTATTCTTTCCCTGTGGAAAAGAAAAAGGCCATACCTGGATATGAACCTTCCTTTTCTTACGCTTTTTCAGAAATGAAGAGTAAAGTAAGATAAATAAGAGACATGTCCCAGATCATAAGAGCTGTTTGCAAACTAATCCTAAATTTGTCTGCACATCAGGACTAGGCCTGCCCCAGGCTAAGTTGCAGCAAAGATTTGCTGAATAGGGATGGTTGCTGCAGGGAACTTGAGTCACTCAGGCTTGAAGTCACTTGAAGCCACCTCCTGTCCAAAACATTATTAACTTCCAAGTAAGAGTAGATCACTCAGGATCTTCTCCAGCTGAATATGAAAACTCTCCAAGGACAGAGATCCCACAATCCCTCTGGGTAATCTCTCCCAGTGTTTCATGGTGAAATCTAGTTTCCTTCATCTAAAATAGGAATTTCCATTGTTTCAACTTGCGATGCCTCGGTTTTTGCACTGCACTCCTGAGAGATGTCTGGCTGCCGCCCCTCAAACCTTCTTTAGCATTTCCTCATTTTTAATGCCTCCCCCGACCACCTTCTGCTTTTCCTTACATGTTACTCTGGTTCATCAACATCTCTCTCCCACTGAAGGCACCACTACCTCAAAATCATTGTTGGCTCAAACAAGATGAAAACATGAGTTAAAGCAAATAGGCATTTATAAAATGTAAACCAGACAAAGGTTTAAAGAGGTACAGGTATGCAAGTAAACCCTGGAGACTACTTGAAGACAGTGTGCAAATGGAGCCAGGTTTATCTTATCTTATAGGGATGTAGATACCCCACAATCATAGGGTATCTACAGATCAAAGGAGCTGTCCTACATTTGTGCAGGGTTTTCATGGGAAAGCATCTGACATGATGGAAACACCTTCAGCTCTAGAGCCCATATCCCGCTGTGGGCATTATTCAGTTTCAGAAGTTTCCCTTCTTTCCTCCCCCTGCTTTTTATCACATTTCCATTCATCCTGGCATGTGCCAGCACTGCCTCCTACACCTTCAGGTGCTCTTACACAATCATTAAGCTGCCTTAATACAGATGGGGCTCACTGTTTTCTCGAGTATCCTCCTAAGCTATTTGCAAACTGCCAACCTATTCTGAGCAAAATGCACTTCTCTAAAGCACATTTATTTACACGCTTCCATCCCTCTCATCCAATGTAACAGGAATTGCATGGTGAGGCAGAGAGGGAATTCATTTTCATATATAATGGAACATGGCAGCATAAGCTGGATAAGAATCTGTTCCAAGCACACAAGACTTGACTTAACACACAGAAGCTGTTGAAAGTAAAGAATTGAACCCATAAATACCATCCAGTCTTCAACTCAGAGGAAAAATGCTTATCACACAAGGGAACAGGATTAATAAACATCTTTGTCTAGTTTTTTTTAAAAGTGGGGTGGGGAAGTTGAGTAATTTTAATACACTCTCCTTAAATAATATGTAGAGCTACTCAAGCAGAGAAAACAATTTCTGCAACAGTTACATGTCATGAATAAGTGTTTTAAGGTCGTTTTTCTAAAACCATTTCTGTTGCAGGATTTGCAGTATCTGCATGCTCAGTTCCTTACAGTTTTGTTTCTCCAACCTCAGAGGAATTGACCAGCCAGCCATGTGGCTCCAGTTTGGAGCCCAGGAGAGAGGAGGAAATAGCCCTCAGTGACAAGAGCAATGCCAGCTGAGCTGATGCCAGACCTGACAATCTTGAAATGACCGTCCCTTAAGGGAGATGCTTTAAACAATGGCAGACAAACAGACCTTAGTGTGTTATTCACATTTTGAAGGCGTTCAGCGTCAGGCAAGGCCATGTGCTCTGTGTGGCTGAACTGCAAACAAGCATAAGGAATAATGCATTCAACTCCCCTTATCCTATTTTCGACTTGTCATGGTGCGTCTCCCTGTAAGAGTGGAACACAAACAGCTGCACACCACTCCATGCACACAGACACTGTATTAAATGCTAAAACAATTGGAATTAATTGGTACTGGACTTCTCGTTAAGCTCCTTGTGTAGCTCTGCTGTGATTCTTTTCACAAGAGACTTGGAAGATTATGGCTTGTTCTACCTTTCTTGTTATTAAGAAGCTAGTGTGGATGTTTTAAAGCAAAAGGGGGGAGAAGAGGGATAAGTAGAAGAAAAACCCCTGTCCTTTAAAACAAAAAATCACATCAGTTTGCATGCAATCAGTAAATTACACCGCTGGATACATTATGGGTATTCCCACATGACAAAAGCAAAAGGAAAGGCAGGAAAGCCTGAGAAGAAAGCAGCATTAAGGCAACTAAATTGTTTCCAGCCCCCAGGTTGCACCATTCAAAATTAACCTGCATCATTTTATATAATGATAATTTGCAGAATGAAATAATACAATAAACTCATAAATAATACCAGAACACTCTATGCAGGCAGCAAAGTAAACTAAAGAGGTGTGTCTGAAGCTCAATCCCAATTTCTAATATGTAACACATCCCCAGGAGTTCATTTTGAAGATATTCCTTGGATCTGATAGGCTGCATGATTTTTGGAAATTGGAAATCCTAGTTTCTGAAAAATCAAAAAAGACATTGAAAGAGAAATGCAGAAATTATGTCACAAAATAAACCTGGCACCTACACTGAACTAAGCACAATCTGAGTAGCGTGACACATTTATAATGAAAAACTGCAGTTAGAGAAATTATCATCTTTTAATGAGCTTTCCAAATTAAAAACATAAAATATTTGAACCTTTCTGGCAAACCTAAGGTCAATTTTAATGAACATGGGTGTTTTTGTTAGTGCTCAGACTCAAGATGGAAGTGAATGAAACATGGGTATTAATTTAAGATTGCCTTGATTTCTAAAAATAAAAATTGTTGTTCATAATATTTGCCAAATGCAAAAAGTAACTGTGTACCCCATGGAATTTGAACTAAATATGCCATGCAATGCCTACAACTGAATACCTCCCAGTACTAAGAGGGAACTGTGTATCCCTAAATATTTAAAATCACTTTTAAAATATCAGATCATTATTTTATAATAATGGCTACTAAAGTATCCCACAGAAAAGGGCAGTCATTCATTTACATGGGCCCAGATTGCATTCCAAAGAAGTCTGCAGAATAATTTATAATTTGAGGGGGTTTTAGCCTTTTTTTAGGCTAGATTTTCAGCATTCAGCAGCTCTGTTCTGGATAACCGACTGAAACAATTGGATTATTGGACTTTTGCAGTGCTACTCTTGGAGAAACAAGGGCAATACTGGAGAACTTTTGAATACCTAGGAAAAGACAAGCATACCTAACAAGAATGTCTGTAACTGTGAATGACAAGCTGGGGGGGAAAATATCCATGCTTTGTACCAGAAAGCTCATTTTAAGAAGAGATAGGTGAAAATCTTTAGTCTTTTAGCATGCTTTTTTAGAAACCCAAAGGATTTCCCTCCCATTCCAAACTCCTGCTTTCAAAAATATGTTACACAACTCTTAGTTACCAACTTGATACTCTCAGAGGAAAAAAAAGAGATATTTTCACATATGAACTAAAAATGCATTATCTAATTGCATTTGTGCATCATGCATCAACTCTCAAGATAAGATAGGTGTGCAATGAATATTTAATCAGTTGAGTCATTCAGCCTCTGAGGTTTGTCATTTGACATATTTCATCAACATACTTAACCAGAATTTTTTGTTAGTATTTTTGTTCTAAGGATTTAATATTAATAGGAAAACCCTGAGAAATTCTTAAAAATACCGATTATTTCTCCACGTGCAAGAAAAGCTCTGAACAATATAATACTTTCTAATATTCCTTCTAAAAAGCATGCTAAAAGACAAGAATCTTTACGTATCCTGGAATCTTATTAATTCCTATGGATCATATTCTCTATTATTTAGTTTCCTGAAGGAACATATTTTAAAAAAATAAAAATTGAAATATTGTCTTTCTACTAGACTATAATGAAACATCTTTCTCCTTCAGGAATATTAGAGCCAGTAAAAGTGTATTGTCTCCTGACAAATGTTCATCTCATGCAAACAATTATTAAAAATTCAGAAAATCCATTAATATTTTCAGTGATGTAATATCAGTAAGAAACACTCTTTGTGGACAGTTAAACAAAGTATTACAAATAGAATTTCAAGCAGCACAAGGAAATTTATAGACTTTAAGAATATGTATTTTGGATAGTAGAGATATTATCTTGCTTTTAAGAATAATGTTTGCACTGGTAAGAAACACACGTTATCATGGAATCATAGAATGCTCTGGGCTGGAAGGGACCTTAAAGCCCATTTTGTTCCAACCCCACTGCCATGGACAGGGACACATTTCACTAGACCAGGTTGCTCAAAGCCGCATCCAGCCTGGCCTTGAACACTTCCATGGACGGGGCAGCTACAACTGCTCTGGGCAACCAGTGCCAGTGCTTGACCACCCTCACATCAAAGAACTTTTTTCCTGATATCTAAACTAAACCTGCTATTTGTCAGTTTGGATCCATTTTCCCTTGTCCTGTCATTCCAGGCCCCTGTACAAAGTCCCTCTCCAGCTTTCTTGTAGGCTCCCTTCAGGTGTTGGAAGGCCACAGTTCACCCCAAAGCCTTCTCTTCTCCAGGCTGAACAATCCCAACTCTCTCAGCCTTTCCTCATAGCAGAGATGCTCCAGCCCTCTGATCATCTTGGTGGCCTCCTCTGGACCTGCTCCAACATCTCCATGTCCTTCCTGTGCTGGGCCAGAGCCGGCTGCAGCACTGCAGGTGGGGTCTCAGCAGAGTGGGGTCGAGGGGCAGAATCCCCTCTCTCCCCTGCTGCCCACACTCCTTCTGATCCAGCTCAGAACACGTTTGGCTCTCTGGGCTGCCAGCACACACGGCCAGATCGTGTCCATCATCTGATCCAACAGCACCAAGTTCTTCTCTTACACAGATGACAAAAGAATAGGTGCTTGTTTGTTTCTTAGCAGCCGTGTATAACACAACACCTGTTAAACTCCAAAAGGAGCGTTTCTGGAGAATTACACATTCACCAACCTGCTCGTGCTGAGGAACCACATTGCAGGGCGTCTGTTAGCACAGGATCACATGACGTGTTTTCAGCAGGAGCTATTTTCATGTGTCTCTAAAGGGATCAAAACCAGCACACAGAACAAACTGTTGATGGCAACCTTGGCCAGCATCATGGTACCACTTCAGATGGAGGAGTGCATGTCAGAGCACGTCATTGTTCCGTGGCTGCTACAACATGCATGGCATTTCATAGGAGAGGTCTGGCATTCCAAGGAGCCCTTCAGTAATGTGTTTGCCAGGAGTCAAACTCAGAGGAGGAAGCCTTAAACAACAGCTCATGAGTCACATGCTGCTCACAAGCTTGAACGACGTTCTCCCAATCAAAAGATCAAGGTCATTTACTTACTAAACATATGGTCTACCAAAAAAGGCACTCTCTTCCCAACTCCAAGTGTGCAAACAGAAGGAACTGCTATCATCAGAGCGCAGCATCGAAACCATTTAGGAATGCCTTTATAACAACCCCTTCTCCAACACAGACTATACACTGAAGCAGTACTTCATTGCTCTGCTGTTAAGCAGGCAAAATTATTCCTCCATTAGGTAAAGAGAAAAACAAATGGAGAAGAAAAAGTATAGAGGAAGCCAACCACTAACTTTTTGAAGTGATGCTGAATATCAAGCTCTCGGTGAAAGATTAATTGGAGGAAGAGTGGTTTTAGAAGTATACTCATATATTTAAAGGACACAATATTCATGGCAAATTATTCCTTTTGCCAGGCTATCACTATATTACAACCTGGTTTCAGTACAGCTTTCAGACCAAAATTCCTCTCTTTCCTTCGACATACACGTTTTTACTACATTAACCATGCAAAATGGTAAAGAAAGAAATTCACTCACATATTTTGAATCAAAATTCACATCTGGACAACCCTGTCTGAAATCAACTTAGAGATTAATTCAGTCGGAAGTGGCAGTTCATGTGTTACGCTTTTTATCTTGAACAGCCCACTGAAGAAGTGCAAGATTGAAAAATTTTACCAACTAAAGCAGTTGGAGGGGTCCCGCACACGGCATAAAAATTAATAATTATTGTAGTGGTTTGGTCCAAAATAATCATTACTGTTTACCTTCTGTGAGATAAGAATTAGGAGAAAAGCAAAGCAGGCACCAATCTTGAAAGAATATAAAGAAGTTTATTAACAGACCTAAAAGAAGGAAAAAAAAAAAAAAAATCATACCACACCTAAAAGAAGAAAAAGAAAATCATACCACACCTTCAGAACATTTCTCCTTCCCCCCCACCTTTCTCCCTTCTCCCACTTACAATGTAAAAAGACAACCCTTGAGATGTTCAGCCTGTTTACCACTTCCATAATAACCTTGTTCAGTCCATTTAGGAAGAGGAGTCTCTCTTGTCCATGCTATGAAAACATTATCACAAGGAGCCAGCCGCCCGGGTTGGTTCTCTGCTCACATGTGAATCCCTTCCCCTGACTTGCACCTTTTCCCACAACTGCTTTCGAGGGTCCACTCTAATTGCTGGGCTACAATTTTAAGGTTGAGCCATTCAGAAACAAAAGTTCTCTTCACCCATCTCTGGGAGCACTTAATCTCTAAGAACAGAGGCCCTCCTCCGTCCCTGGGAGCAAAGGGTCCTCCTCATCTTCATCTCTAGAACTATCTCTGGGAGCATCTCTAGGAACTGAGGTCTTCTCCTTTCCCATTTGGAGCAAAAGTCCTCATCGCTTCCATCTCTCCCTGTCCAAACTTCTCATGAAATTACAGCTGCTTCAGCATCTGCCTATCTCAGCGCAGGTGCTTTTGCTCACAAGTACAAGTTGAACACTCCACCCCCCATGCCTTCATGAAATTACAGCAGGTACTCTGATCTATCATAGCTTCACAACAGAATTTCAGCTTTAAGCATCTCCTCTTTCTCTTCCCTCAGGTTTTCAGCTCTTCACAGCACCTAAAAGGGTTAATCTCACCTAGGCCTTGCAGCTGGAATGTCACTTATCGCTGTCGGTCACATAACCTCTGCCGGACAGCGGGGCAGCTTTGGCCGAATCTTGGCCGCAGTGGAGAGCGGGAGGGGAGCTGAGCCGCTCCAGCTGCCCACAGCAGTGCTGTGGGGGGGGTTCCGCGGGTGGAACAGGGCCCATTGGCTCCAGGATGGCCGTGGCCTGGCCCGAGCAGGGCCTGGCCCAGGCCCGCTGGCCCCCGCACGGGGCCCACAGCCACCTGTCCCAGCACCAGAAACGAGAGAGAGAGACTCTGCCTGGGGTTTGTCTATTCTTAAGTGTGGATCACAGAGGTGGTCACAACTTTAAGTGGCTTAAAGAATTGTCCATATTCAAACTGGCCAGCTGATAGGTTCTGTTAGGTCACAGAGGAAGCTGTAAGCACCCCTTAGCAAGGACATCCCTTCTGGGACTATGCTTTGCTAACCCATGACAATTATACAGCAAGAGGATCCACAGGATCTCACTTCAGCTCAAGCACACGCTGTTCCGTTGCTGATGTTTCCAAGTTCCTTGCCATGTTCCCAAGTTTTCTTTGTGGACATTGGGTGGTTTGTCAAGCTGCCAACAGATCCTCCCAGAGTGGAGGTGTCTCCGCTCTGCTTCACAGAACTCCTGCAGGCAGGGATCTCTAAATGCACGTACTGTTATTCCTTCACATTGAGACTAATTTTATCAAAGGCATCAGGAGATATTTGTGACTTCAAATCTTCATTTTTCACATTGTTCATTAAAGAAATTTTTAAAAAAAGACAAATGACTGAAGGAGGGAAAGGAGCTCGGGGCTACAGAAGACTCAAAATAGTATTTGGCCAGAATGAAGCACATTCAGAGGAAAAAGGAAAGAGGAAAGGACCACAAAAACCTAAAACTGTTGCCGGTTCAGGTGGATAGTTCTAAATCATTCTGGTTTTGACTGGTTGCAGAATATACTTTCTAAAACATTCTCCTCTTGTTTTTCTAAGAGAAAGAACAACTAAATCATTGTAACTAGGGTTAACTAACAGTAAATAACTGTTTTATGCAGTAAATTTGAATTTCCTAGGCTATATCCCCACTCCTTTTTTTTTTTTTTCCCCTTTTTTTAAGTAAATGCAGCTTCCTAAGCCATCTCTGGTGATTCCTTGCATGCTATTGCCAGAAATGAAAGCAGTGACCTGCTGTGAATTCAGCTGCTCTCAGACTTTCCAGCCCTCCTCTGCTGGTTGATGCTGTGCATTCTCAGCAGAGCAGGTCTGAATGCCAAGTGTGGGGACTCACTGGCATTCAATTACGAGGAGCTTTTCTCATCCAGAAAATGGTGCAGCTGCTCCTGACGCTGGGATAACTCCTAACACCAGCAGTGACAACCACAGGGTGGAACGACAGCTCACGATGAGAAGCAACAACACTGAAAAGAAATTCCCCAACTGTGAATCCCAGGGCACTCCCACACCACACAGCCCGGACATGGCACCAACTACACCAACTACGCCAAACTGCAGGGAAAGACTAGGAGCAGCAGGGCAGGAGTGGGATGTGCTGAGCCTGCATCCACTGCAGCACCTGCAAGAGGCAAGAGAAAACTCCCCTCTCCTTCTGCAAAATGTGGCCTCCACCATAACCATCAGGAAAAGTGATCACGGGTACCTGTGCCTACTGTAGCAGGGAATGGAAAACAAAGGTGTGCTTCACAAATGAATGCCTCGTCACCAGGCTTTGTGATCTCTTTCTTTATTGGTCTAGGATTTTGAATTTGATGAAACCTGACATCCAAAATTTAGGGTTTTTAAAACAGAAAAAGAAAGCTGGTAAAAAAATAAAATTAATATATACATATTCTACTGACCAGATCAGCATCTCACAGACCTGGTTGGAGCCTTACCCTTCTGATCCCTTCACTGTCAGACTTTTGATTCCAATTCTGTCAAACTCAGTCATCAGAAAAGATGAACAGAGAGCTTTAAAGTTTGACTGAGAGTTTTAAATCTCTGCAAACAATCCCATTTCCTCCTGTAGACTTCATCCCTTTGCAGAGTCTTTCTGTGAACTCAGGTGGGACAATTTACTAAATTTAATATGCCAGCTATTTTAACTTTACTGTGTATCCAGCAAAGACAGTGCAGCACAATGACCTCAAGGGCTTTCTAACCTTTCTAATTTACAGAAATAGCTCCAGAGATTCTTAGAGTGGAGAATGCTAGAATGAGGAAGAGCTTCTTCCAGGCATGTTCAGCATCACCATGGATTATTGCACACGTCTGAGATATCCAGGCAGGGTCACTGCCTTCACCTGTTCTTTTATCACCAAGTTAGTACCAAGGTGACAAGCACAACAACTCACTTCAAAAGAAGGAATAGTCATGGAAGAAGAAAACAGGATTGAAAATCAGAATCCAGCAAGTTTTTAGAAGCCATGGGAGCAAATATAATCCTGTCAAAATGCTGCTTAACACATTTCCTGCTTTACAGAGCAGGGTTTTATGTGTTGTCCTCAACTGTTTCCAAACACATTTAGTAGTGTCGTAGAGTTCAGCTTTGCCAAAGTGGTTTTACTGTGGTAAAACCCCAAAGTGGTGGGGAAAAGGGGGCAGAGAAATGTCTCCTATCTTGGTCAGTGTATCAGGTGTAGCCTCTGACAGAGCTAAAAGCATATACAGTGCACCCTGCATGCCGTCGAGCATCCTGGCTGCCAGACTAAATTGATGTCAGTCAGAATGGTATGAAATAACTGAACAGGTGAGCCCTGTAACTCTTGCAATAGTTTCCAGCCCACAGGAAGGGAGAGGCTTCCTCACCCTGAAAACTGAGCCCTTCCAAGTTCATTGCCTTAGTGTCAGTAACAGCCTCAGCACCTCCGTGTCATGGTCAGGCTGCTGATGGGAGTCAACACTGCGAGCAGAACTACTACATTATGGTCACGTGAAAATTTAGCAATTGTACAAAATATCTCCAGGGAAAATTGTAACAAAAACCCATTTTTTGTCTAGAGTCCATAGAGAGAGCGAGTTCATGGGCTGTGTCATGAAAATATAATAACTTAGAGTCATAATACAAAACTAAACTTATAATAATCTAAAGAGACCTTGAGATGCAGACAGGAAATACATCTTTAAATGTTTATATATCTATGTGTACCCCACAAATCCAGACATCCTTGGATTTAAGCCCCCCCATACATCTGACTGTACTTCAGTCTCACAGTTAATAGCATTACCACCAGCTGCTAAACCCAATTCAGCACCACAATAAACATGTGGAAGGTCAGCACACTCAGCCCTGGGCTCTGAAGGGCAGGCTGGAACCAGGAGACTTGATTAAAGTCCATTTAGCAATATCCACACCACAGTGCAATCACAAAGCAGGCACCCTGCTACAGCCCTGCTGTAAACTGCAGGCACATCTCCTGTCACGAGCAACACTAACCTAGCTTATGCAAAGACCCAAAGGATCCAAATACTTGCATAGTGAACAAATTTACACTGGGATTTACACTTAATGCAAAGGCTGAGATGTTACAATAAATAATCCCTTTTCCATGATGTGTTGCTGCAGTTAACTTTCTTTTTAGTGCTGAAGGGCAATAAATAATCTCTCTGTTCTGACAGTGGCGCGTGCTAACAAGGAAATAACAGAGGAATGGTGCCGAGAAGCTGAGTGATTTCAGTAGTGATTCAGTCAGACGAGGACTGTAATGAAATAATTTTCACTCCCGGTTGCCTTCTGTGACTATTTGAGACTGCAATTTCAAAAGGTTACAGGCTTGAGCTTGGCACTAGATCCTCATATCAGACCAGGTTCCGAGGCTGCGTGAGCTGTGTGCTCCCTGGCAGGATGAGGGTGTGAAGGAATGGCCTCCCTTGCAGACCAAACTGCAGAGGAGCTGCACAGCTGGTGGGTGGCTCTGGCCACACTGTCCTGTCATGGTGCTCTTCACTGCAGGACCATGGGTTGGTCATCAGGGATCTTCCCAGCTCACCCACAGCCTGTCCTGTTCCATCATTACTCCATTGAGCATTTGAGTCAAAGCAGTGCATTAAGCCATCTGTCTGATCCTGTAAGGCTTTGTGGATGATACAACAGGGCAGGCTGGGTTCTGGTTGGTTTGTTTTAGTGTCTTCTTTTCTTAGAATTCCCTCTAAGACTTCTGAAAACTAACGCACCTGAAAGTAAGTTTTGCATTCCTTTTCTAATGGCTTTTTATACAGAAGGTTTGCAAACTGGAAAATTGTGTGTTTGTGTTTGCTTATCATCAGATAAAGAGGAGGTTAATTTTGTTGTCCTCTCCAGAAGGCAATCTGATGAATACCTAACTAGCTCTGACTTGTCTTCCTTCTTATATCTTTTCTATTAAAATTTTATGAATCGAAGAGCAGTAAGTTCCTATTTATCTCATTGATGCACATACTGAAACCTGAAGGCATTTTGCCCACTTATATTAAATTATCTAGGGTTTTTTGTGGATTTTCTTGGTGATCATGCAGCTCTACTTTAGTTCTGGCTTATATTACAGTTCTTGTGGTGTGCATTTACTTCCTGTCTGTTAGCACACATTTTCTGTTTCAAAAAACACACAGCATTTAAGAAGTCTTCTGTTTGCACCCTGGCAATTTAGAGAACATGTCCCTTGTTTTAAGGTAATTTCCTGATTACAGTTTTCAAAATACTGAAAAAGTATGACAAACACTATTTGTTGTGTGTATCTCAAGTTCAAACCCCTCTAGAAGAAATGAAGTGAAGCCTTTTCACGCAATCTTTATACACACACCCCAGTTCTGTGATTCAGGCAGGCTGATATCACCATTGAGGGAAGTACTTAGATAACTATGTCCATACATTCTGGAGTTTCCAATGGGAATTCAACACATTTAATCCCTGTCCTACATCCCAATTTTCATTTCAGTCTTTCTCCCCACTTCTCTTTAAATTTTTAAGCTTAAGGCTGGGAACCAACATGCTGGAGAGCAGCTTTGGGGAGAAGGACCTGGGGATCCTGGTGGACAAGCTGTCCATGAGCCAGCATTGCCCTGGGGGACAAGAAGGCCAATGATTAGAAGATGATTAAGGGACTGGAGCATCTCTCTGATGAGGAAAGGCTGATGGAGCTGGGCCTGTTCAGCCTAGAGGAGAGACACGGAGAGGGAACCTCATCAATGTCTGTCAGTGTCTGCAGGGAGGGGTCAGAGGATGGATCTGGCTCTGCTCGGCAGCGCCAGGCAGTGGGACAAGAGGCAACAGGGCAGGAACTGAGGCACAGGAAGTGAACATGAGGAAGAGGTTGCTTACTGTGCAGTGCCAGAGTACTGGGACAGGCTGCACAGAGAGGTTGTGGAGTCTCCCTCACTGGGGATGTTCAAGAACTTTCTGGACACACTCTGGTGCCGTGTGCTCTGGGATCACCCTGCTTGAGCAGGGAGGTTTAACCAGCGACCCACTCTGGTCTGTTCCAACCTGAGCCATTCTACAATTTTGCAATTTTTCCTAAATATTATTTCTTTCTGTTAATGGGAATATTCATCTGTGCTCTCTATTCATACACCATGCTGTGGAAGCTTTTATCATCTCACCTTGCTCCCTGACAGGGAGAAGGGGATTTACCAATGAAAAGGTTATTATATGACAGACTGATTTATTATGCTCTTGTAAACAAACCTTTGACAGATAACTACAAACCAAGTGTGATGGTTTTACTGCACTGAGCAGCACCTATTAAAGCTTGCTTTCAAATGGTGAAAATGTAACACATAAACAAACTCTCAGAGCTCAATAGGTAGGAGGCAACTTGAATATGAGTGGGAAAATGCAATTAATCATCATCCATATGGTCTCCAAGAACATTTTGGCTCTGTGTTGGGACCTTGAGTGAGCACAACAAAAATGCTTAGTCCTTCTCCTGTAGTGAACCCCTCAAAGACCCTAACACCCCACAGAGATGTTTTAATTTTTCTCTGTTTCTCAGCATCCAAATCTATTATGCATTACAAGGGTAGATTCAGATGAGATGTAAGGGAGAAATTCTGTTACAATGAGGGTGCTGAACCACCAGAACAGGTTGGTCAGAGAGGTGCTGGATGCCTAATCTCTGGGAATATTCAAGGTCAGGTTTGTGGGGCTCTGAGCAACCTGATCAGTTGAAGATGTCCCTGCTCATTGAAGGGGGGTTTGAATAGGTGGCCTTCAAAGGTCCCTACCAATCCAAATTATTTGATAACTCCATAAAATGTAGTGTTCCCATGAAGAATCTCATTCATATGGAAATTTTGGCACAGAGTACTTAAGTGGAAAGGACACATTATGAATTTTAAGTGGGGGCTTGCTGTGCCAAAATGACAATACACCATAAAAACAGAGGCTGATGAAAAAATGGAGAAAATAATCCAGTATCTGACAGAGAAAAAAATGCAGAATCCAAGCCCTTAATAATTTTTTTAGCTGTGTGAAAAGTCATGACATCGAACAGGCTATTCATTTTGCCTTTAGAAAAATGAGCAATAATATTTTATTCTAAACCTTTAGAATATCCCAGTCACCACAGAGCTAGGACACAATGTCAGTTGTGTGCCTTGTTTCATTAAGGTTTCTTGAAAGATACCAGCAAAACATGCAGGTGGTTTCTAGAGGCACAAGGGGAAAGAGTAGTCTTGCAAATTAGGTTAAGCTGCTAAGGTAAATTCTGCTTCACAGCTGGGGATGAGAGACTTTTCATGAGGGAGCTTTCAAAGACCATGTTTTCCAAATCCAAGGACAGCCCTTGCCCCGAGTCAAGCAAAGTGGGTTGCAAAAGGACTCCATGGATGCACAAGCAGGTCCCAACAAAAACAGGAGAAAGAAGCATGCAATTTGTGGAAGGAGGGTCTGAGTTTCCCAGGACCAGAGGGACCTGGACATACTGGAGTGAGAACAGCACAGGGCCACAAAGATGATTAAGGAACTGTAGGATCAACACCGGCACAGGTTGCCCAGAGACACAGTGGAGTCTCCATGCTTGGAGATACTCAAAGCCCAACTGAACAATGTCCCAGCCAACGGGTTCTAGTCAGCTGCTCTGAGACTAGATGATCTCCAGAGGTTCCTTCCTGCCTCAGACATCCCATAATTCTGTGATCCCACTAGAAGACCACTTTATTCATTTACTTGATGCATAGGCAGAATTTAGACAGTTTTACTCATTATGGGCCATGTTTTCACTTTCACCGAGGCAGGAACTATTGAAAACAAAGGGTGGCAGCTGATCAGAGCCCAAGGGCACTGCACTACCCTTCACCATTATAAAATGGAGACCTCAAGTCTGCTCAGATTTCAGTTTAAATTGTTCCAAAAGAGCACTATTAAAACAAAAATAGACTCCTCAGTGGACAATTCTCTTCACTTGTCCAGTTCTCATGATCTTTTCAGAAATTAATAGCCTTCATTTTAACCTTGACTGCACAAGAGAATTGCTCTCTTTAAAGCTGAACCACTGGAAGTACAAACAGTCCACAGCATCCAGTGTAGCCTTGCCAAATTGCTTGCAGCTTTGTTCTGTGTCTGCACCAGCTCCACTGCGAGCCACAGTGACCCATGTGGGCATGGCAGGCTGGGAATGCACCTGGGAACAACACACTCTCTGAGGCTTGTAAAGATCAATAGTGCCCTGAAAGACAGCCAAATGAGTAGCAGCAATTTATCAGGAACAATAGAACTTCAATTCAACCTACTGAAACACTGTCCGCCCTAACTAACTATTAAACGTTTCTTAACTCTTAAAGTGTAAAAGTGAGACAATACTTTAGGAAGCTTCTGACTGGATTAATACATCAAATAATGGCCAACCATTTAACCCATCAGCTATCAGATTTCCAGACATGTATCCTAAAGCAACACCACACAAAGGAAGCTTGTTGCTTCAGTGATTTGCTTCTGTCAGGTGGAAAAGGGCAAGCAGAGGTAGATGCACAGCTCCTGATGCTATAGGAACAAATTGATGCATAAGATTTACAGCCACTCTTTTAGGCAGAGCGATGAAGCCACTGCACCTGGCTCCCAGTGCCAGGCATCCTTCTTAATTTATTCAAAATAATCAAATTTTGTACAAAATGTGTAAAACATCTCCACACGTACACAAGCAATTACCAATCATCTCTTAAATCATCTAGAGTTCTCTAATCACTGCAGTTTCATTCCTGCTTTTATTTCAGAAGGTCCATAATGAAAAAACAGGGCCAAAAGGCTCTGAGAGCTCCAAAAAAACCAATTCTTCTGTTCATTTAAGTGGCAGGGGGTTTTTCCCTTCCAGCAGTACATCAGGCATGTGTTTCCACAGTGTTGATTCACTGGGCAACAACATCCATTTTCACATTGTCTCATTAGTCTACCTACTTTCTTCTGGCTAGGAATGAGAATTCTGTAAGTCTAGTGCTGGAAATTATTATATACTTGGGACAAAGTGATAATAGTGCTAACGGTTAGTAGAGACTTTCTGTAGGGACTCTGTAACCATACTGACTATCCAGCACAGCTGATATAATTGTACATGAGTAAATGCTTCATTGCTATTGTATTTATTAATATATTTGTTCACAGAAGAATGGGGGGGGGGGGGTGTAACAATAAATAAAATGCTAAGAAATATGAGGGAAAATATCTTCATGTTTCATAAAGTTTCAACAGTGCTGTAAAGCAGGGTTCTTTAAATTATTTATCTGACTCCATCTTATTCATATACTTGAACAAACTTCAGCACTGCTGGGAAACAGTTGCCTACCTTAGTGATGCTCATGAATTCCAAGTGCTTGCTAAGCTGGCACCCTTTGGGAGTGGCACTGGAAGACGTTTCACAGGTCTGAAATGCACCTCTCAGCCTGTGCATCTCCCAAGCCACTTTCAGAATCTCATCCAGAGCCCTGAATTCATGTTCTCACATTGTAAGCTATCAAAGCTTCCAACTGGTTATTTAACTAAGACAAAAGGTTTTCACAGACTAAATCAAGTGTTTAATCAAATGAGTGCTTGCATATTTTGCTCTGTCCTTGTCCTTTCCTGACAAGGACTTTAAGAAAACAAAACCACAACTATCCAAATATGAAGGGCCAAAGCAGAACTAGGAGGAGGAAAAGCTGAAATTCTGTGCAGGACTACTCATCACCATGGTTCTGTGCTCATTTCACTCAGAAACACAGATTTTGACAGAATCAGGTCTCCAGGCTTCTCTTTCTCAGGTCAACCTCTGCCATGCAAAGAGTGCAACTAGGGAGTAGAAATTAATGCTTTTGTGACAAGATGCTTAAATATTTACTGAACTCTAAAATGCCTCGGTTCTCTAAAGAAACTGCATCTCACCCACCTGCAGATGCAGCAGGACCTCTGCAAAATGGTGCAGAGAGCCCTCAGGTCCACATGTGAGAGCAGAGAGGCTTTCAGAGAAGGGAAGGAAGATGCTGTCTCAGGTTCCTCTGCAGATCAGGGGTTTTTCTTGTTCAACTTGCAATCATGCTCTCTAAAGTGTGTCTTCCAATTGACTCCATTATCATTTCAAACCAAAAAATACCCAGACCATTTCAATAAAACTGCCTCCTCCTAGAAGCAATCCCCCACCCACTGCAGCAAGACTCACGGGTGGTTTGCTGCCTGTCATATATGTTGATATATAGAGAGAGTTCTGACTTCTGAAGAACTCAGCTACCACAGATGCATAAAAAGCCTGTTTTGAAGCTCCAGAAGACATGAGGCAATGGAAAACAATGCTTCAAATGCAAACCTAAGGGGGGGTCTGCTGATAACAATTAGTTTCCAATTGAGTTTGTGTCTGGTACAAATTCAGAACAAAAGCCACAAGAGCACATGGTGGATGTAACATTCTGCACTTACTTTTTCATTTCTTCTCAATCCTGACTTACAGTCTAGGTCCCTGCCTATTTTTCAGTATAACCTAAGCAACTTCTGACCTTGCAGAAACCAAATTCCACATGCATGTCTCTGGTCTCACACAGCTTTCACACCTTCCTTTACACACACTGCCTTTCAGTTCTAGATATACTTATTTAAATTTGTGTTGTGAGTCAATCCCTGAGCTTAGACTTCCACTGCATCCCTTTGCCAGAAATTAAATTTTACAACCCAGATACCTGAAAATTACACCTGTGTCCTGCAAAACACCCAAGGAGCCTGAGCAGTCCTTTCTGCAACACTCCAGTTTGGAAGATTTTCCAGTTGATTCCTGAGCTTTTTGGGACCCCCAACTACTTGCTGCAAGGCAGAGACATTCTTGAATGACTAAACCAGTAATTTTTATTTTTCTAGAGCACAAGTGTTGCTGATGTGAGACAGACATGTAGATGCTACTCTCTTTCTCAGTTTCAATGCATAACTGTTACAGATTCCTGAGAAACAGGATTTTTCTTGGCTACGAAATAGTTAGCTGTTTGTGAAAGCCTTGTCTGAGTGGATGATTCTCAAGGCTTGACAGCCTGCTGATTCAGTGCAACATGAAGTCTCAGTGGAGTCTATAGCATGGCACAGGACAGCTCTGCAATCAAAATTGCCTTTACAAAGCAAAATGGAAGTAACAAATTGATAGAGCTGCATATAGATTTGTCTCCTAATCTGTCACAGGTTTAAAAATAAAAGGGGATTCTATTCTCTTTTACTGTCAACACTTCAGGTACATAATAACACTGCTGTTAGCGATATGTTGTATTTAACAGGCCTTATTCTCTCTGCCGGGCTGCAGCTGACTCCCTTGCTATTACCTACGCATGCAGACTGCTCAGCAGTGATCCAGCCCTCCAGGCAATGCTACCAGACCAAAAAAAACCAAGCACTAATACCCCATAAAGCCTCTTTCCTGAGAGAGCATCTTTTGAATCAACCCTTGAATTAATATTTACAGATCTTGCACAGCAAAAGCCCCAATATCCAGGGGTGCCAAATCCTTGCAGGTCCCACTAGAACTGTGGTGGCTTAGAACATGCCAGGAGAAAAAAAAAATCAACTCCCAAAGCTACTGTTTTCAAAGACTCCTGCACACCTCCTGCTGCAATGGGAGAACACCTAATGTGCACTCATTTGAATAGCATTTCATTTCACCTGATGAACAGTTGCTCGTGCCAGAGAAGAAGCAGGTCTCCTAGGAATTCCTGATCCCACAGGGCAGACGTGCCAGCACAAGTCCAGAGTGGTGTCACACCCCAATGCCAGAGGAGCAGCTCCTCTGCCATTCCCGCGGGGTCAGAGCAGAGGGACGCAGAGCAGAGCAAGCGAGCTCTGCTTCACTCAGCAACTCCCTTCTCAGTGCTCAGGATAAACCCAGAGGAAGCCCAGGGACCAAAGCGGTCCTCTGAACAAACCCTGATGCAGCAGCTTGGCTGACATTCTTTCAGAAGTTGCTGACAGCCTTCGAACACCTCTCACCTTTCCATGATAATGACAAACCAAACCTTTCCTTCCACAGAATTTTCATCATTATGATGTGGTTCCCCAAAGCTCTGCTGCACAGCCACAGGGGTTTAAGTATCTCGTAAGCTAACCTGTAAGATATCTCCCAGCCTTTTCAAGACAAATAAAATTACTCTTCCAGTAATACTTCTGAAAATCTTGCTGCAAAGAGCTACCTTTGTAGGTCGTTGCTATTTAAGATTTCACAAGCAGTAGGCTGATTTTTTCTATATGAAAGTCTTTCCTTTATAGAGAGTCCTAAGGAGTTGTCCCAGTGACAGCTGTAAGCATTTGTCTCTTCTGGAGTTCAGGCTGGTGGAGAAGATAATGCCATTCCCCAGTATCCCTATTATATGGCAGCCTGAACACAGAGTTCTGAAAACTACAGACTTCTTGTATTCAGCTCTGAACTCCCATTCCATATTTCCATCTTTGTGCACAGAGGAAAATATGCAGGCCAAGTCAGAAATACCAGTTGTGTCTTAGACAATCCAGTGGCCTTGGGTACAATTTTCAAACAGGCACAGGAAGTCCAATATCTCAAACTGTATAAATTGCACACTGGCAGAGGAGAGAAACTGTAGACTGCCTGATCAGTGAGTACATCTGCACCAGAGACACAATTTAAACCAGTCTGCACTCCAAATGGACATGGGCTAAACACACCAGTAGATATGTGAAACAAGCCAAGAGTTGGCCTGGAATAAACCTTCAGAAGCTACAGCACAAAATGAATCACAGATTGCTCAAGCTTAGGAAAAAGCTCTAGATAAAGGTAATAATAAAGACTGAAAGGAAGGGGAGGCAGATAAGGACAGACACAGAAGGCTGAAGTGTTTAATCCCATCTATGCTTCTATCTTTGAAGAAAATGCTTAGCACAATTAGCTTGGGCAAGAGGAGAGAAACACAGGTGAGAGCAGGGATAGAGCAGGGTATTTAAATAAGTCAGATGAATTCAAATCAGTAGGGCCTGATGCAACTCACCCTGGAGTGCTTAAGGCACTTCCTAGAACAACCTCCAAACCATTAGTGATTGTCTTCACAAACTCACTGAGAATAGTGAGGTCCCAGAGGCTTGAGGAAAGAAAAATAAAAGCGAACAGCTTTAAAAAGTGGAAAACAGGAATCTGGGGATTTGTAGGCAAGGTAGCATTACACTGACACCTGCAAAGATACTGGCATAAATTATTAATAATCAGGTTTTAATCCTCTCAAGCATAATAAGCCAAAAAGACCACTTATATTTGTCAAGAGCAGATCACATCAGACCAACCTCATTAACTTCTCTTACGGGATAACTGGCTTTGTGGAGCATGGAAAAGCTATAGATATGATGGATATTGACTTTTGTGAGGCTTTTGAGACAGTGTGGCTTGGCATTCTCCTTTGTGGAGGAGGAAAACAGCATTATTAGTTTAGTCCATAAACAGCAAGCGTCTTTCTGAGAGCATCCTGAGTACAAGAAGGTACTCATTGTCTCAGTACAGACACAGCCTTACTGAAGCACTATGTCCTCTTTTCCACCACGTTAGAAAAAGACATAGAAACCTGTAAAGGTGCTACAGAAAGGCAAAAAACAATATGAGATTTAAATACATGACTTATCAATGTAAATTAGCTGATAGAGAAGACTAAAGAAGGACATTAACTCCCTTTGCTATAAAAAGTCATTAGACCAAGTTACAGGTAAGGAGGTTGTGGAATATTTGCTAGAGAAGAGTTTAAAATGTGCATTAAAGAAACACCTGCCAGTAAGGATTCAGGCAAAGACAGATGTGCCACTAAGTCCCTACATTTCTGTGTGGCTGAACCACAAATCCCCATGAAGTTTGTCCTTCACAGGCTCTGCACTCACCTGGCATACAGGTCCCTCTCTTCTCCAAAATACAGACATTTTGTTTTCTGGGACTAGGAGCCCAGGATATCCCCATCAAAGCCAGGAGAGGAGAGTAACAGATCTTCTGGAAGAAAAATCCTATTTCTGTTCTTAACCTTGTGCACATTCATTTTTCTGTGTTTTACAGTGCAACACAAACTTCAGTCCTCTTCCCAGGCTGCATGTTCATCATCTTGTGTCTAAAAGACTCTCAGTTCTTGAGAAAGAGACCAAGACTTATACAATTTTGAAAGAAAACAACCAAATGTCATGTTTGCATCACTCAGGGTGAGAATAGAATTTTTGCTCCAAAAAAACTCTTGCAATCCCTTACTGATTTTGGTAGTGATCCCCTAGTCCCAGAAAAGATGATGTCTGGATTTTGGAGACAAAAAGGTACCTGGAGACTGTCATTTGTGGAGTCCTTGCCAAAGGAATGCTTGTAGGCCAAAAGCTTGCTTTCATTTTCCTCTTACTTAAATAGTCCAATAAATGACATGGCTCCTTCCTACAAATTTTGCCTTAGTCATGTCCTTTGACAATTTTACCACTAGTATCAAACCTGAATTGTTAAAACATGCTAAATTACTGTGGCCTCCACAGTTTCTGATGTCTAAAGGATGCCAAATGAAAGCAATGTCACGAACTTAACTACACTGCTGTGCCCTGAGGGAAGAATCTGGCCCTGCAGCCCTTTGTTTTAGCAACATCCTTGTCATTAAGCACTTCCACTGCTGACATTATCATCTTAGATGTACAATTTTAATCTTAGCAAAGATCTTAGAAAAGCAGTCTTATGCTCTTCATCCACTATAATTTACTCTGGAAGACACAGGCATACTCTTGCCTTTCATAGGGTGAGATGAGCTTAGACAAACATTTCTTCATTCATTTTCTTTGCATTCTCCAAAAATCCAATCATTTTTTAATGATTTCTTTGCCAATCAAGTTTCTTATGGGCAAGACCAATGTACTATTTTCTTCACAGGCATTTGAACATCTTTCGTATGCTGCTGTGTCCTCTAAAACTGCTGCAACATGGCGTTAGTGTTAATTGTTACCATTATGTCTGGGCAATCAACTGCTTATGATTCTCTGGCTGGAAACGGATGCTGTTTTCATCAGGGCTACCAGCTAACAATGACATTTTATTAGCGGATAGGTCCAAGGATTGGCAGATCACTCTGCTGCTGTTATGCAAGACCAACCTTCTCAATTAAAGCTCGATCTAAATCTAGCAGATTTGCCTCATGTCTGCCATTTGTGGCTACCATTAAAATATCCTTTCTCTTGTTTTGTGTTGTTATTCACGCATAGATTATAAAGTAAATTCTGCCTTGGAGACAAAACCACATATGAGCAGCTAAAGACAGAATTTAGCCCCTTATTTTCAATCTGCCCCAAAGCAGATTGCTTACTTGATTGACACTTTGTGAATTTTATTAATTACACAGTAGTTCCTCAGTGCTATTTTCTGAGCTGTGAACTGCACTTTTTATTATTTTCCCTACTTTTGTATTTTTCCCTGTTGCAGAGTATTATTGTTATCTATGTTTTCTGCTACTGATCTGTTTCCTTTTCAACATCATTTTTGATATGTAGCCAACAGCAATGAACAAGCACTTTGGTTAATTTTTGAGTAGAAGTCTGCAGCTGGTGTAAATTAGTGTTACTCCATTATTAATCAGAAAAGTTTCACTGCAGAGATATTTGACATTACCTATCTGACTCTATATAAGTACTTAAATTTTCGGTAGCTGGAAAGCCCATCACTTGTGTTCAGCATGATGCAATCCCTTGTTCCTACTATGCTGTTCTTTATAATCCAAGCTGAATCCACAAGCAACAGATCTAACACTGAACCACATTTATCCTTCATTCAGATCAATATAAGTAGACTAGAGGTAATTTTTGTCACTTTAGCCCACTCTCTGAGTGATGCCAAAAGAGTTGGGACAAGGGGGTGTTCTAGTCTATACCTCTTTCCATCCCAACCTCTCCTTCCCTGAGAGGAAACCAGCTGCCCTCTGGGAAAGTCACTTGAAATCCATGACAAAAAGCAACAAAAAAGGAAAAAAAAAAACAACCCACAAGACTTTCCACTGTAGATCCATGTGCCACTAGCACAGTATTCAAGATTTTGTAAACTTCCAGAAATTAGCAAAAGAAAATTATGGAGGTTTTGTTTCCTGGTCTAAGAGGGTAGTTCAGCAGTGATGACGTAACATGATTACAAGTGACCATTTGGTCAAGAACTTGTTTAGAAAAACCTAATTGCAGATGCAGGCAAACCCTGGGAACACTGCTTTAACACATCACACTACCACCTTTATCAGAAAAACCTGCATGTAGCATCTCAAGGAAAAGTAAACCTCCACAAGACTGAGACGTGAATCCTGCAGAAACCAGGAACAGAGAAAGATATAAAGTGGAGGGTATGAGACTTGTTTTATCCCCTTTGGAGCAGTACTGCACCTTGAGAGAAGCAGATTTGACTCTGACCGTGCATCAAGTCTTTTCACCTCTCCCTGCCTCGACTTCACCTGTAAGATGGGGAAAGCGTGATGATGATGCTTTGCTTTAAAAAAATTTATAAGCATAAATTACTATAATTGTTTCTCTTACATAAAAGTACTCCAGCTTGCCAGTTTGCATGATGGAAATAATTTTCAGAGCTCCTTATTAGTCAGAGCAAAAAAATCCTCTCACCTGGATACAGAGAGCTGGGCTGTGTCAGGAGCATCCCCTCCCTCAAAAACCTAGGAAGAGCCACTTCTTTAGGATTTTTATGAGCTGATAATTTGGCCTCCACAGCTTGCTTAGCAGAGCTCGAGGGAATCAGTGACATCATGAGGACTCTCAGTATGCATTTTATCAGCCAGCTCTGTGAATGGAGATTACAGCCAGGTCGGGAGAGGGCAGAGGGCTGCACTGGCACCTCTGCCACCACCTGGCCGCTGCTCCAGACAGCCAAGCAGAGGTCTCTTCACCTGGCCTACACTCAGCTGGGCATTCAGAGGATGGTAAGTACGCAAAACTAACCCCCAAGTCTTCCTTGATACAGAAGGTAAGCAACAGTTCTCTAGATCAAGATGATCTTGTTTCAGAAATAAGTAGACACTACAGGAAATAAATCTGCACCAAAGCTTAATTCCTGCATAGCTAATGTGATCTTGCACCATCTCCAGAATGGTGCACCAAGGACAGAAGTGCAGACTAACAGATACACACTCTCCTCTTGTAAACTTTTAAGCAGACCCAGCTTCTGTTTGCACCACTGTGCCCACGGCCCCCTTCAGCTGTAGTTTTCAACATGCAAACCCCTGGCAACATTCCTAAATAGCATCCACTATCCAAGAACCAAGTTCAAGCCAACATACACCAATACTCCTAATCCCACCACTGGTGAGGCAAAACTGCACCTCCCAATACATGCACAGATGCTGCTGGACACAGGCAGTGTTCTGTGTACCCATTAGAGTAGCACAGATGTCAGCACCCACAGAAAAGAAGCAGAAATATCCGCACAGCTGAAAATAGATTCAGTAGCACTCGCCCACTGTGGAAATGCTGCCTTTGAATTCACTGCCAAAGACAGGGAGAGTTTATGAGGATACAAATTCATGCCACAGGACACTCTCCTTCTTAAGGAGCCTCACATCCCCAGATACAAATCTGCACTATCTGCAATAACACAGCTCTGCGTTCCAGCTGAGAGCTTCTTGGCTTTCCATGGCTGCCCTATGCCAGCACAGGGACATAATTGTCCCTGATTTATTTTGCAGAGCTTTTTTTTTTCTCCCCCTAAGTTAAACCAGGTAAGAACCCAAAAGCTAACTTTTAAAATGCAAGAAGGGTTTTCAAAAACAACCCAACTTTTTCTATATAGACAGGTCAGAGCAGGGATAAAGAGCTTAGTGGCATGGAATATTAAGTTAAATGGAGCATTCAGGGCAGTTAGGCCTGCTTACAGCCTACCACCTATCAACTGTGCTGGACTATACAGCATTATGCAGGTAAAGCAAAGTAATTGATGAAGAGCACAAAACTATATGATCATAATAAACAAAGAGTCCTAAATAACATCGATGCTTTGAGAATTCTGATAAACTTTCCATTTTGTCTTGCAGAGTTGAGAGGTTTCAATTACTCATTGCCAAGAGAAAAATATCCCCCAAAGGAAGGGAAATTAAAAGCCGTAGGGACAGCCAAGCACAGATGCAATACAAAACCAGACCGAGACAGTTTTTACCACAGGAGATGTTGGCAAAGGCTTATTCTTTTTAAAGGACTCTTAAAGAATGGCTGTCAACAGAAGTCCCATGGAACTGAAAAAACTTGCAAATATGTATTAAGAAGCTGCTCCTATCCTTATTACTTTAATGGAAATGCTGAGTCAACTAAATAAGATATTCAGCATTAAAGCCACACATCTCAGTGAAAGAGATATGAGAGGTTTCTCATAAAACATTTTACAGTTTCCTCTCAGTTTGTTGAGGTCAGGCAACTGCTTACAAGAAAACCATCCTCATGAAGGAAGCTTCTGGAAGCCACAAGTTCAAACACTGTGGTTATGGCCAGAAGGAAGATGGGGTTGGTGGCGAGGGTGCCATAGCAAGTTATGGGCAGGGTATGGATATCACCTTACTTGGAAGAATGTGGGAAGCTACACATCCATTTCCATACTCTTTCAAAGCACAGAGAGATCCTCACACAGACCTTTCTACCAAATGTCTTTCCCTGCTGAAACCAGATCAATGAACAGTCTTTTGCAAGTCCAATTTTCCGCTTTACAAAACCAGTTGTTCTGGTCCTTAATTTGTCCTTTTCTGACCCAACAGAGCTGGCAGCTCTGACACTGTGCTTGGCATCAGCTGTAGACAGAGCAGCTGTACCAAGCACAACACAAATAGCTCCTAACAAGAAAAACAAGGTTGATGACTCATCTCTGATTGCATTTTAATAGAGAAACTCAAGAGTTTTATCTTCAGCTTCTAGTAAAGCCAACACCTATCCACGACCAGCACAGCGCAGCCATAACCCACAGAGCCTGTGCACACAGCTGCGGTGGCCTCTGCTTTTGTGGGTTTTTACATTCCTCAACCAAAAAGATATATTTTGAGCTTCTGAAAGTAAATGTATTTAGTGGAGATTTAGCTTGCTGTTGTCAGCAACATCCAAAGCATTGTATGCTCCTATACTAACATATCCATGTGTAGGATCCTATAAGTATAGGATATCCGTGCACTAACCTTCACAGGATATTGGAGGGATTCATCTGCTCTCAAAGTGCCCTCCTCTCCCAGCAAGGTGGGAACTCAACATTCATGGAGGCTAAAACAATGCTTGAAAATGCTGTCACTAAAGGTTCCAAAAGTACAGCAATGTCCATCTCCCTTCAAAAGAGGCCAAGCTGTGAACCGTAAGAGAAAAAGATGCCCTGAGTGTCAACTGTGGGCACCTGTTACTCAGGAAACAAACAGCAATGGCCAACTTACTTCTCTCAGCAAGTCAATTTTAAAAAATAAATAATTAAAAAGCAAAGAGTAGAAAGGAATTACTTCTATTTAATTGTCCTTGACCCGATTATTCTCTCCTGCTCTCCATGGGTTTTGGATTGTGACAGTCCATAAAACTCACAGTAGATTTTATATTTTAAAGGAAAAATAAACAGGTGAGATTTATATTTTTTATATTGTTTCCATTCCTTAACCTTTTTTTTTTTTTTAAATTATGTCCATTACTTTTTATTAGATTATATGGGTATAATATAAATGTGCCTAAAATATGGGAAACTCTTTACCCCCATGTGTAAGCTAGGCCTAAGCAGATATAATAATTTAAAATTGACTCTTTCTAGAAGTTAGATGATATAATCACCTTAGTAAAGCATTCTTGTGCAATGGCTGTGTTCAGGAGTAAAAATGTTTACAGTCAATAAAAGACATGACCAAGGCAAAAATTACCAGGGATCCTTAATCACCTTGAAATATGAAAAAACCTTGGGGTTTTTTTTTTCTGAAGTATCAGTCCTATTCTAGGAAAGGAAAATTTTGGGTCTTAATTTATAGATATATATTACCATTGCATGTTTCAATTAGGAAAAAGAAGCACTTTAAAAGTATGCTCCTCATATATGGTAAGCAGCAGGGGGAGAAAAAATAAAGAGAAATAGCTTAATTGATCCATTACTTAATTCAGCTCCATGCCACAGTCATTCCTCTTTTGGAAGCAATTACAGTATGTGTACCCAAGTTTATGGATTGCTCAGTGTTCCCCAAAATGGTGAGCTATGCACCATATGTATCTTGTTTCAGAAACAGAATGGCTTTCTCCATTCCCAATAAGGAAAAGAAACAAAATGAAATGTTGACACACAAATGTTTTCCCTTGAAATCTATTTTACATTAATTACTTTAGGCATAGCTGTATATATAATACCTAGAAAAGGATTTGTCACAAATAACCTGTAATCTCTCACTGTATTATCAAGGGGATATCTTAATAAAAAGAAGCTGTTAATGTGCGTTATTTCTATGGCAGCACGCTAAATAGGACACAGATACATTGCTATCAATGCACATTAAATTCTAATACTAAGCCCCAGGTTCTGAGGACACATTCATTTTCTTACCAGTAGTTTAAAAAATAAGGATCACACTAAGTAACCCTTTCCTAAACAATGACGGAAAATAAGGGCTCAATGTAAGCCCTTGCAGAATTTAAAAGTTATTACTCCTTAATGCTGTTTTCAATAACAATGCAGACTCAACAGAGAGAGAAATCTGAGCAATTCTTTCAATCAGATGAAAAGCCACCAGTTACAACCTGGCTACACTGGGCTACAGCAATGCCACCCCAGAATTTAACTACATTACACCCAAGCTGTGTAGTAGCTGTCCTGATCTACAAAGATATTCATCACCCTGAGCGTGAATAAAAGGGTTTTTGGAGAAATCCAGTATTGCATTATCTAATTCCTTTTGAAATTCCACTGGAGAGTAATGACAGGTTCCTTGGGTCCACCTTGCTGAGAACAAAAACCCTTATTTTCATGCACAGCTATTTATTGAGAATAAGTTGCCTGAGTAGAACTTGTCAAAGAAAACCCACCTGACATTAAAGCATCGAGTTGGCAATTGAAATAGTGTTTCTACATCAAGCACACAGCGCTTGATTATCAAAGGTATTGCTTCTATAATCAGTTAATGTAATTATATATGTATATTACATACATGCTTTGTGCACAATGGTGATGAAGCAGTGTATTAACATATTATATTTAGACCTGTCATCCATCTTTGTGCAGTTCAGCTATCTGGACACATGTCTCATCTTCTCAACTGTATAATGCTTCGTTAGAGTCCTGCTGTAGATCCAAAGCAAAGGTGCAGATACAGCAGACTGGGGTAAGTTCTGTATCTCCTGCACAGAGACCTAGGAGAGGAGAGCTGTAGGATCTGAGCCCTATTTCTCAAGTATTTCTGGCAACCTTCTGCCACCACCCATGATGTCAGGTTGAGAAACAAACTCAACAGAGAAAATCAAGATCCTGGACAAATATATTCTACTTCACAGTTCTGAGCATCACTCAAGGCCGTGTTGTTCTTGGAAAGACACTCTCTCTGGCAGGAAGAACAACAGCACATTCCTGTGCTCTATGATCAACTCATTTAGACTTGAGGGCAGCCTACAATACAGCACAAAATACACGGAACTGTACCCCCAAGAACAGCTCTCAGCCTGCACCTAAGCAATACTTCTGAAACAAAGCAACAGGAAAAGTGGGCAAATCTACATTTAAAAGCAGCCCTGTACCATTTTTTGACTGACAGAGCAGACAAACCCCAAGGATATTCTCTGCATAAGCCAAATGAAACGGAAAGAAGGGATGGGAAAGGTCAGCACAGTGGCACGTGGAATACACACGCGTCCTAAATGAGTAATCTATGCTCGAAAAGACTGCATTGCAGCTCCTTGCATTCACAGAGAAAGCCACGGGTGGAACTCAGCCCCATACTGAGCATTTTGGGAAAGCAGTCAGTACCTCTCCAAACTGCAGAACAACTGCTTGCAGCAAACACAGATGATGATCTATATACATTAGTGGTTACCTGCTGCTCTAGGGCATAACAGGCTCACTAAATACGGAGCTATAAATTGACTTCTCCAGTGGTAAGTAGCAGTAGTATTTAAGAATTAATAATTCATTATTAATTACTAATTTTATTAGCTATAATGTAATTGGGCTCACGAATATTTAATTCCCCACAAATGTTTCACCGTCCTTTTTTTCCTTTTTTAATCTCAGCACTCCTACAGTGATTATGTGTCTTCTTGCTATGCTAAAAATGTTCCTCTGGTTTGAAACATTCATCTCTCAAATAGCCATAGACTCCTCCTGTTATTTTCCTTTTGTGCAAAACAATGCAGAAACGAGAACTCATTTTCACTTCAGTGGAAGCTTCTAACCCCTCTGTGAATTTTAGCAAGATGTTACACATCTCAACACCTAAAAAGGGCATCCAAAATCAAAATCAGTGGCCCCTTTGGAATGCATAGCTCATTATTTCATCTGAATGGTCTCACTTTTCAGTGGTCAGTCAAACTCCTCCTCCCAGGTCAGTACCTGCTGTCTGCATCACTGGCAGCATTACAGCTCTGAGCAAGGGCACAGCTGTGCACAAAAATACTTCATTTCCTTCTCATAAAACCAGGGCTACCAATGCTGCAGGAGACTTTTATCCAGTGGCTATCCAGCAGGAAGATCCCAAGAGGCGGTGGAGGACCTTCCACACAAACATTCCAAACTGGAGCTCTGGTCCCCGCCACCAAAGGTGACACTGCCCTTGCTGGCTCACTGTGATGATTAGTCCTGCCCACCAGGCACCAAGGAACCAGCACAACCTCAAAGAAAATCAGACTCAGCAGAGGGACTTGCAACAATAAAATTCTCACCCACCTCCCTTCCCATTTCTCTGCTACCCAGAACAGGTAGCTGGAATTAGTTATATAAAATGCCTGGACACTTATGGACACCTCCTCCCATCACTCCCACCTCCCCAGGTCTCCTGTCAGCTTTCTGCTTCTGTGCAGCAAATGCTTTTGCACCTTCTGCTTGTACACCTTCTCCAGCAGAGGAGGTGTCTTCCATCCTATCTTCATAAGCCAGGCCCTAGGACTGTTCTGCTGTGCCTCTTGTTATTCTAACATAAACAGCAATCAGCTGAAAGAGTCAGAGCCTTTCTTTCACAACTTTTGGAACTACTTTTGGCTTGCAGATTTATTTTTCATCCAGTCAGCTTTCTTAATTGTACAGGACCAAGTTTAATATAGACCCACTAATTCGTAACTGCCTAAAATGTTGGCACAGCTTGCTCCAAACTGGAATATATCATCCAGGCATACAGCTCTGGCCTAGTATCTTCTCAAGGAGTAGGCACTCTTATACAAAATAGTAAAAGAAATCCTTTGCTACACTAAAAATGTGAAAATACTGCCCCAGGATAATGAAAACCAAGAAGGGTTTTTAAAAAGGACTTTGCAGACAGTAAGAAAAAATACGTTTGCATATAATAGTGAATACTTCTGACTGGCATCAATCTTAAAACCATGCAATAGAAGCTTGGCTTCTAACTCACAAGGGCTACACAGGCATTAACTGTGTCTAATTCATTATCCCATAAATAAACTGGTACCAAAGAGGATGATTTGACTAGTGGCCTAACACAGCAGGAGACTGGCTGTGCCAGACTTTGCCCAAATTGGAGTAGAGGAGGGTGGCAGAGAGGAGGCTACAGGAATCTTCTGATTAAATCCCTTGAGACAGGTTCCTTCTTGGCTCTGGAACACACACTGTAAAACAGCACATTAATGATGTGATAGCAAAGTCTTCCTACTTCTACAGTTTTGCAAAGGTTTGTTCTGTACTGCACATGAAATAATGGGAATAGTGACCATGAGAACTGCCAAAGAAAAGCCAACTAAAACAAAAAGTAGTTAACAATCTCTATTTAAATAACCTCAGGGCATTTACTAGGACTTGACTAAGAGACTACACATTTGATTAATCCAAAATTACTTACTTCCTATGTTTTCATGGGCTTCACAGAATTTCCATGCTGGCAGTAAATATGTCCAAGAAAGAGATTCAAGTTTAGTCCCTGCAATTTAATCTGCCCTTTCTTAGGTTGAACGTGGCAAATTTGAAATAACTACATTCTTGAATATTAGACTGTAGTGTATTAGTAAATGAATCACATCCGTTCAAGTTAGAAGCAACTCCAAAATAAAACTGATGCATACAAGTTTAGAGCCCAGAAACTGCCCTCTTGATATTAAGATTGTTTGGTTTGCATTACAAGAGATCTGTGGATGTTACTGTTTAAAGTTACAGAAACTGCCATGACTCTCGCCCTGTTGCATAAGTTCATGTCTTTAATTTTTCATTTATACGAGAAGTTTCTACATCTCATTTCTTGTTCTCTACCTTCCCTATCCACTGTATCCTGCTCCAATTTCTGTCTTTATTTACCTCCTACACTCCATGTATTTCTAGCAAAAGATTTTATCAGTATTTGTATTTCTCATAAAATGAAGAGGAAGGTAAAGAACATCATAACAGCAAAGAAAAATTATCCAACAGAACTTGAGCATTTTTTTTTTCATTCATTCTCTAATAGGAAAAGTGCTGGTAAAACCTCTTTCCATTCCAATAAACTAACCACTACTAATCATACCAATTCAGCCTGTGAAAATGTTTTGCAAGTTTACCTACTGACCTTCAGTCTCTTGATTTTTTTGTGAGGATCTAGAAAACACTTAACAGTTTCCTGAACTAAAAGTGCTTACACGCAAATAATAGAAAGAAAGGAAAGGTGCAGAAGATGCTTTCTAACCCTGTCTTGTCAGACCCAGCACTTTTGCTTTTGCAGTAGGCACCTTCCCTTTCTTTTCTGTCCATCACTTCTAGTTGTGATTTAGCATCTCTGCTACTGTCACATGTTTGTTGATGCCATCTCTTCATGCAAATTCTCACAAAGGGCTCTTAAGAATGACCTGTGAATTTGCTAAACAATGAAGGCAGAATGCCTGTGGTTGCAAACATCTCAAAGCTGTGAGAGCTGGGAGAGTGGTGAGAAATTACCACTAATCTAAAATGCCTGCCTGGGGCAGCCCTGCTGTGCAAGAGTGCTCTTGTTTCTAGAAATATTTAGGCACATTTCTTCTTGAAACCCTTGAGGGCCAGGTTTATAGGTCAGTCAGCAATATGGGTCTGTCACCCAGCCACAGAATCCCTTGGACTCTGAACACAGAGTTCCACCTGGAGGAATCAAATGTGGAATGAGGGGCTACATATCTACTGCTAAATTAAAGGCATCCAAAGAAGTTCCCCAGTGGGAGAACACAACTGCCACAACCATGATATCGTCAAAAAGGTCCCTGGCATGGTTTTTTGCCCATTCCAATTAACATTACTTCCAAATTGTATAGGCATGACTGGAGGTTTAGCATGTGCCTGAGAGTAGTCCCAGTATTGGTTTGGACATGGTTACACCACTACATAGGACAAGAGAATATGTTTGGAGAACTGTTGGCTTTTAAACTGATTTTTCTAGAGGTAGCTTTGTGCCATTTTTGATGCAGATGATGATGTTGTCCAGAAGGAACGATGTTAAGTAAAATACAGGACTAAATAGAAATGTAGTTTTGGAGAATGCAAGCAGAATGTTTGCTATATGAGTAAGTACATTTGAATGCTTATATATCACCTCTCATCATTTTGTTTCCTTTTTAGTGCAAGGAGGCATTAATTACATTACTGGCACATATAGATATAAAAACAAAATGTTAACTTTATCTCTCTGGTTTACAGATAGATCTAAGTACAGAGATTCACACCCAGCCATCCCTACATGGACAAAACTCACCTTCCACATACAGCAAGTGAAATTCCTTACTTTTGACCAATAATTAAATAAATTAATTTGGGATGAGGGAGAATTATAAAATCAGCCTCACATCATTTGTATGGCACCTATTTTCCCTGTTATGACTAAAAACACCAGAATCCTTATAGCAAATCATCTGGAACTTGTGTCAAAAGAATGATGTCCATGCCAACAGAGATGACATGATTACAGTAAAAAGCAAGTGAAACGTCATGTCATATACCCATTATGTTTAAAAAGAAGGGAATAGTGCAAAACTTGATATGTCAGACTTCAGATTTCAAGGGGATCACCACCACTACTCCTCTAAGCTTAACCTTCAAGAATTTCCTGCATGTCTTCCTTTTCTCTGTGTATCTTGTATGACTTCAGCAATGTTACCAATACATGTAGCAGTGCAGCTGGCTGCAGCTACTCTTTGTTCTGAGGAGAACTCAGACAATCAGCTGTGGTGGTTAGCAACCCAAGTTTAGCATGTAACTTCCAGTCATGGTGAGAACCCATGATTCCCTCGTTTTACCTTTTGCATGTTTCCCCTGATTGGTTAATATTTTGTCGTCTTGTTTCATGTATGCAGTTATGTATGTTCATTTTCCTTCTTTAATATGTATTAGTTCTAGAAAGTTCTTTGTTCCTCAATGCCCCACTGGATCCTTCCCTAAGTCCCTCCTATGTGTTGTTCCCATTGGTTCCCTTGCTGTCAACCCCACCTACTTGCCTTTACCCCATTGGCTGAGATCCCTTTCCCCACCTATTCTGTACCCAGTATAAGACCCCTGGACCCGCTTACCAGTGGGTTTCTTTGTCCCTGTTATTTCACCAGAATAAACCTGCATGGAACACATACGGAGAGTCCCCTCTCTTTTCTTCTTTGCCTTCGCCTGCGTGCCTGCCTAACAGCGACAGGAAGATACAGCCCCTTTTGGGTGAGGAGCTCTACCCCTTTTTCATTGTGTGCTGGGCACTGAGTGCCGCCTTCCAGAGGGGTTTCAACGTTGACCTCTGGGCTTCTTTGTGGCGGCACACGAGGGGTAAAACCCCCTTCTGCCAGCTCCCAGTGGCTGAAAACCCCTCCAAGTACACATTGAGATACACATTGGCCCAACATATTCAAGACTATTTTGCATTGTTTGTGATACAACCAAGTCAACACATACAGCCAAAATAGTCGATGGCATTCCTTTGCACCACAGTCTTCAAACTTCATCAGTGCACAGCCATAAATGACCCTTCTCTGGGTTTGTGTCAATGACCTTAGCATACTGCTCAAGAGTGAAACAGCCCCATCTTCATCTCCACTTTAAAGGTCAAGGGTGTTACTTCTGAGCATTTGAAAAGTCAGTGTTATACAACAGTGAATATGGGTAAGATATAACTGAACTTTGTGAATTTAAATGAAACAGGTTTCTTGTAAAATTCCCAGGAATAACATTTGAAGAAATTAATAAGGGAGTAAATTCACACTGCATTTGGTAGTGGTTGCTCACTCCACATACTTATCCCAAGGAAATATGAGTGCGTGTCCTACTGGTGCAAAGGTTGCGTGCACAGGCAACCTACTGCATAATTGTCAAAAAAAATTCTACTGAAATTTTTATTTCACTATTTTAAGTTACATAATTGTGATATTTTTCTGTATACTGCCTAAATTATTAATAAAAAAATCAGTACTTTTTTATTTGTCTTGAGTAGGTAAATTTTTCAGAGCACTTGAGTTCTTTTCTTTCCAGAAAATATTTATTGACTGTGGAGCATGTTTGAAGAGCTTTTATAAAAGGAACTACTTTTTTTAGATATTTTTCGTGCTATATGTGCAAAGGAAAAACTTATACTCAATCTGCTGTTAAACTCAATCCATTCTAAACTGTAAATGTGCAAAAAATTCCATATTACTGTGAAAGTACTGAGTTAGATTTTCAGAACTCTCTAAGGGAAAAGGCTTCAGGAGCTACTGGACAATTAAATTCTTTGTATTTAGGAGCTCAGGGTTTCAGCTAACCCTTTCAATATGAACATGATAGGATATTTTTGATAAATATTACTATTCATCAAATAAAATATTTTCAACAAAATGTATTTTACCAGCTGTTTCTGTCACCTACTAACATAAATAAGGCTCTGGTAACAGGGTGTTCTTCATAGTAAAGAGCAGCACATCTCAGCTAAGACTTGAAGCACTTGTCATTTTGACTTCTGCTTGGGGAGAACAGCATGAATTCCTACACCAGCAGCCTTTGGTACTACTCACATGTACTCCTGGACTCAACTCCAAAAGGTGCATCTTAAAAACATCATAAAAAAGGGATTCGGGCAGATTTTTTGCTCAATTGCTTCCCAACATCTTAGCCCCACTTCCAGTTTAAACAAAACTCAGCATTTTAGTGGCCTTGGCTCATGGTCAAATACAGATTCTGCCAACTTCAACCCATGCTAAGTCAGTTTGCCAGAACACAGACAGGAGTTCTTAAATAAAGTCTGATTTTTATGGGATGCTTGACAGTGAAATAAAAACAGCCATTTGGATAATCACATGTTCATGGGGACCTGACAAACACATGCCACTGTGCAAGCCCAGCTGCTCCAAAATCAGCTCCCTCAAGGATTTGCCTAAACCAGGTCCAAGCCAGAGCAGGTTCCATAAGCCACAGGCTAATGAAGTTTGCCTTCATTAGAATAGCCCAAATCTGCAGACACTCAGTTCCTGTCCTGCTGCAGCTGTTCCTCAGCCTCTTGGGAGAGAGCTCCTCGTGAAGCCAAGTCTTACATGTGCCCTCAAGCTTGAGCAATCAAGATATAAACCCTTCCCTACTCCTCTTTTCTCTGAAGGCATAAAGGTGGCAACACCTGCCAAGGTGCATCAGACAGATTGAAAGTCAGCTGAGCAGTGGTTCTCCCCTAAATTTATTTCCAGAAGTTGATGTGAATGTAGTCTTAGCAGATAACCATGATAAATATATCTAGAGATAACTATGATAAATCGATCTACTCATAAAGATTAATTGGTTCTATTTGCTCCTTCTGCCATTGTTATTTAAAGAATTAACAACCTAATTTTCAGTAATATTTTGCAGAAAAAAATATGGTTTAGGCTACTAAGAGTGTTCACCCATGTCCCTCAAGAATAATGTCAAAGATAAAATTACAAATGCATAGGTAATTTATTTGCACAGCCATGTGTATAAAAAAAAATCTATTTCTCTGCATATTCTGACCAACTAGCTGCACAGTAATATTTTAAGACTAATTTTAATATCAAAATTAAATATGTTTTCATAACTACAGTTGTCAGGATCATAGCTCAATGTGTTTTCTTTGCACAAAACAGGCAAATTTGAGTGAAATGGTACAGCTAAAGGGTACATTGGCCTGGGGAATTAATCAACTGCTTACATGGAATATGCACATTTCATTCTTTTTTGCTAAAATAATTGTGAATATGCAAATTTTCCATGTTTTAAAAATTAATAGTCCTTTAAGGAACAGCTACAGACACAAGGCTTAATTTAAGAGAGTTGAAATAATCAACAACATGTTCATAAAGCAAGAGACCCTCTAGGCCCACAACAGCGTGGAACACAGGCAACAAAACACCCAGCCAGGATTTACCTAGACAGAGGGAGATGTTCTTTACACCTGACAGACAGCAAGAATACAACATCCATAACATCAGCTCTCACAGAGTGGCTCCAGGGTAGGAAATGAGAAAGTCACTGAAGTATCCACTGCATTTGTTGTTTCATTAATCACCATTCACAGGAGTACATGTGAACCCAGCCAGTTTGAATTGGGACAGACAATATCTCAAAGATGTGTCAGGGAAACATACTCCTGTGGGTCTTGGCAAAACCTGGGGGTCCAGGGTGGATTTACATTATACTTGGAATACCTGCATTCCCCCTTACTTTTATTTAATAAGTGAGCAAACAAAAACCAAAAATCAACCAGTCAAACAACAACAAAGAAAACCAAAACAGAACAAACCACAAAATTGGGCATAGATTTCCCTTTTCTAGTCTGAGTACAGAGGATCATACAACTGCAGTTATGAAAGATTGCAAGGTGAGACTTGTGGTCCCACTAAACAGGACAACTAAGCAGAATGAACTAAACTAAATGCGATCCCTGCAAGTTAACTTTTCACCTTGATTGGCAATTATGTTCCTTCTGGCTTTCCATGGAATTGATGATCTCACTGGCTCTCCCAGGTATGGTTAGTTGTCCCAATTTCTTTCAGTAGACAACTTTGCTCTGAGGTAGATTGGAGTCAGGCGTGCCACTTCTGTCTAATCAGACACAGTGAGGCAGGAAAGAAGAAGTAATCTCAAGTAAAAGTTTTGCTAGTTTATTTTGTGTGACAGATAATGCATTTCTAAAGACTCCCATGAGAACTCATGTGGAAGAGGTTTACTGGGCTATCAGCACACTTCGCAGCTCATACTATATCACATTAATCATCAGCTTACATTAAAAAGGCCACCTGTCCTTGCCTGTTTGTTCCCTGTGATGAAAAACGTTCCTCTATAATGCAGTTGTTCAATTAATCCATACATTTGTTACAAGATTTTGCACATTAACATCCACTCATTCTGTTCCCAGTAAATCTACAGCTTTTCTTGTCAGGTTTTATGCCTCTGTTTTCAGGTGTGAGAGAAATGAACTGAATAAAATGATGAAAATATATTAGCTCGCTGCTCAACCTCTCATCACTTAGAAACCAAAATAAGAAATACTTTTTTTAATGTCTGACAAGTTCAGATAAGGGTCTTCCAGTTCTACATCCCAGAGGGTGAGATGCCATAAATTTCACAGACAAACTTGTGCTGACAGAATTCCTAGCTCAGCTGAGTACACTGAAGCAACCCGGATAAGCTTCTGAGTTTTCAGGTATTTTCCCCAGGACAAAAACAATCTCAGCTACACAGCACAGGCCAAGCAGGAACATAGCTTCAAACACTGACCTGAACTTTTTCAAACATTAAAAGGAGGAGGGCCTTTGATCTCAGATCTGTACCCTTCTGCCCTATCTCCAGCCTGACCAACTAAGTGCAGATCTGAGCATCTCTGGGAAAGTACCTTTACAGTGACAGCAATCTAAAATGATGAAAAGTCTCAACCCAACAGGAAAACACAGACATGCTGCTCCACATCACTCTCCAGCCACCACATCAGCAAGGGGAGCTCAACCTGATAGCCCCAAATAGTCCCTGTTACTTAAGACTTGCAACCATTTCTGGATTACTTGACTTACAGTACAAGATAGAGAAATAAAGCAAGCAGTGGAACCACAATGCAGATTAAAGGTTAAAACAAGAGATGGATTAAGAAGGCATGCAAGGAAAGGGATCAAAGGATGCTTTATGTGTGTGACCACCTGGAAGAGATCCTGCAGCTTGCATCAGCCAATTATGGGTTTTATTTTGGTTTGACTTAACAGCTATTTGAGAAGCTTGCATGAGCAGATTTAGATATTGTGGCTTTCAATAATTTTAGTAGATAGAGGACTAGAGATGGATGCTAATTATTTTGTTTGTGTAAGAGCTGGCTTTGTTATTGCTGTTGGTTTTGGTTGTAAATGTGTATTATCTAAGAACAATTTCACAAGATGTGAAGTGGTAATGGCAAATATTATTGCTCATGTAAATAACTGTAACATACACAAAGGAGAGTTATTTTCTTTTGTGTGGCAGCACTAATTGTTCACCAGTTAGAAGGGAGCTCTAAAATTTTCTGGGTTTATGATATGTTAATAAATGGGTATCCACCATAACTCGCCAACAAAATTTAGCTCAAACTAAACAAGATGCCTCCTACCCTTTTTCATGGTTACAATACCAGGCACTGTCAAAGGGGGAGAATGAGTATTAAACACATAATATAGGAAAAATAACAAAAAACTCTTACAGAAATATGATCCTGTCTATGGAAGAGATACTTTTTTCTTGTTTATACTTCAGCACTTTTCTTTCATACTTCACGTGACTATAAGGATAAGCACTTCAGTGACTGATTAAACTAAGCTAAAAATGAATTATAATCTTTACAATAAAATTCCAAATTCACTCCTCAAAGACTTCAGATGGTTTATCTTCCCCCCTAGAAATATAACCTACATAAGAAAGATTGATTCTTCACATTAAAGCAGGGGAGAAGGGCTGAGGGTACTTTGTTGTGGTGGTTTTTTAGTGGTTTTGTTTTATTTCAGGGTGGATTATTTTAAGTGTAAGGAACCAAATAAAAATGCATCTTATCCCCTGACTTGGATTTTCTTGAAATCAGCAACTGTACTTTTGCTTCTCCCATGGTAATGACTACATCAGGATCTGGTTCTACATGTAGAATCATTTTAAATTTAAACTTAACTGATCAAACCCTCAATAATAATAATTTTAAAAAATCATCAACCCTAAAAAAATCTTAGGCCTTATCTGACTTCTTTTTCAGATAAAGAATCCATATAAATCTTGGGCTTTAAATGTTTTGCCCCAAAGCATTGACAAGATGATATAACAAAAGCATCTATGTTCAATTCATCCTTTTCCGGTATGAATGGAACTACTTTAGATCCTATTTCAGAGGTAGGACTTCACCCCTAGATATAACTACCTCAAATGTCAAATTACATAATGAGGCATCTAATTGTTGTCTCTAAGTTCCCTTGGATGGAAGCAACTACTCTGTCCTCTTCCTGCTCTTCATTTTACACATATCCCCATATCCTGTTGGTCTGTAGGACTGAGGACAATGTTTAGCAGATGTGTTTTCTTTACTTCAAAAAGAGAAAAGTAGACAGTGGTATTGGCAAAATAGGGGGGGGAAATAAAAAATTGGGGAGCACCTAACAATTTTGTGATGGGCAAAGGCTGCTCCAGGTGCCCTGACAATGGTGGCATCTGGCCAGAGTGACCCTGACACCACTATAGCAGCCCTTCAAAAGCATTTCTAGCCACAGAAAAGGCATTTCCCTGGAATAACAGCTTGGTAGTAAACATATATCTGGATGTACATTGACACAAGAGTATAAAAAGAGCATTAAAAAGGCATAAAGGAAATAACAGATGGAAATGTACTGTCCACCACCATTAAAAACTGGAGGTGAGGGCATGTTCATAATTTCAGCAGACAGCTGTCAAGGCCAGAGGTGTTGCAGATGTTTATAGCAATCCAGGGCCTATTTCATTCTCCTGAAGATGAACACGGGTCTGCTTTTATTCAGATCAAAACACTCATGCTGCAATAAATATGACAGGGCAAATACTCACCTAGTGTAAATAAACACAGCTTCTAAAGAATACTGTACAGCTGCTAAGGACTTGGTCTAGTGAGCAATTTCCTCTCATGGTACTATCCAGATTTATTGCTTGAGAGTGACAAAGAATCAATCTTTAATCAAAAATGTAAGTCCTAAAAAGAATTTAAATTAATATTATACTGTCATTTCTCATATATTGCTCCTGTGACAGCCAAAAATACAGAGGGTCTGGAACAAAAGCAGCAGTGTTCAGCAATTTTCACTTGCACTCACATTTCTATTCACTTAAGCAGTTTTACCATTATTTCCTCAGAAGAACTTACAAGATTTGAGGGAACCATAAAATGTATATTCCTGGTGTTCAGTGTTAAACCAAATCCCCCAACAAGGCCCTGCCTCGCTGCAGTGCCACTGAAACTGGGCTCTGCAAAACCCTGCAGGAGGAGCGGGTGAATCCTTCACAGAAACACAAAAACTATGCATTCCCCATCCTCTGTCAGAGGGTGTGCACTACACAACCCCTTGGAGGTCAAAACAGACTTTTGGATAACAAAGCTCCCAATGAACCAAGGGTGACTGAATGAGAATGTACTTTGCTTTTCCTGGTTTTTCCAGAAAAAGCTGCCTGGATGGGGGAAGGAAGAAATGGGAAAGTGATGTCTGCACTGTTAGAAAGGAGCTGAACACATTATCAGCAGCATTTTTTCACACATCTTAAGACTTACCAGCCACTCCAAAACCCAAGAACTATGGCAGAAAATTATTATTTCTTTTTTAAGGGTTCCTCAGGTTTATTTTTGACAAGACTGATTTTGAAATAGTCACTTTTACTTTAGCATAGGCACTGGCCTGGTGAGGATCAGTATCAGGACTCATTTACAGCCAGTTTAGGATATGGCTTTGCACTGTCCTAGGTGGGGTGATGGGGTTCACTTCTGATGTGGGCTAAGAGTGAACCAGGGGCCCATTCAGAGTCTGATTCAGTAAAGACCATGTTTTCCCCACGTAAAACCTTAGTCTGCCACTGGCAGCTAGAGGAGCAGAACAGCTGCCCTTTGCTTGGATAGCCATATTAAGATAGCTTAAAACCTTTGATTTGCTATTAATTCTTTCCTAACTCTGAATCACTGCCTGAGCAGGCCAGAAATAGTAATTAATAATAAACAGTTTTAGCTATAACAATATCATTATTTATTTTCTTCATTTAAGCCACAATTCTTAAGCACAAATGGATAAACTGTGAAATGAGCTCTCAAAATATTTTCCAAAACTATAAACACCAGCCTATGAACATCACCAAATATTTGAAAATCTCTGACAATCTCGCAGAGATTATGGAAAAAAAATAGAAACAAAACAAAACACAAAACACCAAAAAAACCCCACAAACCAAAAGAAAAAAAAAAATAAAGGCAGTTTAATAGGGAAAGCAAAATTCACCAAAAAAGAAAAGCAAAATATAGTAAAACAAACTAAGACACCTCTGAATTACCAACACTGTTTCCAGCATAAATCCAAAACACAGCCCCACCCTGGCTACTATGAAGAAAATTAACTTTATCCCAGCCAAAACCAGCACACAAGTGAATTTTACACATTAGGGCTCAGCTCTAAGCCCAGAAAGTCATATAAATTTGTTTCTCTCTAGGGCAGGAGAGCCGTGTATTGAAGTAAATGGAAAAGATGGCATACATAAAATCAGTCACATATATCTGAGTGCCAGTGCTAGAGATCCTGCCTGGAGGACTGAAAATACAAAAAAATAATTGAATTCTGATCCAAAGTAATAAATTTGCTTTATTGCAATAAAATTTTAAAATCATTTTGCCTTTTTTTTTTTTCAGTGAGGAATATATATATATCACTTTAAACAGTCAGAAGGAAAGAACCTTTCTTTTCTTTCTTTTCTAAGAGCATTTTCTATTTTATCTTCTGGTTTTTTGATTTATAAAAGAAAGATTTTTTACGTGATTCCTCCAGTATCTTTATTTCATTGCTTTCAGTACGCACCCATGTCAACAATCTGGGCTGTGAAGCAGAGAAGCTGAGGAAGCAATTTATATTTTGCTCTGTCATTCTTTCTGCAGAAACATTAATGTCTAAAAGAAGGACTGGGATAACGAGTAGGAGCCTTAATGGGACAAACTATTAAAACTAAATCAATTAGTTCACCTCTCAGCACACTCATGTGTATGCACAGGCCCACACATAGATAGGTAGGGTTTAGAGAAAATAAATCTTTCATTGTTATAACAGGATTTATAGAGAGGAACCTAAAGGAGAAGAAAAATTAACTCCTTTTCCTTTTCAACTCTTTTACAACTGCAAGTTATTCTCTCCCTGTGAGTATTACATATCCTGATTTTCACAAATGTCATCTCCAGCAGTTCCTAAGCAGTACTGCTCCTTTTGGCTAAGGGAATCTTTGCTTAAAGAATCACTTTAGAAATTGTAGCATTCACACTCCAGCCCATTATTCAATAAAGCTGTAATCACATTGCCCTAACTGTATTTGTCCCACATTGAATAATCTTTTATCTTTTCCACTTGAACAGCCCCTGCACACTGTTGCACAATCAAGGGTAATACCACTCTTCCTAAACATGATTGCCTTCCTTTTCATTTTCCCCTACTATTAAAATAACAGAAATAATAATTTTGCAAATTATAATTTTCTTTTCTTTACTACTAGCCCCTTAAGACCTACTCCAACAATTGACTTTATTAAAATATAACAAGCTTCTCTATTTGTTTTCCCCCTTTGAAGCACAGTGAAGTGTCTGGGGATAACACAGCACTATGCTAATGTTTGGATTTGTATTTTGGAATACCGATAAACCAGTGTGGACCAAAAGTGATTTTTTTTGTTTTTTATGATCTTTTAAAAACCTCAAAATTATTTTAAGAAGAAAAAAACCACAACTCCCGCATGACCCTTTTTTGTACAGAAAACATAAATATTTTGTTCAACTAAAGTGTATAATACTGTAATAAAAAAAATTAAATATACACTAAAATTTCAAGAGTACACTAAGATGAACATTTTTAGGAGTGGAGGATACATTTGTTCCCCACGTGCACACACATACACAAGTATTCAGAGCCATCACTTTTTGGCCACATGTTTACCCCAGAGTCAGCTTCATCTGAACTAAGGGTCACTTCTGTCCTTCACTCTGACCCTTCCCAAAAACCACCACTCAGTCAAGACTGGCGTGAAATATTGATGACAAAAATGGAAAACATTCTGAGTGTTTTCCACTAAGACACCAACACACAAACACTGATCACTTATGTGAAAGCTGGGAGCGCATTATTTTACACTGAGACATTTCAGAAAGATATTTGTGCTCTTGGGGAAGGTACAGATTGCTAAGTGCTGTATTATATTTTTCCCACTCCATGTAATGCCATCATATTTCTTCTTCCACAGCCATACAGCTGGCACAAAATGTTCAACCAGGTAATAGATAAGGCAAAAGAAGGAGAAGAAAGAGAGGCAGCTCAAGCAATAGGACTCCCATTTGGTAGTGGCACAGTCCTGAGTTATGTTCTGAAAACAATGTTGAAGACTGAAATTATTTTAAGCCAAAGAAGAATCATAGAATGGTCTAGGTTGGAACAGATCTTAAAGATCACCTAGTGCTAACTTTCCTGACATGGACAGGGACACCTTCCGCTAGACCAGATTGCTCAGAGCTCCATCCAACATGGCTTTGAACACTTCTAGAGATGGGGAGCCACAGCTTCTCTGGGCAACCTCTTCCAGCGCCTCAAAGACAAGAATTTCTTCCTAATATGCAATCTAAACACAATGTCTTTTAGTTTGAAGCCATTTCCCCTTCTCCTGTCACTACATGTCCTTGTAAATAGTCTCTCTCCATCTGTACTGTAGGATCCCTTCAGGTACTGGAAGGCCACATTCAGGTCACCCCAAAGCCTTCTCTTCTCCAGGCTGAACAATCCCAACTCTCTCAGCCTTTCCTCATAGCAGAGGTGCTCCAGCCCTTGAATTGCCTTGGTGGCCGCCTCTGGACCTGCTCCAAGAGCTCCATGTCCTTCCTGTGCTGGGACCCCAGAGCCAGCTGCAGCACTGCAGGTGGGGTCTCAGCAGAGTGGGGAAGAATCCCCTCCCTTCCCTGCTGGCCACACTCCTTCTGATGCAGCCCAGGATGCCTAAACTAACTAGAAATTTTAAGTGTGCATATGAGGATATGATTAATATTACCTTGTACTGAACCCAAATATAAGCATACTAAAAGAGCATAACCAACAGCAATATATAAGAATTTTGCAAGTGTTGGCCCACATGTGGTACAGCACATGTGCAGCCTGACCATCAAAGGGGCAAAGACAAGCAGTTACATGCAGAACTACATAGTGATGGTATAAATTTAGTAGACAAGGTTTTTTAAGTTGAAAATTTGTCAGTCTTTTAAATAATCTCTAATTTCAAAGCAATATATAGAGGTACATAAACATGTATATTCACCTACAACTCCTAGGAAAGCCAGGAATGTCAGAAACACGTTTTTCTTTCTGTCTTCAGCCATCCTGTTTATTTTTAATGTCATGCTGTGTGTTTCACATGACAGGCTTTGAAATTCAGTAAGGTTTTCTAAAATCAGATTACCAGCACTGTAGGGGAAGAGCAGCCATTAAGAAGAGCTCATGGTACAAACTGCTGCCTGAAGCCGTTCTCCCGAGAATGGTGCTAATCTCAAACATGCAAATAAAAAGCAGTGGAAAACAACAGAGCAACCTTCTCCCCATCAACTGGAAATAACTGGCACAATTCTTTATTCTTCACACTCCAGTTAATTGAGAGATGGCTATAAAATAGTCAGTTACAAAATTGTATAGACATATTAAACCCTTGCACTATCTTTACACATGGATGTATGTTCTCCACTGATGGATCAAGTACTCTCTGAAACCTAAAACATGATTGGGCAAAACAGCACGATTCAAAACCCTTTCTCAATGGCTTAAAGAACAATAGAAAGGGATTAAAACATATGAAAAGACCCAACAAAATCCTGAACATGTCACATCTGAGGCAGCAGACTCGAGCCCTCTCCTGGGCATGGCTGCCTGAGATGCCCTCGCTCCTCCTGCTTGTTCCCCTTCCCTCTGTTGCAGTGGAATAGGAGTGGGAGTCTCCAGCCCCTCCAGAGTGACTGAGCTGCCCAGATGATCCCACTGTGACCCACTTCTGTCAGGAGCAGCTGTAACTGCTTAAATTGCTTATTTTGACTGTGATGAGACTGGAAGTTCTCTCACACCCAACCAAGTGGGTACGTCTAGAGCTCAGCAAACCCCAGCACAGTAAACAACCTATTCCCATCATTTCTATGTCCAGAGAAAATACTGGCACTGGCTGTACAGACAACATGCTTGAATTCCACTTGAGAACCATTCACAGGATGAGCTGAAATGAACTGCTGACCCCAAGTCTAGTTCTGGGGAGACACAAAATGCTGTGTTCTTGTGAACAATTTTGCCTCAGCAGAGAAATGAGGATGGGGATAACTCTGGTGTTCCCAGAAGTCATCCCTGGAGAACACACCTTCAGGACAGAGCATTTGGTGCTGCCACTGCCTGTGCTCTCCTTTTGCAGATAAGCCAAAGTCTCCCAGCTGCAAGCCTGAAAAAACAGGACTCAAATATTTGTTAACAAGCAAACAGGCCAGCAGCAGAACGGCTCTGCCAGTACCTCTGAGAGCTCTGCCACCTCACACAACCCCCACAGCATCAGCAACAGAGCACTTGCTAAGGTGAACAAAAATAACCATCTAAATCCAGCAATGTGGGAATACACATGCACATCATGGTTTGCCAGCTAAATCATCTTTTCTCTGAAAATTTTCTGTTGAAAATGCTGCCAGGAAAATAAACCAAACTCACGTGTTGAAATATCACTTTCCTCTTGAAGGTCTAATACTCTGCTCTGTTTATAGTGGGGAATTCTTCAGCACAAATCTAACCTTCCTGTACTGGATGGGTCACCAGCTGTGTTCCATGGGAGCTCCTCAAGCCTCTCATCTTTTAATTTGCAGATAATCAGTAATACATGACCTTTGGGTACAGACATGCACTACACATCAATGGAAATGATAAAAAGCAGGGACTCTACCAAAAAGAGATGTTAATTTCTATTTTCTAAATTAGAGAATTTCTTAATTTCAGAAAATAAAATATTTCAACGCATCACAGAGGCCACCATTAGACTGAGTACCCATACTTCCTTCCAGCACAAGTCAAATATCAAATTTTCTTTTCCAATGCAATTTCTTCAAGAACAGTTTATTTAATATCACACTGGTTTCCCCAGCTATCTATGAATTATTGACGTGATTGGCCAAGCATTTAGCATCCAGTTTATCCCCACCTGCTGTCTACAAGGGTAGATTTGCTGTACTGCAGGAAAAGGGAACTCTGACATTAAATTCATGGTCTACTGCTTTATTCCAAATGTAAAAAATTATAAAGGCAACCTAGGAAGAAGAACCTGAAGATATTGAAACAAATCAGTGGTTTTTAACGAACGTTTGCCTTGCAGACACAATCATCTTTAGAGAAAGTAGCACCACAAGCAATTATCACACCCCTAGGGATCACAGGTTTCACAGATGAGCTAAGAAAAGTTGTGTAAATCACTCTTTTCCTTTCCTACCTTCATAGGCTACACTGAAAAATGTACAAAGCAGGGAAATGCCCGGTACCATCGCCACAAGGAGCACTTGCAGAGCTGCCCAAGTATCCATGCACTGGCATATCTCTGTGCCAGGGCATGTGGTGGCAACCTGAGTTCTCCAGTGCCTGTGCTGTGTCAGAGGATGCATTCAGTACGGGCCACACCCTTCAGGGACCAAGCCTTCCTCGTCAGGTATTTATCACCCCTGCTCTGGCTCCAGAAACCCAGACCAGAAAGGCCTAGATTAATCTCTTCCAACACACTGCTCTTTCTAACACCAGTTTAAGGGGAAGGTTTATCCTGATCCATGCACAGTGGGAAATTACAGTATTGAATTTAACCCAAACCTTAGCTACAAGGTCCTTGCTGCTGTGTTGCAAGAAGGTAACAGCACAAAAGTCCTCATTCATATTAGATTTAATGTCTTCATCTCTCCATTATACAAAGAATGTAGAACTACCTGCTAGTTAAAAGAAACTTGGAGCAAAATACCGGTGATCAGCTCCCTCTCGTTTCTGGAGCACTTGCAATGTTTTACTCAAACCAACCCGTATAGTTTTCCTTCCATTTTGCATTTAAGGAGCCTACATACAGTCCAGATCAAGCTGAAGCACAGCTGACAGAGCCAATTTATATTCTGAGATTTCTGTTTGTTATAATTTGGTTGTATTGACCTTTAATTGTCATTTGCACAAAGGCCCAGACCTTCATGCTTGCCAAGATCGAATTTATTTCTAAAATTTAATATGCAGAATTGAGCTGACTGGAACTCAGCTGAATAAGTACATAAGTCTGGCACACAGTCATCTAAGCTATTTTAACATTATCTTGAGTGGTTAAGTGTGCAAATCTGCGATCACAATAATTATGTTTTTGGGTAAATCAGATTCAAATTAAAGAAGGCTGGAAAACAGTCTCAGCCTCTCAATTTCTAAAACCAGATGTTTTACTTTATTGGCAAACCACCACATTTAAAAAATCTAATCATCACACAAGAGCTGACAAAAAACAGTAAGGTACACATTGCTACTGACATATGAAATGCATTTTCTTGCCCTCTAATTCTTGCAGGGTTTGTTATTTTTCCTCTCCTTCAAGCTGAAGAAGCAGATAGTGTTATTTAGACACAAGTTCTGTTCAAGAACCTGCTAAACACTGAGAAGTAGTTTCATGACCAATAAAAGTAATGGAGACCAAATTCTTACCAATTTGTGTCTCCTGTGGTTTTCCCTCGTGTAGATTTGCTGATGTTTAATAAGGACTGAATTCTCACAGGAACCTTCTTTCAGTGAAGGCAGTAGTAGGCTCTCATCTCTCCAGCTGCTCATTCTTATAAAATTTCTAGAAATGCAGTGTCTCTGAGACTTCTACATGAGAGTCTCTGCTTTCTCCTTCTCTCCACCTTTCAGCTGAATGTCAAAGGTCATCAGAAAGAGGCATCCTGCTTAATGACCTCCACCCTTATTGATAGATTGATTTGTAATAAAACCAAGAGTGTTCTCAAAATTTAAACTCTGCAGCTTGGAAACCTCGTTTTAACAAGTCTGACGAGATTACCAGTTGATCTTCATCTCTGAGCACCATTTCCTAGTTTTTTGAGCATCTGCCTGACAGAATAAAAGAAAAGAGAATACTATTTGCCAGCATTACCACCATCTTTCCACTCCAAAAGATTCAAAGCCTAACTGCAAAAAACCCTAGTATAAAACACAAAAGTGAATGCATTTCAACCCAGTATTAGGATTGAGGTGGAGGAAAGGAAATTAATGAACGAGAAAGAATCATAAGGGGAGAAATAAGAGGGCTGCTAGGTTTTTATTGTTTCCTTTTGCCCAAATACACAAGCACTAAACAAGATAAACGAAGACTTAAATCACAGAAAAGTTTTTCCCTAGGCACATATCTACAGCAGCATACTTACTGACATGCTTGGTTCAAAGGATTATGTGTTTTACAGATCAACTCCATCTCTTATGGGCAAAAAGAATTTTAAGACTGAAGTCATGAACACAGTACAGTCACTGGTGCTTATCTGCACATTAAAATCGACTCCACGCAAGGAAAGGTTTAAAATCCTTTTTCTTCCCTGAAACTCTCTATTCTGAGCTCCACTTCTCCATACCAGGCTCAGTGAAGCTGCTGGCCTCTAGGCAGAAAAAGACAGCACTCTCTTTTCTTTTCACACTTCTCTGCATTGCTCAAGGTAATTTATAATGCCATTAGATATTACATAAGGAGATATGGACCCCCAGTTTTAGAAAGGAAATGAAGGAGGTGCAGGTTTTCAACTGCTTAAGCAGAATTTGACCAAGAGAAAAATGCTCACACACACTGCAATAACTGAGGAAAGCTGCTTCCAAAAGAGAGTTATGTGTTGGAAACATGTTAATGTCACTATAGTCCAAAAGGAGGTGTTCTTTGAACTTTCTAAGTTGCTCTGGAAGATTCTTTTGTTTATATTTACCTCTAATAGGCAAATACAAATGTAAGCATGTGTGGATGTGTCGTGGTTCAACCCCATAGGGCAACTAAACCCCACACAGCCACTCACTCACTCCCTCCTAGGACAATATACAAAATCACACACAGTCTTTGCAGCTCTTGAAATAGATTTGGCTTGATTTACATGATGTACAGAATATATTTTTTATTAAAAGATCCCTCTCTGGATCTATTCTGGTGTTTGCTCAAAAACAGGAATAAAGGAATTCACTATAATCAAAATAAAATATAAATAAAAAATTCTCAAGGAGAATGAGCTGTTTGTAGAATTCAATCAAGAGCAGGAAATATAAGTAATTCACTTCTAATATTACACTGCTGCTGCCACTAAATTGGCTCTATTCTTTCAGTTTCCTCCTAAATCAGTAGTGGTTCATTAGTGTTATATCTTAATGTGTAACTTAAAATAAAAAAGAGTAATGCCTACATTATTAAAAATATCTTTATGTATTAGAATATAGACTGGAAGTGATTCTTTCCTTCTTAATGGCATCCTTACCTAAGTGCTCAATAGTAGGTACAGTACTGAATAGACAGATACAAAGTTAATACACTACTCCATTTGCCAGAGAATTTTCTCAAAACTCCACCAAGACACTCCCTCCACCCAGGACATTAATCTTTCCATAGAATTTTAATTGTTTAAGCACTTGTGTCCTGCACAAAGGGAAAGATCCAAAGTAATATTGAAACATTTCAGATGCCAAACTGACAGGAAGTTGCATATATAAACCTCAAATTTCCATCACATGCACGAGGTTACACGAGAGCTGCAGGTTTTTACTCTGCATCACAAAACCCTGCCCATTCAAAGATCTGCTCTTGAATACACTCAGAGACACCCTCATCTTTACATAACAGACCTTGTCTCCAGGTGCCAGCTTTCAGCCCAATGCAGTCCAGAATATACAGAGCAGGTAATCCAAGGCAAGCCACACCCCAAACCCATCAGGCAGAAAACATACTTGGAGTGCACTGAATCGCTGAATTCAACCAAACCCACAGAAATTACAGCCTCTATCACTCACAGACGTGACCAGAGAAAGCTGCTTGGCATTGTTTATCCAGTGACTATCACACAAACACCCTCGAAGCAGACTCGAAGCCCAGGTCTCTCCTCAACCTGCATACCTTACTCCTAGACATTAAGGTCTTGCTTCTGATTCCTTTATCCCACTGGAATTTCCTTGTTGGTTATTTGTCTATCTGATGTCCAGCTTCAACAGGAATGTTCATGGATGATCTCCAGGGAAATGTAAGGGGGTGGTGAAAACAATTTCCCAACAGCAGGTGATTTTATATATAGGTGATTTTAACCCCCACCTCCCTGTTCTGTCCCCCGCTGCTCTCACTGTCTCACAGCCATCACTGACTTCGCATTCAACTAAAAGAACAAACCTGTAATCTCTCTCAGATGCCTGCCATGGCTGCAACATTCCAGTTTTACATTACACGTAACTGAAGGCAGCAAACACATCTCTTAGTCCCAGAAAAACAGCAGAACTGACTTTCAGAAATGAAGCTCTCTCTGGTATTTCCATCAGTTAATTTCAAAACTTCTGTCTCTGCAGGCCAGAGGTCATGAATTTCTGTGATATGAGATGTTAGCTCATATCCTCTGAGCTAACATCCCAAAGCCTGTAAGATATGGCCCAAATTCCCTCCATATCGTTCAAAAGATGGAATCTCTGCATGTTTTTAATTGACTACAAATCAGGTGTGTTAGTGAAGACCTACCTACACACGTTGCTGAATTAATTTCTCTCCTGTAGCTTATCTCTGTTATCTAAAATGCACATATCTACTCAGCTAGGATAGAGCCACTATTCTCATCCTTGCCAAAAAGTCTGGTTGCCTTTGGGCATTCTCCTATTGGTTTTCCCTGGATAAAATATTTGTCTATGTAAACCTAAAGCCCTCTATACCATCAGAAATGTGTTACACCTCAGGTGTTGAGCATGAGCCAAACAGCAGCAGGAGGAAACAGTTTCTCCAAAGGAGGTGCTGAACATACACACACACACAAAGCTGCCAGAACCCTGCTGCTATGCTCATTCCAAAATATATATATACACACATATACATATATATATTAGAAATTTTGTATAGCTATATCTGGCATCACTCACAGTTCCAAAAATGTCTTCCTTTGTAGGTGGTAGAATGCACTTTTTTAGCCCTCCTTTTTTCCACAGACCAAAATAATTAACATACCCATCCTGTTGCTTCTATTTGCTCAGCAGTTTCCAAAGCAATAGGGTCTGCACAATTCCTTTCCTTTCCCCTTCTGGATAGGAAGATCTATCCCAGGGCATTGACCCTGTGGCAAATCTGAACTTTTTCAGCTCAATTCAGGATTCTGCTGAGGGCCCTCCTGTTCACTCACTGGATGATATATCCATGTTTCCTTAGTTCTCTGCCAAAGAACTTGTTCTCTTACTAAACATCTGATGTAATTTTAATCCCATGATGGATATTACTGTCTTTTTTTTTCCTGGTCTTAGCACAAGTTGAGTCATTTTGCCTTTCCCACGTATTCAACATATGTGTTGAATAGAAATTCAGCTCTATAAATCTGCTTTAGTCTTTTAATCCTCCAGCGACTCTGGCTTTTTTTATTGCTAGAACACAATTTGTGGCAATATATTAGACCATACATGAGCATCTAACTTAAAATAAACAGCCACCCTGTTTGCTTTTAGATCAATAGCCTATTCATTTTCTGTTCTGTTGCTACCCATAGCTGCTAAGGGGAAAAAAAAAATCACACAATGAATGTCACCTTTTTGTTCTTTTTGTGATCATCATAAAGGTGATGACAAATTCCCTGCCCAGCTGTGTTTCTCACATGTTTTCCCATATGCTCAGGTCACTGGGAAATCCCTTCAGCTGGTGTCAGGTGCCACAGCAGAGCCTATTTTTTGGAACCTGACTTCTCATTTCAGCTGTGCTGCTGCCACAGGACTCCTTTCCCTCTTGCATGTCTGTAATTCCTAATTAGTTTTGCTTTTAGCATTCATATCTTCCAAGGTTTTCTCTGCAAATTCAAGGACTAGAACTTCCAAAACAACAGTTGAGAGATTCCAGTAAATGCCCAACTCAGGGGATGGATGAATTACAAAATATTATGAAACCCCTTAGAAGATTATAAGCATTGAGGACACTGAACCCTATGTGCAAATTGAAGTAACAATACCCTGCAGTTCTTCACTAGATAAATACAGAAAATGGAGATACTACTTTTGCTGATCCATGGGGAAGATAATCTGGAACAATCCAACCATGGCTCATCTTTTCATCCATCATGAAGAGGACATATTTGTCCTTTCGTAATATTTCCACTATACCTTCCATCAGAAGGAAGACACCACTTCCAAATGCCTCAGTTTTCTTTTTATTCAGCTCAACAATCAGCAATTAATATCCCCTGCAGCTGGAATACATTGTCCTTTTCTTTCACAAAACACTACAAAGTGGCAGGAGAAGCCTGTTCAGACTTGTCTTACTCACTGTGTCCTACCAGATACCGTCTGTATTATCTCTTTGAACCATATGAAACAAGATAAAAGAATATTTTTTCTCTTAGCATTTTCACACCTTTGCACTTTATTTCATATATCTGTGTATTTGCTGGAAAAGCAAAGGCCAGCTGATAAATATTTCTAAATTGTTCTGTTATCAGTAAAAATAAGGTGTTTTGTTATCTGTCGTTTCTGTCTTTAGGAGCTGACTGTTTGCAGCAGGGATTCGGGTCTGAGCATTGTCTTAACTACTTATGGTAACAAATCCTTCTACTACTAGGTCTTTGTTGCCATAGCAACTGTCCAATAATTTCCCAGATAACATTTATGTGATAAACAAGCCTAGAAATCATTGTTGACTCACATTAGAAGAAATCCTATACATTTTGTGCTGCAGCAGTTGCACTGTGTGGCTCTGAGGTTTCGTATTTCACATTAGGAGGTACTCAATCTTCTCCAAGAAGTAATAGGATTAAGCAATTTCCCCAAGCATCACAGAATATTCAATACAACTCATTTTAATGTGATCAGGATAAAGGCAACATCCTCTGCATCTGTCACCACACTATGCATTCACAATTAATTAAGAAATGCATCTGCAAGCAGTACCTCATTTAAAAGGGCTCCTTGAAGAAAAGAAAACTAAGGGGAAAGCAGCCAAACATGCACACAATTCCTAGAATTTAAAAAATTTGCTTAGAAAATAAATAAGAATATTAAAAGTAAACAAAAATCCTGAGCCATACCACAGGTTTTTACTCATCTTTTGGGTTACTGTTTGCTATTGCTTTTTGAAGCAAGTGCACACAATCATACTGGATGTCTGAAACATTGTTCATTTGCCCCAGTGGAAAAGTGGCACTGGCATAGCCTGGTGGCAGGGAGAATTAGACGGAAACATGAATTCCCCTCACTTGGTGTCCTCAAAAAATAACACTTCAATGGAGCTAGACAGTACAAGGTAAGAGTGGCTACCAGGACTGCAGAACAGAGCTGCCTGGCAGGTTGGTAAATGTGTACACCAACAAACAAATAAAATGAATGTCCAGAGCATCTTGAAGAAAATGAATCTGACTTTGTCATCTGGCAAAGCGTCATGGAAACATCAAAGTCCTGATATCCATCACAGACAAGTTCATCACACCATCACTGGACAACACAAAATAACAGCAGCCCCTCACAGCCACTGCCAACTCCTGGGGAAAGCCGCTTTTCCATTTTGTTGTGGTAACTTTGCCAAAACCTGTTGGCTATATTTTCTTGTTTCACCTTCTCAGCCTGAACTCCAACTCACTTTGGGCACAATACCATGGCCTCAGCAAAAAGTGAATAGTTACTGAGGTCACTGACATGGATTGTAACTCAGAAGAGCTCCCCCCCACCCCAGTTCCCTTCAGTTTCTAGACTGTGAAACTTAAGCCACAAGACACTTGCACAAAACCAATCAAGTCTCTGCATTTGAATTAACAACCTCTGTATTTTATAATCTGTAATAGACCAGAGTTCAGATTAGATTATCATTGTATTCCCTTGAACATTCAAATTTGTGCATCTTTTTAAGAAAAATGTGCATTTCAATATGAAAATCTAGATTATAATCCTTAATGTCTGCAATTAGAATTGCATGAATTATTTTTAGGAATCTGTAACAACAAACAGGTTTCTCAAGAGTTTAGCTGAGTTTCGCTCAGACCAATTTATTGCTTGTGGCAAAACCCAAACATAAACAACGTAATTGTCTTTTGAATTGCTGAGTTAGACTCTCAATGCATAATTTAAGGTTGTGTGAGATCACAATACTTAAATCAACATAAACCAAAGCCTGTGAACAAAAAATAGTAGGTTTTACACAGCCTTGATCAGAGTCCCCTTGGAACAGTATCTTAATAAAAATAAAATAATTTTTAAAATCACAGCACTTGGAAGTACTTATAATGCACATCAATAGCATGATTTTTCTCTGAATTAAACAAAAACACAGTAATAAACTCTATTTTCCAATTGCCTAATTGCATACCTTAGCGTTAATAAAATTCAGAAGGAAAAATTCTTAAAGAAACCAAACATTTCTGTTTTGAAGCATACTTTTTATATTATATAAATAATAGCCTTGATTATTCAAATTACTGATTCAAATTATAGAGGCGACTTAGAAGCATACTGGCTTCATCTTACCTTAAAATCTGTTTTGAAATCAGCAGAACATTTGATTTCCAGCAACAGAATGCCAGTTGCTGGATGGATTAAATAACTTTAGCAGTGTCTTGGGGTGACCTTATGATGTGTATCCCATATCGCTGCCTATGCCCAGAAATTAATTATTGGCCTTTCTATGCCTCTGAACTGAGCCTGAGAGGGGGAAGAAAAAACTGAGCAAAATTTTCTCAAAGCAGTTTGAAACTTGTTCAAGGTCACATAAAGATAGCAGGTTTTTTTTTTTCAGCTGGGGCAGGGGGGAGCGAGGAAGCACCCGGCTGGCAGCTTTTTCCAGTCAGCTTTTGGCCAGTTTTTTTGCAGTTCCTTGTTCTCTGGAGAGAGGCTGAGAGCTGAACTTTTCCTTCTCTGGAATTTCGGATTTTCTCCCTTTTCTACTGGACTGCCTGATTGCTGTAACATCAGAGCACATCGGGAGGACTTTCCACCGGGCACAGAGGGCCTGGCCCCGGCCCAAGCCCCAGCTCCGAGGAGACCAAAGGGAGGACTCGAACACTTTCTCAGGTTTTTCCTCTACAGCGAAAGATTTTACCATTTAATATTATTTTCCTTTCCCGTGTGCTTGTTAAATAAATAGTTTTATCTTCTTCACTTTCCTTCGAGGAAAATTTATTTTTTTTTCCCGAACCTGGTGGGGGGAGGGGTGGTTGTGCCTTCTCTCAGAGTATATATATATTTCTAAATTTGGCCAAACCGGAACAAATTTAGTGGCGCCCAACTGTGTGGCCCGAAGGAAAGTGAAAAAACTTGTGCTAATTACATTTTGGGTTGAATTTACTTATTCTGTGTTGGAGTAAAGTAGTCACCATGCTGGCTGAGTTCATAATGTCACTCTGGCTCGATGTACTCATGTCTTTCTGGTCCTTAGGCTTCATTGAGGTACTAGTGCTTTTTTGGTCCCTAGGGTTGTTTGCCTATCCACAACTTGCTCCAATCTTGTCCTTGATATGTAAATTTTACAGAGAAGGGAGACGAATCAGGATTTCTATTTTGCTGTGCTCAGTGATAATGATTTATAAGAAGTTGATAGAGGTACAGGCAACTGTTCGACGTGTGTATGATAAGTGGTTTCTCCGTCCTGACCCCAGTCCTAGCTTCAGTAGCCTGTTTTGGGAATTTATTAGTAATTGCACCCAGATTGTTAGAGGAGGAGGAGATGGGGTTTCCCTTGCCTTTAAGTTTGATAGGTTATCTTTTGAGAATGTTCAGTATCCCCTGGATGTTAAAGAGACCACCCTCCTGGTATTTAATCTGGTAAGCTTCCTCTATGTGCTCTGTATGTCTCGCAGCTTGTCTAGAATAAGAGCTCAGATTTCCAGGGTGACTGCTGAGACACCTGACCCAGAGGTGGAAAATCCTGAGTGGTGTGGGGAATGGGAGGACATCGGCCAAACCCTAAAGAAATTCTCTGACCCGATAGTTTGGGATTTCCCATCTGAACAAATTCAGAAACCAGCTGAGGTGGGAAAATATCTGAAAGAGAGATACAATGACAATTCTAATGAGAACAAGCTCCTTGCAATATGTTGGGCTTTGGCATATACCTATCGCACACTGCAGCAGCAAGTAAAGGTAGAGAGGCAAGAAGATCAATCAGCAAAGCCTGCAGACACCCCAGTCACTCAGGCTGCAGATAAACCAGACAGCCAGCCCAAACCAGATGGAGAGTCTAAGCCACTGACAGTGGCTCCTGTCACGAGGAAAAAGCACACAACCAAAACTGATCGCCCAGTGAAAGATGATGATGATGCAGGGGAAGGAACCTCAAAAGATACAGGGGAAGGAACCTCAAAACCACCAGCGGACTCAGGCACAGAAACCATTACTGAGTCCATGTCCATAAAGGACCTTCACAGCCTAAGAAAGGATTACACCCGACGGTCCGATGAATCCATAATAAGTTGGATGGTCCGTATTTGGGATGCGGCAGGTGATGATGTGATGCTGGACGGTGCTGAAGCGAGGCATTTGGGATCCCTGTCACAAGATCCAGTGATCGACCAAGAGATGAAAAGGGAGGCTAACTCTACCAGTCTCTGGAGGCGAGTTTTGACAGGCGTGATGGAAAGATATATGTGTGGAGATGATCTCTACATGCAGCAAACCCAGTGGAAGACCATAGAACAAGGGATCCAACGCCTGAGAGAACTAGGGGTGGTAGAGGTTGTCTTCACACATGACCCAGGATTGAGGAGTCCAGACTGGGCCAGAGTTATTCCATACATGTGGCGAAAACTCATACAGCTTGGGCCACCAGAATACGCTTCTGCTTTAGCAATAATGAAACCAGACTACGGTGCAAATGAGACTGTGAAAGATATGGCAGTGAAGCTCCGAGCATATGCAGACTCTGTGCATGGCCCAACACATGCAAGAATTGCAGCTGTGGAAACACGTATGCAGAAATTGGAAGATAAGATGGAAAGGAATCACCAGGAGATTAAAGAGTGCCTTCTCCGTGGACGTTCCCCAGAGAGAAGGTACATCCCATGAAGTGAGCTGTGGAATTTCCTGTGTGACAGTGGGGAAAACATGAGGAAGTGGGGTGGACAACCCACTTCTGCTCTGGCAGCACGAGTGAGTGAATTGAAGGAGCGCAAGTCTCAGAAAGGAGGATCTACCAAAAAGGAAGTAGCTCCAGTTGCCTGTAGCCAAATTGCCAGAAATGATGGAAAAGACGACGGCATGTCCAATTCCCATGAAGGAACTTCTAAGATACAGGCCCAGGGAAAGAAGGATAACCAGGCATAGAGGGGCCCTGCCTCTAGCCAGGTAGAGGTCAGGGAAAACCGTGTTTTTTGGACTGTGTGGATTCGTTGGCCTGGTACATCAGAACCACAAAAAGATGATGCCTTGGTTGACACTGGTGCGCAGTGTACAATAATTCCATCGCAGCATGTGGGGGTAGAATCTGTTTCTATTTCTGGTGTAACAGGTGGATCACAAAATTTGACCTTGGTGGAAGCTGAGGTGAGCCTGACTGGAAATGAGTGGAAGAGACATCTCATTGTGACTGGCCCAGAGGCCCCGTGCATTTTGGGCATAGACTTCCTCCGGAACGGGTATTTTAGAGACCCAAAGGGACTCAGGTGGGCTTTTGGAATAGCTGCTGTGGAGACAGAGGGCATTAAGCAATTGAACACTTTGCCTGGGCTATCAGAGAACGCGTCTGCAGTCGGCCTTCTGAAGGTGGAAGAACAAAGAGTACCAATTGCTACCTCGACAGTGCATCGCCGACAGTACCGGACAACTCGAGATGCTGTGATTCCCATCCACAAGATGATCCGTGAGCTGGAGACCCAAGGGGTGATCAGCAAGACCCACTCACCCTTCAACAGCCCCATCTGGCCTGTGCGCAAATCTGAAGGAGAATGGAGATTGACTGTGGACTATCGTGCCCTGAATGAAGTGACTCCACCGCTGAGCGCTGCTGTGCCGGACATGTTGGAGCTCCAGTATGAGCTGGAGTCCAAAGCAGCGAAGTGGTACGCCAGTATTGACATTGCCAATGCATTCTTCTCCATTCCTCTGGCAGCAGAGTGCAGGCCTCAGTTTGCCTTCACCTGGAGGGGCGTGCAGTACACCTGGAACCGACTGCCTCAGGGGTGGAAGCACAGTCCCACCATCTGCCATGGACTGATCCAGACTGCACTAGAAAAGGGTGAGGCTCCAGAACATTTGCAGTACATTGATGACATCATTGTGTGGGGGAACACTGCAACAGAAGTGTTTAAGAAAGGAGAGGAAGTTATCCGGATTCTCCTGGAAGCTGGTTTCGCCATTAAGAAGAGCAAAGTCAAGGGACCTGCCCGAGAGATCCAGTTCCTAGGAGTGAAATGGCAAGATGGACGGCGTCAGATTCCCACTGAGGTCATCAATAAGATCACAGTAATGTCTCCACCAACCAACAAGAAGGAAACACAAGCTTTCCTAGGCGCTATAGGTTTCTGGAGGATGCACATTCCCGAGTACAGCCAGATTGTGAGTCCTCTTTACCTGGTTACCCGCAAGAAGAACGATTTCCACTGGGGCCCTGAACAGCAACAAGCTTTTGCCCAAATCAAGCAGGAAATCGCTCATGCGGTAGCCCTTGGCCCAGTTAGGACAGGACCCGAAGTGAAGAACGTGCTCTATTCTGCAGCCGGAAGCCATGGCCTGTCCTGGAGCCTGTGGCAGAAGGTGCCTGGTGAGACTCGAGGTCGACCACTGGGATTCTGGAGCCGAAGCTACAGAGGGTCTGAGGCCAACTACACCCCAACAGAAAAGGAGATCTTGGCAGCCTATGAAGGAATCCAAGCTGTCTCAGAGGTAATTGGCACTGAGGCACAACTCCTCCTGGCACCCCGAATACCGGTGCTGGGGTGGATGTTCAAAGCAGAGGTTCCCTCTACCCACCATGCCACCAATGCCACATGGAGCAAATGGATTGCTCTCATCACACAGCGCGCCCGAATCGGAAAACTGAATCGCCCTGGGATTTTGGAAATAATTACCAACTGGCCTGAAGGTGAAAACTTTGGTCTTGCTGATGAAGAACAAGTGACACGCGCTGAAGAAGCTCCACCGTACAACCAACTGCCATCAGAAGACACACGCTACGCTCTTTTCACCGATGGTTCTTGTCGCATCGTAGGGATGAAACGAAAGTGGAAAGCAGCCGTATGGAGCCCCACACGACGGGTTGCAGAAGCTACTGAAGGAGAAGGTAGATCAAGCCAACTCGCTGAACTCAAAGCTGTTCAACTAGCCCTGGACATTGCTGAAAGGGAGAAGTGGCCAAAGCTCTACCTCTACACTGATTCATGGATGGTAGCCAATGCTCTGTGGGGATGGCTGGAAAAGTGGGAAAAAGCTAATTGGCAGCGTAGGGGAAAACCAATCTGGGCTGCTGCAGAGTGGAAAAACATCGCTGCCCGAGTAAGAAAGCTGGTTGTGAGAGTCCGCCATGTAGGTGCTCACGTCCCCAAGAGTAGGGCTAATGAGGAACACCAAAACAACAAGCAGGTAGATCAGGCTGCAAAGATAGAAGTGTCACAGGTAGACTTGGACTGGAAACACAAGGGAGAGTTGTTCCTAGCTCGATGGGCCCATGATGCCTCAGGCCATCAGGGCAGAGATGCCACCTATAAGTGGGCACGAGACCGAGGGGTGGATCTAACCATGGACAGTATCTCCCAGGTTATCCATGATTGTGAGACATGCGCTGCGATCAAGCAGGCCAAGCGGGTGAAGCCCCTGTGGTACGGTGGTCCAAATACAAGTATGGGGAGGCCTGGCAGATTGATTACATCACACTGCCTCAAACCCGCCAAGGCAAGCGCTATGTGCTCACAATGGTAGAAGCCACCACTGGATGGCTGGAGACCTACCCTGTGCCTCACGCTACTGCCCGGAACACCATCTTGGGCCTTGAAAAGCAAGTCCTTTGGAGGCATGGCACCCCTGAGAGAATTGAGTCTGACACTGGGACTCATTTTAAGAATAGCCTTATTAATACCTGGGCTAGAGAACATGGCATAGAGTGGGTGTACCACATCCCTTACCATGCACCAGCTGCAGGCAAAGTGGAACGGTGCAATGGATTGTTGAAAACCACTTTGAAGGCACTGGGTGGGGGAACTTTCAAAAATTGGGAACAGAATCTAGCAAAGGCCACCTGGTTAGTTAACACCCGAGGTTCCACCAATAGAGCTGGTCCAGCCCAATCTGAATCCCTGCATACAACAGATGGAGATAAGGTCCCAGTAGTGCATGTCAGAGGTCTGTTAGGAAAGACTGTTTGGATTAATTCTGCCTCGAGTACAGACAAACCCATCCGTGGGGTTGTCTTTGCTCAGGGACCTGGTTGCATATGGTGGGTAATGCAGAAAGATGGCACAACACGTTGTGTACCACAGGGAGATCTGATTGTTGTGTGAAAACCACCTGTAGTGTGAAATGCCAGTATACCCCTGCTTGCTGATTGTCACTGTCACTGTTTGTACATAGCTGCATATATATATTTACATATGTATTAATGTGTGTGGAGAGTTAGAATATCTTAGTTTGGACATTGAGCCAACAATATGGGATAAGGGGTGGAATGTCTTGGGGTGACCTTATGATGTGTATCCCATATCGCTGCCTATGCCCAGAAATTAATTATTGGCCTTTCTATGCCTCTGAACTGAGCCTGAGAGGGGGAAGAAAAAACTGAGCAAAATTTTCTCAAAGCAGTTTGAAACTTGTTCAAGGTCACATAAAGATAGCAGGTTTTTTTTTTTCAGCTGGGGCAGGGGGAGCGAGGAAGCACCCGGCTGGCAGCTTTTCCAGTCAGCTTTTGGCCAGTTTTTTTGCAGTTCCTTGTTCTCTGGAGAGAGGCTGAGAGCTGAACTTTTCCTTCTCTGGAATTTCGGATTTTCTCCCTTTTCTACTGGACTGCCTGATTGCTGTAACATCAGAGCACATCGGGAGGACTTTTCCACCGGGCACAGAGGGCCTGGCCCCGGCCCAAGCCCCAGCTCCGAGGAGACCAAAGGGAGGACTCGAACACTTTCTCAGGTTTTTCCTCTACAGCGAAAGATTTTACCATTTAATATTATTTTCCTTTCCCGTGTGCTTGTTAAATAAATAGTTTTATCTTCTTCACTTTCCTTCGAGGAAAATTTATTTTTTTTTCCCGAACCTGGTGGGGGGAGGGGTGGTTGTGCCTTCTCTCAGAGTATATATATATTTCTAAATTTGGCCAAACCGGAACAAGCAGTTTCCATTTTGTAGTGGAAATGACAGATGATTACAATAGTGAACAGAAAAATGTAGGTATAGAAGTACTGTGTATTAAAGGTTCCAATATCATTAATTCACACAACAATTGGTTCGTGAGTAAATGCTTGAATTATTTCACTTCTTTAAGCTATCATTTCTCTTAGCCTGATAAGTCTAAGAATGTTTTCTTCTCATATCCCTCTGAAACCAATCCAGTAGATTCAGTTTTTTCCTTTTGATCAGAAAATCTGTTAAGCAAATTCAACTGGTAGAGCCTCTAGTGTTGACAAACCAGGGGGCCATTCACTAAATGTAGATCCCAATGTTTGAAGGTCCTGCTTCCCATTGCTTTCAATGGGTTTTTAACAGTCCACTGTACCATTCAGCTTTGCCAGAGGCTGGTGCACGATAGGGAATAGGATGCACCCAATCAGGATTATGCCAATCACTTCTGAAGCAACTCAAACCCCTTCACAACCTGCCAGGATCTCTTTCAGTTGGGGTGTAACAGGCCTCAGATCCTTTGTATCCCCAATTCTATAACCCCAGGGGTTGCCCTCGAGTCTCTCCAGGTACCTTTTGCCAGACGCTCCAGGAAGGACCATTCTCCCCAGCTGCAGTGCAGAGCACGTTTTTGACATCCTGTCCTGTCCTGACTGGCCCAAAGGCTACTGCATGAGCAACCTTTGATTTGTTCAAAAGCTTGGTGTTGCTCTGGGCCCCATTTGGAATCATTCTTCTTCCATGTCACAAGATAGACAGAGCTTACAGTCCGACTGTGCTCTGGATACGCCTCCTCCAAAATCCCACACCTCCTAGGAAAGCCTGCGTTTCCTTCTTGCTGGCTGCCATTTTGTTGACCAAGTCCATTGGAATCTGATGACGTCCATTTTGCCATTTTACTCAAAGACAGAGAATCCCTTCCCCACTGCCTCTGGCAATGATATCAGATAGTATTGAATAACCTCTAAAACACGCCCCCAGCCATGCTGCCTCGGCCACTGCACAAACTCACTCTGCTCTGGCCGGAACCAGGACAACAGACAAATCCTTTTGCAGTACAAGAGAAAGCATTCCATAACCAAGTGTTTTGCCTTGGATTGTCAAGCAGTGTCAGGTAACAGCTGCGTTTTGAAAGAAATCCCTCTGAGGCATTCCTTGTAGCCAATCTCCAGCCAGCCATGGGTTCCACGTAGGAGGGTGAAGTCTCACCTACTGCCATCCATCCTCTGCTCCTGTCACTAGTTAACGAGCCATCATCTCACTCCACTTCTGTTCACTTGTTCCTAGCTGGGATAGATGTTCTTTGTGTTGTCATGAAAGTTATGTGATGTTACAGCCCTGAAATATTACAATCTTTGAGCTCCTGTTTTAAGCATTATTTATGCATTTGAGTTCACAGGCTTGAGGCAACTAGACCATTTTACTTGCACAGTTCAACAGTAGGAAATGTGGGAGACAGAAAGATTTATTCCTGAGTTGACTTGCAGTAAGAGAAGCTCAAAAAGCAAAAAAGCCTCTTAGGATTTAATCACTTTCACCTCCTTTGGTTTATTTCAGAGATCTGATAATCAAAGACACTGAAATCTCTCCCCACCACACAACTGGTTTGAACAGAGTATTGTTTTATGCTATCAATTTTGATCACAGGATGAGAGAGAAAAACTAATATGGTCCTAGACAGAGAATTTTGGCATTATATCCGTATTCAACATAAACTAGATTCCTCAAACTTCAAATACACACTTCTTTTGTAGATTAGAAAGCTCTAGGAATGATGAGGTCTAACTGGAAGAGACTGGAAGTGAAGGGGGAAAAGTGGGAGCGCAAGATCCAGTTACCTTACACAGAGAGCATTCACAGTGACACTTTCAGACGTGCTTACATGCCTTGGTAGCTCTTCATTTCCAAACCTATTGAGTTACACAGGATTTTACCCAAATGTTTGAGTCATCTTGGCCCATCTGTGAGAGAAGATGATTACCTTTGCTCACAATCTAAAACAATATAATGTTAAGACTACAAAGTACCAACCACTGCTACTCATCTCCTCAGCATGTTGACTTGTCTGAGCACATCAGAAACATCCTCTGCTCCATACCCTGCTTTTCTAAACACTGAGTCAAGTTCAGGGTGCAGAACCTTATTTATCAAGTGTAATCCTTAAAAAAATAACTAGTTTTATTTCACCTGAGGTATCATATTACATCTTTTTCAGACTCACACATTTCTTCAGGAGCATAAGAGACTGGCTGTCAGCCTTCTCCAACACTCATGCTTAAATGAGTAAGCAGAAAACATCTTTTTTACAAAATAATCCTGAAAATATCAAGCTGGCTTTGTAGAGTTTTTGAGCTTTCTCAGTACTTTCAGCTTCTCTCAGAACAGATATTTGCAGTTGCAGCATTAAATAATTCCAACATGCATGAAAAGAATATACAGAGGAGGTAGAGGCAATTTCCGAAGCCCACGTAATTACCAAATTAAATGGAATATAATTGAAGTGGCAGCAATTATTTAGCCACACATATTAATGGGATCTTAAAAGATGTCTGTATACTCTGCTTAAATAAAATGTAAGTACTGGAAGGTATGTGCCCTCAGCTATACTGATCCAATTCCTTGAGGGGATTTTTTTAGAGGAAATGACTGGCATTTTTTCTTATTAGGAAATATAAAATCTGGACCTGAAATAAATAAAAAACAGTAAAAGCCTTTTTTTATGCTACTATAAAGAACACAAATCAGAGCTGCACATCGCATTCTCACGAAGTTTCACCAGGAGCTGGAGACCTGTGTGCCCTTTGAGCATTTAAAAATGTCACCCTGTAGCACAGAGAGATATGTAGAAATTCTTCACTATTTCTGATTAAAATGCATCCTCACAGCCTGTCTGCTCACTGAATCTGATTAGTTATTATGTGTGATGCCTTGATTGTGATGAAAGGCAACCAACTGGGAAACTGCAAAGAAAGGTTAACACAACAGTGCCTTTAGGATCTCTGGTAGTAGCACTCCATAGTTAGAAAAGCTATGGTAATAAATATATCCAATAAATATATTTATTTCATTTTGTATTGGCTTCTTCAGTGCACCTCACACTGAGGACTCAGTCTATTGGCTGTGCTGAAGGGAGGTAAAGGAAGGTGTTATGATACCACTGATGTTTTCTGTCCCCTCATAAAAAGTTACTTGTGGTCACTGTAGATATCTTGTATTTACCTTCTGCAATCCAGTTACAGAAAGAAAAAAGGCCACTCTGTGGTGAGCCATGGCCTGATGACAAGAAGATTGAAAACTCAGGTGATAACTGATGAATGTCAGAAAAGAGGTACAATCCCTCCAGACAAGATGGGTGATGAACTCAAGCAGGTTGTAAATACCAGGCAAGATTTTACTGAGCTGACTGAAAGTCTTTTGAGTTACATTTCCACCCCAGGGTACTCCTACTCAGCAGAGCTTTTTAAGGGGTGCTCTATTCAGAGTAGATAAAAGGTAAATAATGACGACTTACTGGAAGGTTTTTTCTATTTTTCTTTTCTAACCCACAAAATTCTGAGATCCCATAACTGAAAGTCACATTATTTTGCATTTTCAAAGTGTACACCAATGTTTGGAGGCTTCTGCACTATATGAGTTATAATTCCAGATTTTACTGGGGTTTCAGTGTTGGGGAAGATGATCTTTCCTGTACACAGGAATGATAAACCATTCCAATAACATTTTAAATGGTTATCAAAAGAATAGGATGATAAGGATGAAGGAGCAATTTCCACTCCTGGAGAGAAAAATAAAGCCAACTGAAAAATGAAAAAAAAATATTCACAAAGCAAGTTAAGTTCAAGAGTCAGATAAGATTTTTCTCTTACTAATGTGATAATAATATTCACTGGTCATTGTTCACAAGCACTATAGTGATCAGTCAAAACTTTAACTTTTTTTTCATGTTATTTACTCTCAGCTATTTATCTTTTTCTTTTTTTGAACATTTTTATCACTGGATCAGCAAATAGAGTTGAGGCCATTTAATAGCCCACAGCAATACAAAAGTGCAGTAAAGAGGCTTGGGGTGAGATTTCTCAGGTGACTCATTCCTGTGGTGCTCCTGGCACCAAAGTCAGAGGCCATTGCTTCATTTGTCTTAAAAAATAGTGAGTTAGGAATACAGAAATAAAATCTCATTTTTAAGAAATCACTTAGTAAATTGGTCCAAAACTAGAGACACCACACCAAAGAAAGTCTACAACAAATATTTCATTCCAGCTCTTTATAGTTTTGCTCTGTTAAGCTTCTGTGTAGCACACAGATTTCTTCTGTTTTCACATTCAACTTAATTTATCTATGAAATTCCTCAACAATTTTAAAAGCAACTGAAATGATTGTCAGTCAATGTAACGTGATCTGGATTCCATGTGATTGGAATCTCCAGTTTCCTATGGTAACACATCCATATGTTACCATATGAGAGCTTACTTTGAGTCTTTGGATAATTGAGACATCATTAAAAATCCCCAGAATCTAAGTACCTGAAATTCACAGCCTTTTCTAAAAAAAAAAAAGAAAAAAGAAAAATTTAAAAATTAAGTCTGTATGGACTGAGGGGAAGTGGCGAAGAATTATAAACTCTTAGGAATCCAGAAACAAAATGTAGCTGAAAGTCTTTCAGTCAAGTGACTTCCCTGTGTGATACCCAGGATCTGACAGATAAATATTTAGTAGTGGCAGTTTTATCAAGTGACAAGAAGAAAGAACCCCAAGTCCAGAGGAATCACAAGGTTTCTGAGACACTCCACAATACCTAACTCACAGCATGACATTTACTGGTATTTGTGGGGCAGCACCAAATCTGCCTTTTCTGTAGATTTCAGAGGAATTTAGGATTTTCTTCCCTTTTTATTTCTGCCTGTCTCTTCTCCCTGACAGCCAGCTTTGAGATTTAGTGCCCACTTACTTATTATCTCAAAAAAGAGACACAGCTCCAAATCACTGGGATCTGCCTGCCACTAGAATTGCTGAAAAATATAGAGAAAGAAAACAAAAGTCTGAAAATAGCTTGTAGCAGTACAGAGGTTTATTAATGGAGCAAATAAAAAAAAGGAAGATTTTTTACTTTATATGCCTTTTGTGCTGTTCTTCCAGAATAGCCCATAGTATAAATTCTCCCCTTCTTGAAGGAAAGCCAAGTAAACAACCATTATTTCTATGCCTAAAGAGGCACTGCTCAGACAAACAATGGATTTCCATGGAACGCACATGCAAACCTATAGGAACAGCCGGGTCTTTTGCTAGTGAACCTTCTCTATTAAGCAGCCTGCTTGCAGTGCTGCTTGTTGCCTTTGCCTGGTAGCTCATTTTCTAAGAAGCTCATGAGATTTTGCTGAGATCCGTCATGACTGCTCAGCTTTAGCTCAAATATGCATTGCTTGCATGGTTATTTCATTCTTCCCTTGCATATGTGCTCTCTGGAAATTGCCTTTTGTGTTGTAGGGTTTGTCCAGTATCAAATCCTGGGGCATACCCCTGTTAAAACGATGCCACACTTTATTAGCTTTCATTTAACATCTGCTTGTGCTGCAGACAGATTTTTAAAAAGCCCACATTATGTAATTAGCTCTGATTTTATCGATTGATGTGTGTTACTAACAGCAAATTTTAGAAGCCTGGTGCAGGAAAGCCTGCAAACATTGCACAGGAAATTTAGAAAGTGACTGCCACCCATAGACTAAAACCAACATAACACAACAGATGTCTGTAAGCAGCCACAGGACCAAGAATAAGAACCCACACCAGAAAGGCGAGAAGAGCTTCTTCTCCAGACTTTGATTCTTGCTGCCATTTACAAATGGTGCCACACAGAAATTGAATGGAGACAGGAAACTAAAAACCCATCTCATGCAGCCTTCCCTCTCCTTAGATGGCATTAATGTCTCACCACGCAACAGCCTTTAGCTCTCTTGCTGTCAGAGCACACAAACAGGGTTAATCAACTGGGGGGAAAAAAGAAAGTTATTTAATCCAAATAACCAGGCACTTTTGCTGTGAGCTTGAGAAAGTCTATGTAGTAAAGATACAAGCTGGAAGAAGAGGTAAGAAGGTATTCCCTAGCTTTAATTAGAGTAGACATTGATAGGCTCTCTAAGCTTTAAAATTTTATATAAAAATGTTACTGGCCCAATGATAAAAATTATTTTGGAGAGATACCCCATTTCAGTCTTTATTTCAGAATGATGATGAATGTTGCATCATGGCAGGGAAAATTAAGGAGGGATGGTCTTAGTAGAAATACACTGTCTAGAAGCAAGTGGAAAATCTGTATAGAGCAAAGAAACATCATCTTCTCTTTGCTTTAAGTCAAAATCTTTAACAGCAATACAGAATTCTAAAGAGATGATTTGGGTAAGGGGGGGTGTGGGGAGCAAATAATTACAGTGGTCAAGGAGCACTTTTTGCACACTTTCACTTTTCATGGATCTGTAAAAATCACACCAAGGATCACATGCCATATGAAATAGATTGCAATTCCCTGGGTCTGATTCCTAGGGAAGTTCTGTTCTTTTTTTTCCTCTTATTTAGGGACTAGATGATTTGTATCAGAATTTAGATCAGAAGGGGATCTTACATGATACACAAGTAGTTAGGATTCAAACATGCCACAGGCTCTACCTTCCTGGAGCCTTTGTGATGGTGGTGGTGGTGTTGCTATTAATATTGTTGTTGTTGTTGTGGTAGTAATAATAATAACAATAATAATAAGATTTGTAAATTGATTTGAACTTTGTGCTTTTGCTGGAAATCCAGTGCAAGGTAGCAGTTGGTAAGAGAGAGCTCCTCTCGCTCTGGACGGTAAGAACCTCATCCCTCACAGACAGCTAATAACTTGTCCCGGATGAGCTGGGGATCCCTGCACATTGTCCAGTGACAGATGAGTCACCGTACAAAATCCTCTGTAGCTGGTACAAACACTACAATAATTTGGTCACATTGCAGAAAATGTCACACTAACAGCTTTTATAGTGCTTTTTGTCCTGCCTCTGACCATGTTTAGTACTACATTTCCTGTGCAAGTGCAATCACCCAGGGAATTTGATTCCCACACAGTAGGCTCCTCTGAATTGTGATCCACCTGAATAAGCACCTGTCCTATACAAAGCCATTAGGAGCAAAACCAGAGCAAAACAAAAACACATTAAGGCACATTTCAAAGATACATGTTGAAAACTGAAATAATATACTGAATTTAAACACCATGGAATGTTCCCCTGTGAAATTCATGGGTACTTAAGCTTTTCATTTTCTCCTAATCCTTACTGGCAGAGTTCCTGTTAAGAGACAAGGCCCAGAAGCTCCCACCTGTCAGCAGCAAGTCAAAGAGAACTACAGAAACATAAGTTGATATTTCCACGAAAGAACAAGCATTTTCTTTCAAATTCCCAACAGCCACTTCTTTTGGGGATGCTGTTCCCTGACAAGCTGGCCTGGTGAAGACACAGACTCGGGAAGACCTCCTCCCACTAGAGAGTAATTCTACTGCAGGGTGTACCGTCCTGTGTGCTCATATGGACAACCCCATCCTATCACGTCCAGTGCTTGTCCCAGTCCAGGGCATCACCAATTCCACATTTGGCAAGAATGCCTGTCATACAAATACTGCATGGAACCCTTGTGACACACATTTAGTCCTTCCCTTGCAACAGCTCTAACTTTACCCAAATCCAGCAAGGATATTGCTCCATTTCCACTGCTCATTGGCTTCCTAGCTGGCCAAACTGAATTATAACAGCTTTAATTGCCCACCAGCAAGGGCACACACATGAAATTCAGGAGCTTTACCTTGTATTTCAAGAAGGAAAGCTTGCCCTAAATGGCTGTAGAGAGTTGTAGAATTGTGTAAATGTGGCACTACTTGACCAATTCCTGCAAAGTACTTCTCCTGCCACATCAGAAAGCCAACAGTTACGTAAGTCCAAACAAATTAAGTGTTGTCAACTGTGTTAGCCTTTTGCCATTGCAGTGCTGTCTCCTGAATGTAGATCAGGACACATAATCCTTGAGGTACCAGTAACTACACTGTATTTTTGGAAATAACTCTCTTTTTATCCTCTGCAATTTCAGTGTCCTTAATCTAACTTGCAGGCAACAAGTAAAAATCAACTGTGCTAGCCAGAATGTAAGCATTTTATATTCCATATGGAAATGGGATGCATTTAAAAAGTGGAAAGTGGGATTATACACATCTGTTACAGACACAACAGTTCACATAAGGATCATTTTCAAGCTACTGCGTGAGCAAGTCTATCTTCTGCAACAGAAAATGTGTTGAACTTGTAAGTGAACCAAAAGAGAGGTACAAGCCATTAAGATTTTTCTTAGAAACTAGACATTGCTCACATTTGGGTTATTCTAAGCACTATACCATTGCAAGATCATGTGTCTTCAAAACACATTAAACCATAGCTGGCATGGACCACTTATTCTGTATGCAAAGTGTGCTACACAGTTCATTTCTGCCTCCATAAATCTTCATGTAATAAAGGCAGAAACAGGATACAGAGAGGATTTGGGGTAGGAGAAGCAGCTCTGACACGGCAAAGGGGTAAGTCTGGGGAGCAGCCCTGGCCTCTGAGCTGCTGCTGACTGTACTGAGGAGGAGTGAAGAGTAGAGACACACACCAGTCTAGACATGGAGGATACGTAAACTGTGCTCCTGAGGAGCTTGCAGCAATCTTGTGTCATACTCCCCAACACAGCAACACAGAGCCAACTCCTGTTCCAGGAAACCATGTGGAATCTTTTGGGCCTTTTTATTTAAAATGGAGTTACATCTGGAAACAAGGATTTTTAAAGAAACCTACCCAGGGCTGAGGCAATCCTGTGCAGGCAAGTCCCCAGTGTAGCTGCTCCTCAGTTTAGTCACCCAGCACAGTGTGTGCAGGTCTGAAGAGTATCACAGGAGAAATAAGCACAGTCTTTAGGCAGACACTGCCTCGTGGCCTCAGCAAGCCGAGCACAACTCATCAGCTAAACAGCAAAAACAGTTTTCTGAAGTTTTTCTCGCCCGCAAAGTTGGCAGAGCTGAAGAGCACTTAAACTGGGGGGCTGGAGATAGGACAAGAAGTGGATGAATGAGTGACAGGACAGGGCTACAAAACAGTTCCCTCTGAGAACCAGCCCACAAATTTCCCATGACGGCATTTGTGATACACCAAGTATAAGACAGGCTATATGTCATCCTACCTTCACAGGAAACATTTTGCTTGCACGGTACATTTAGCTAATACTGAATTATAATTGAGCTCATGTGATACTACCTATTATGCAAATACATTCATTATGATTCATGGTATTACAATAGGTAGTAAATGAATTGATAATTACATGACACTTAAAATAAATAGGATAACGCTTTGTAAAATCACAGCTAAGCGTTACTTTTTACAATGCATTGTGCTCCTCTCCTCTCCTTACAAGGGGCTGCAAGAGGCCTGGCACAGGGAGGCAATGTAGTATCTGCATCAAACTGACTTCAGTGTGCTCTCTTTTTATTAGCAAGGAAGTGCCACCATGTGTTTTAGATGCAAGAAAGATATTTAATTAGAAAGCTGCCTAGTGTACTTTTGATGTCTTGTCATCCAGCTGTTGACCACAGGGAACCATGTAGGATACTTAAGTCAACATGAACGAGATAACTTTTTGCCCCTCTGAAATGATAACTACATTCATGCAGAAAGTTCCACATAACACAGGCCTTGTTAAAAACATTATCAGACAGAAATCAGAATAAAATTAAGCTGTTCCTGGATTTCACAACAGCTACAGAGGTTAATTACTACCCTACCTAAGTGGCACAAATTTGGAGACTTAAAATGGAATTGGGGTGTGGAAGACTTGCTTTTAATCAAGGAAGGATGTACAACTGGATCTACAACTCCACCAAACCACTGACAAAACATAAAATATGGCTTGGGAGAGAAAGATGTGGCTTCTTTTCCAAACATTAGAATCTGGGCCAGTAACAAATTCTTTTTAATTTCTTCAGGGGAACAAAATAAGAAATGCCAAAATAAATGTAGCAAACAAAACCCCAGCTGCAGCAGGAGGGCACAGAGACATTAAAGAAGATTTCAAGAGCGCTGAGACATAGAAGCAGCCTCTGGTGCACTGACTGGGCAGATAAATAAAGAACTTCACTTTCTAGCCCACTGAAGCTGCTGGTTTTGCAAGAGGAGCCTATACATTTAACTTAAGAACACACCACAGTGTGCCAGCCAAAAGCCCAAGGACCATCATCTCCTCAATGAGTGAATTTGTCTTGTTTCCCACACCTGCTGCAAAGCACTTTGGTACCATTTGAAGAATTTTAAATCATCATGGCTCCCAGTGTTAGAAAAGTAAATGTTAAGCAGAAACATCTAATTCCTAATGTAACAAGCAGCATCAGAAATACCAGATCAGATCCTGACTTATCCTGTCACTCAGTGGGAGTAAATTCCAGTAACTTTTTTATAACTGAACTTTCCAAGGCCTTTCTCACTAATTCATCTGTCATTTCACAATAACATGCAGCTGCACAGAATTTTACATGAAAAGAAAACAAACTGTAGGAAGTCTGTGCCCCTCTCCATTTCTGAGGTTAATTGACATACAGGACCTGCAACAAGTGTGAATACTCTGTCAAGCTTTCAGTTCACTTTGCAGCCCTCAGCAATTTTAAATGAGTAGCGTGCTCTGGCAGTTTCATAAATTTTCTAATTGGGTTCAGATCCCTCCCCTGAAAATAAGTGTAAGTGAAGCACCTCACTTCTGGTACTTTATTAAGGATCATCACTGTTGATTTCCCATATGGCCACCTGAGATAGCTGAAGACAGTCAACTAAACTGGCAATCAGAAAGCAATCAGCAGAGGTTAGTACAACATCTGTCTTCCCATCATCTCTTAGGCAAGGTGTGGTGTCTAAAGAGACACCACCAAGTGAAACTTAGCCCCAGTTAAACATTTTATGGCAAGGTGAAAGAGCAACGTCAGAGCCAATACGAGGTGCTCACAATTTTAAGTATTTTCAAGAGAAAGCACATTTTTAACTAAGTAAAAAACTGCCCTGGGTTTGCTACTCCAGTACCTTGCTGCTATGTCAAAAAGTGACACTGAAACTTGCCCAGAACCTGTCTGAAAATGGAAACAAAATGGTCTGGTTGCTTTCATCAGCTACAAGTAGATGGATGTCAAGCACAAGCCGTATTACAAGTAGAAAGGGTAAATCATATTTCAAAATTTCTCCTGTAAGTAATTTAAGGAGATAGAATACAAGACAGGATATTTTAATATAAATTTCAAACCTCACATAAAACTTCAAGATATGTTTCATTACTGAAATCTTCTCACATCTCCCAGGAAGTCTGGCCTTCAGACTACAGCAAAATTAAGTGTCCAGCTGCACGAGCCAGAGAGAGAGCCCCAGTGGAGAGCTCTTGCTCCCTCTGTAGCCACCAACCAAGACTGATATGCAAAAAAAAAAAAAAAAAAAAAAAACAACAAAAAAACTGCAAAAAATTAAAAAAAAAAAAAAACACAAAAAAAACCAAACACCAGCAAAACTGCAGAAGACCAAAAAACAACTTCATTATCTGTGTAAGCTTTTTATACAGTCTTCTAATAAACAGAATTTTACAGAAGCATTCAACAAAAATAATTTAGAAATCTCACGAAAGGTCAAGTGTATTTGTTTCTTATACATGCAGGTTCAGTAACAGCTGGGAAGTTGATATTGCTCATTTCTGAATTCCTGTGAACATTGTGGCTTTAAAAGCTTCAGTCAACAGGCTAATACTAATGGCTTTCTACTCTGCCTATGAGATATAGGAGGAAGGAAGCAGCAGGAAAATGGAGACAGGTAAGCCAAATACAGAGTACAATGTGGTCAGGAAGGCAAAGGGAAAAAAAAGAAAAACCACGTAAAAGCAGAACAAAAATGACACAGAGAAGAAAATAATCTAGTTTCAAACAATGATCTGTATAGTATCTGCTGAAGCCAGCTTCACTTATGATCAATATATCTCTGTGTTTAATTCTATATATAATGTACACTTTCCAAATAGAAACCTGTCTGAAAAGTAGAGCTGCATCATCTTTGAAAGGAAAAACACTTAAATTAACATACACTAAGACATTAAAGATTCATGTTGAAAGTCTAAAATGAATGTGAGAGCTTCCCACACCCAGTTGGCTTAGGGGGAGGTGAGAAAAGCACCTTGCAAGCTATGAAAGCATGTTATAATCTTCCTAAGTCCCAGGACTTCTCAGGATCTGGGAAGGTGGGCAAAGAGGTGGAGCTCAGTACAACTGCTTTTAACAGAAACTAGCTTAAGAACTCAAGTAAAAAGTGTTTCTGCTTTGGCTCACTCCCAAAGCAGGCTATGTGGTTTATTTAAAGGGTTGTCTATGAATAAAAACCTTTGTGGTCCCAACAGTATTCAGGTAATATCCCATAAGTTAAGTAGATCAGAGATTTCTGCTCTTCGTGTAATTTGAGAGAACACCAAAGTAATGTAAAATAATACATGCTCTAGCAGAAACTAAGTGGAGAACTCGGAGTAAATATTTGCTGTTCCTTCCAGAAAGCTGTCTAAAATTGAAGCTTTATGAACACAAGGCCATCTTCCCATTCCTGAACATTTTTACAGCAGCAGCAAAGGTTTTGCCCACTGTATTCCCAGACAGGGCCATGAAAATAAAGAGCAGCAATGTTTTGGGACATCCACAGCCTTATGTATGCTGCTTACAGCTTGTATCTGAGATTTATACACCAAGCCAAAGAGGTAATTAAGGAACAATTAAATTAAGCTTTATAGGAGGCAATGAAAATGGCAGTAAAGAAGCAAACTACAGCACTGCAAACAACACAACAGCATTTGGAGCATGCTGCAATGAACCTGCTGCCTTCTCTCATGATGCTGCCACAGAGAGGGAATCAGGAAAGACCTGTGCTGGCAGCCATCTCAGGAAGCCCCACGGCCAGATTTGGCTCCCAGACAAAAGTCTTGGTCACTGTGTTGTTTCAGGAAAGGGAAGCCTAAGCTATTTCCCCAGCTAGGAGCAATTACTAGAGCCGATTGCTTGTGAGCAGAAATGCCCCACCAAAGGCAGGGAGGTGGAAAGGCCAGGTAGGCAGTGCTCTTCCTAAGCCAAGATATGTGAAAAGCCCCAGAGCCAGGCAGGATTTGGCCATGGTGCTGGACCAACATTTAAGACGAGAAAAAAACCCAGCTGACACAATGCAAAGGACAACAGAGAGTGTGAAGAACAGAAAGTGCAGAGGGACTTATTTCCATACAAACCACAAATCGGGTTAGGGGAATTTGCAGAAAAAAATTAAATTACCCTCACAAGATGTCTGGATAAGGTAGGAGATCCTCGCCTTTCAGACTGAGGTAATTAATGGAAGATAGAATCACCCTGGTGCATTTATGAGGCTACTGCAGGACATGAGCACAGTGCACAGAGGGTGACAGCTGTATCATGCCATTCCTGTGGTCTTTGTTCACTTTTCTTTAAAGTTTTTATTCATTTACACAAAATCACCAGATTGCTTTACTGCAATAAACTAATGACAAAGAGGTGAAAGAGTGTGAAATGAATGCATTCTGTAATATTAGTCATTTATCATTTATATGAAGTGTGTAATTGCCAAAAACTGCTAACAGATTACAGGACAGTAGGATCAAAATGTGTGCTTCCCACACCATTGAGGAGAACAGCTCAGTGTTATCCTTAATATCCTTATTTGAAAACCCAGGTCAAGATGCAGCTGATGATGCAAAGCGGCATCTCCTTAATCTGTTCAGAGGGGAGATGCTTATTTACACCAGCTGCTGCTTCTGGCCCCGTGTTTCACAGAATAAAATGCTCCTAACTGAGATCCTGAGTATTTGTCACTGGAGAGAACATCCTGTGAGCCATTCCTTTCACAACTTTCTCTGCAAATGTTGCAAAGGTATCCAGGCTCTGGTTTAAAGCTCCCAGAACTGCATCATGGACCATAGAGCTGTACAGCATTTTCTTCCCTCTCCTGTCTGCAGGGTATGCATAAACATAAATCTCCCCTATAAAAATAAACCAAAGAATAGATATTAAAAAAAAAAAAAAAAAAAAAAAAAAAAAAAAAAACGGGATGGAAAAAGGATGATCCCTGTCTTCTTCTGTAAATAACTGTTAAGGCTACTTTCACTTTAAAGTGTTCTCAAATATCAATCAAGAAAGTGTACAATTACAGAAATAAATAACCAAGAGATTTTATTGGCAATTAGAGAAAAGCTGAAGGAAAAAGGCATATTTTACACGCAGTTGTTGTATCTCCTATTAAAGATACAGGCAACACATTAAAGATAACAGCCACTAAGTACTGAAATCAGCTATATGCACATTCATGCAGACACAAACCAGAGATGATGCTCTCTGCAGGACGTTCAGATGCCCCTGGGTAGAAACAGATTAAGGAAAGGAGTGCAAGCAAGCAACACTGACAGACTGAGGAGAACAACGACACCAGCCTAAATTCAAAGATGTAATCAATCCTTGCATATTTTTGTTGGCTTTCTGACATTGTGCAGGCCAACATTTATTTCTTCTATTACATTGTTACTTTTGTTCATCTCAGCAGATATTAATAGTGATACTAACATTACTCCCACAAAAACTACATTTTAAAAGGCAAATATTGCAAGGACCTAAGTAATGTGCTGAACAGGAGTTTTTTAATTAATCCACCGTGGTTTAATCTCTGTGATTAAACTCCCAGACTCCCAGAGCCCCCTTCACAGAAATTATCTGCTCCACATTACCAGCCTTTTACTTTATTTAAAAACTGGGACAAATAAAAAACCCCAAGAATTACACCTGCAATTCATGTTTGGATTACTTTAGAGTGTGAATAACTTCACATGACTGGCAGGGCTCAGTCTTCCTACACTCAAAGCAGGCAGCAAAGCAAGAGAGCACCAGAAAGGTCCCAAAAGGTTTCTTCAAGATTCTTCCTGCTTCATGCAGGAAGAGGTCTCTTCTCAGAGGAACACCTGGAAACCTTGGGGACCCAGTCTCCAGCCACCTGTGGCTACACTGAATAGCATTCCAACTGCAAGGAGTTGCCACTCCCACACTTTTGTTTCCTGCTCGTCTGATAGTTCGCCCATTGCTATCTCCTTGACCAAAACACCAGATCGTGATCTCCCAGGGTCTGTCTTTGTGTCAGTCACTCAACAGAGTCTAATGTAGCAGGGCTTCATCCCCAACACCAGGGATAGTAACACTGATCATTTTTCCTAGTGTCTAACTGTGGTGGTAATGGTTGTGTTACAAATATGTAGGCAGAGACAGACAGACTAACCTTTAGTCCTTACAAGGTCTCCACAAACACCTGTAGACTGGATATGAGGCTCCTGCAGAATATTGATTTCACCAGAGGGGAACTGGACCTCTACAAAATCAATGCATGTTGGATAGACTTGTTGAAGTTTCACTGTCTTTACTGGTTTATGCTGAGACATTTCACCTTTACAGTGATATTGTTCCATTTACTCCTGAATTTCAATTTTGTCTTATTTAATGACCATCTCAAGCAGTTCCTTTTTGTATTTCTCACCTAATTCGTACTTGACCTTTTCCAGATTTCCTTCCTTACAGCAATAAGCACACTTCAAAAAGTTTAGCAATCAAAGCAAATAAGCTCCCAGGAGCTTTTCTGTGTTCCTAAACTTCGTTTCATTTACCCAAACCTATTAAAAGAAGAATCCAATACCCCAGACAGACTTTCCCTTCTTTCCCAATGGCCTCCTCCATCACAAAATTCAGGTCTGTTGGTCAAAACCCAACAAGTTACTACCTGCACCTGGTATGTAGATTTACCCCCACAGAGGTCCACAGGTGCCCTCTCTCACTCCCTCCAGTTTCACATCTCTAAGAGGAGAGTCAAAGCACAGTTTGGAAATTGACAGGGTGTTTCTGTGCTCTACAGTAAGACTTCTTTCCCAAATACATTTAATAAGTAAATGTCATGCACATACTGGACAAGTAAGTTACGACACTATAATCATTGAAGCAAAGAAAATTCAGACATCATAAAATGGTTTGGGCTGGAAGGGAATTTAAACATCACCTAGTTCCAAGCCAGGGATCATCAAATATAGTCCTTCATTTTACAACATACCTAAGTGTGGGGTATGCCCAGCCCCTGCCCTGGAGGGACGTCTGCTGAGATAAGCAGAGTGCCTAAACCTCCCAGCAGAACTCCCCTGGAAAGGCAACCACTTTCAGTTATGGTGAGAAGAAGACAAACCCAGAATCCTCTGGGAGACCCTGTGCAGATCCTTTGTAGCCCACTGGCCTTTACCCTCTGACACCCACCCCCATATCCCTATAAAGCCCCTGCCCCTGTGAGGGCAGAGAGAGAGCTCATCCCTGGCCTCCCCTTTGCTGGACTAATAAAGCTACTTTGTGTGGAACAGCTACACGGGCCTCTCGTCTCTCTCTCTGGTCTGGCTTGGAGGCTGCCCTGCAGAGCTGAGCTGGAATCACGAGCTGACAATCACTAAAGAGCTGACAGCTTCTGCACAGGCCCTCCTAGCCAGCAGCTGAGGGAAGACACCGGGCCTCGGGAAGACGATTCCTTTTGGGACCATCTCTCTGGACCGGTCACAGCTTCCTCGGTCAGAGCTACTGACCCCTCACCAGCTGTCATACTTAAGTGTTGAGACAACCAAAGTACTAGGATTCAGCAGTATGGTGTGAAAATGTAGCAAGATCCTACTATTCCTTAACTAGAGCATACTTTCTTAGCCAAATTTATTGTACCAATGTGACCTACAACATGAAACATACAGCAAGGGGCAGGAATGTACTGTGGCTTCAGAGTAGTATTGACTCGTTTGCAGTAAGTCTCTCACTATTATGAAAAATGCAAATAGCTACTGAAATAGCAATCAAAATTAAAAGGCATTTTCTTCTCAAAAATCAGGCTCAATGCATTAATTTTACAGGGTCCTTGAAGACAGGCAGTCAAACCTGCTGACAGGCTGAACAAGAAAAGATCTTTGGCCAAAAAGTGAAGAGCAAGGACTGAAAACTAGAAAAGGAACAAGGTGACTTGAGCATCAATGAGATAATCAGGCAGGGCTTCTAAAGAGTTAACGAATCTAAAGTAATATAAAAGTAATCAAACTAAGTCCAGATGAGTGCTGCACACCTCAGTGGAGCTCAACAGCTGGTGTTCCTGCCCACAGTCAGGTATTGTATAAAACTGTCCTCACATGAATAAATATGTGCAAAGGCTGTCTCTCACATGGAGAAAACACTGTCTGGGGACTGGGCAATTAACTGTGGTGGGAAGCCAAAAAATCTGAAAATACCACACTGAGAAAGCACAAACTCACAGTCTTTGAATACTGAATTCTACTCGCCTTGCTGTTTGTGCACATCTTTGGGGGTTACTGTAATCATCAGCTCATGTATAGCTGTCCCTCTGAATGACACCAGACCCTACATTGCTGCTGTGGGATGATGCCACGTTACACTGCAGTCTCAGGAGGGGAAAATGAGCGATCTGGGCTTGGGATCTGGTTCTGGCTGCATGATTTGGCACTCCTGGCCATGGAGTCAATGGTTATCAAATATTTTTGAGCAAGGGTCAGGGTTGTGACTGGATAATTCAGTCATGAATTCTTTAAGGTGTTCATAAAGTGTTCCTTCAAATGTACAGGCAGCATGTTAAAGCACAAAAAATCCATCTTCTAAAAAAAAGGATTATCAGGGCATGAGCTTCCCTGAACTGGAATCATAACCTAGTACCAAGACACAACATAAATAACTAAGGTAGTTGAAGACTCTTTAATCAAATGTAGGTTCCAGAAACTACAAAGTGTTTCCATTTCTAAACCTTCCCATGCCAACACTTTTCCTGCTGGCTCTACTCTTTGCTTATGGTTGTTGTCATTGTTGCTATTTATAACAAAACACTGTAAACCAAAATCTTTTCGCACTTGGACAAGTTGCTACAGTATGTTTTGGGATTTGAAGCTGCAGGATTGCCTCTTGATCTTAATTCTTCAGGTTGTAAAGCCACTTCCACCTGCTGCAGTGAACAGGGGCTCCCAGAGGTGTTAGAGTAAGTCAGCATAAGGGGACACAGAGAAAATTTTTAATTTTTTTTATACCTGCTGCTTCATCCAAGAGACAAGACATATGGGTATCAAATGTTCAGAACAGAGGTTACAAAATATGACTGTTCTGTGTTTCTCACCACAGATCATCCAAGACTGTTTACCTTCCACCTTAAATACGTTTGCCTAGATTATTAGAGTGAAGTCAGCTTCAAAATTTTAGAAGCCAGCAAAAATAATGTCCCAAGTATACCACATTTCACAATAACATGTCTAAAGCAAGTTACTTGCTTCTAGTAGGCTCCTACACATCTCAGCAATCTTGTCCTTTCTCCTCACCCAGTACTGCAGCCAATCAAAAGTAAAGATGCAAAAGAAAGAAAACGTCCTGGCATTTCATGTGTGGGTGGTGACTGATAAAGGCATCAAAGCTCTCTAGAGGGGTCCATGGCTCCCACAGCCAAAGCATATTTAGCAGTATTGCACAAATCTTATGACAAGGAAGGGGGCATCAAAGCAAGCACAGTCTTTCACTCCAAACAAATTCTCTTCCGAAGAAATCCATAAAAGCAGTAAACATTTTCCACACTAATAGTACAATATCAGTATACTGTTACAAACACTAATAGCAACACCTTCATGCTCTGAAGTGCTTGGTTTATCTCAGCTAAACTAGATCCACAACTTTCAGCAATTCCTGTACTTTTGGTGAAAACCTTGTCAACTCTGATAGGAGTTTGCAAAAAAACTTCTGAAGCACATGACATGAATTTACCACATTCACATTGTAATCAGCCTGAATTTATGCCGAGTGTAAGTAACCAGACATTGTGCCAGGAAAACATTCCTGAAGAACAGCACTTCAAAAAGCGTAAGGTTTTTGAACTCTCTTTTTAAAGAAAGAAATTACAGTATGACCAAGTACAAATGGCCATCAGGAAAAGAGGAACCATATGAAAGAAGACACCATGGCCTTCTCAGAAACACTTTCTCTAGATGGAGCACGGTGACGTCTGGAATGTTTGTACATGCGAGGAGAGGGCTCTGCCCCACTCACCTCTGCTGCTGCAGGAGGAGCTGTTTGATACCACTTTGGCCTTTGCACAGATCATCTTAAAAGACACCACAGGGGAAAAAGCATGAGGAGGAAGGAATAGGGAGAGGAGCTGTTAGGAACTGACTGAAATTCCTTCCCCATCTCTCTGCACAGCTCTGAGGCAGGGAGGGTAGAGAGACTGGAAAAGGAGAACTGAAGCTGAGACTAAGAAGAAAGGCAGGTCGGTGTGGGAGGGAGGGGGAGGTGTTTTCCCTTTATTTTTGATCATCCTAATCTATTTTTAATTGGCAACAATTAAGTTAATCTTGCCCAAGTCAAGGTTTCCTGTGGCAGTAATGGGCAAATGATCTCACAGTCCTTAGCTTGACCCACAACTTTTTGCATCCTATATTCTGTCCTTGTCCCTTGAGGAGACACCGGGAGAGAGCAGCTGCATGAGTGTCTGGCAGCCAACCAAAGATGACCTGCCAAGAAAACAAAAATATTATCCACTATGCCTCAAAAGCCTTACTAACTTAGAAGCAGATTTTTTCCTAAAATTATCATTTACTTGTGTCTTCCTCCACAGCGTAACTTTTAATACTCTTACACAATTTCATAGGGGAAATATGATCACAGTCATGATTCCACATTGTGGACTGGTCCAATCAAAAGCATTGAATATAAAGAGGTTGCAGAGATCATTTTTTCAGGCACTAAATACTTTCAGATCATGACTTCAGCTGTGAGATAGATTTTCAAATGGCTGACTACATTCTTCTCAGGTGAATATAAACCCTCAAAACTGAAGTGCTGGAGTGAAAACTGAACTGCAGCTTTTGCACATTTTATTCATGTCAGTTATGGTAAGTAATTTATCTTGAAAAAGTCATAAAAAAGAAATACTACATAAAGTGAACGCTATAGCTGCAGATATATACTTGTGTATAAACCCTCTGAACATGCAGTTTCAGATCATATCTAAGGAGTGCAAAAATTCAGCAGTCCTGGACACAAAGGAGTTGTTTCCCAAGAGATCTGGAGTCTGGCTCACACAGAACCTGACCTTCAGGAGAAAACTCTTCATAGTTTGAAGCATTTCAGAGGCAACAATACGAAGTACTCGGAAACACACTTAATAACAACAGATCCCTACCAGCTCCTTATCAGCTCTTCAAACCCACAAAAAATCCACAAAGCTTGTCCTCTCTCAAAAGCATGATTCAGCAACACAACCCTGAGAAGTGGTGGCTGGGTGACAGACTCAAAAAGTGACACCAACAGAACTGCAAAAACATCCTCAAAAGGGATTATGGGAGCAAACAGTAACTGAAAGACTTCAGAGAACCAGGTTTCATCCCAATCTACCCAGGAGGCACCAGCCCCAAGGACAGTAGAGCTCTCTATCAAGTACTTATTTTCAAGGAAAACACAGCATGGGAGGGGGGAGGATGGGGACCTATAAATGTCAAATGGTCAAATTTCAGACAACAGATCAAATTATGTAAGACTCTGCTGTGACTAAATAATAAACCAAGAAAAGAAAAACAATCTCAAGGTATAATATTTTTTTTCCTTCTTGACATGGGGGATCAAGGCAGAATTCCAAGTGCACCTTGCCCAGAGTTATTGCAGATGAGCAGAATTAGCTGCCACTATCATCCTTTCTTGAGTACATATTATGCATATACATGTTCATGTACTTTCCTATTTTACCTATAGAAGATATCTGCCCCTACAAGATGCTTACTATGCTTTTTATTTTCTCTAAAACCTTTCTTTTTTAGAGAAGAGGATAATATATTCATCTAGGAGAAGGAATAACATTTTTATTACAGGCAGAACCGGTGGCAAATTAGGGCTTCACACATTTACTTACTGAGTAAAGAGCCTTGGAGAACGTGCCTTCATGGGCAGCTAAACAAACAACTCTATGAACTACTGGCCCTGTAAATACAGCCCTGCTGATGGTTGTCAAATGTAGTGAATTCAAGATCATCTCAAGCACTGCTTAAAATGGGGAATTTTTAAAAACATGCCTAGTACAAGAAAATAAGATATTTTCTAAAAAGAAAGCTCCACTTACTTTATATCTACTTTCTCAATATACTGATAGCTGCCATCTCATTGAATTTCCTGCACAAAATTAATTCCAACTTTGGTGTACTGGACATACCTCAGAGAAAGAAAGAGATGGGAAAAGCTTTCATTTCATAACCAGGCAAATGAGGAAAAGCTATATTAGAAAGATGATTTAAATGATCACAGACACCATGTGAATCTATATTAATATAGTTAAAAATCTGTTTTAATTTTCCTTATTAGAATCAAAGCAATTTCTTCCAGTTTAATTCCATTTCAAATTCAAATACCTGTGAAAATTTCTTAGAGTATCTTTTTAAATGGATCATGTAACCTATATTTTCTTTTCTTCTATATTCATTCACTCCTCCTTTTCACCATTTTGTATTGTCTGATTCTCTAAGTCCTTCTTAGTAAGTAGACTACTACAGTCTAAATTTTATATTTAATAATTTTAACATGCACTATTTTAATCCTAATAGGACCTTTTCTTTCATCGTCCAGTGCATCCTCCTCTCTAATTCTGCCTTTTATATTTGCTTTTTATTTTCAATATAGCCTCTTAATCCACAGAATCACAGAATATGCTGAGTTGAACAGGACCTACAAGGATCACTGAGTCCAACTCCTGGTCCTGCACAGGTCTATCCCCAAGAGTTCTAACAGACTCCAAATTACCTTCCACTGGACATACACCTTGCTTTGTTGCCTTTATTCCAAGAGAAGGTTCCTGTTCAGCCAAGATGGCCTTTTGCCTCACCTGCCTGACTTTTGACATTTGGGAATTGCTGTTCCTGTGCCCCTAGGAGGTGATGTTTGAAAAGTGACCAGCATTGATGGACCCTAGCATCTGCAAAAACATTTTCACAGAGACGTTACTCACTAATTCCCTGAGCAGCCTGAAGTCTGCTCCCCTCATGTCCAAAGCTGAGTTTTTGCTGGCACTTTTCCTACTGTCAGCAGAGATTTTAAACTTGATTGCTTCATAGTCACTGTGGCCAAGACAGCCCCAGTCTCCACTTGGCTCACAAGATCCACTCTGTTGAGAAGCAGCAGATCAAGGAGGGCATCTTTCTGAGTTAGCTTCCTTAGGACCTGTTCCACAAAATTGTTCTCCAGGTTTTTTAGAAATCTTCTGGTCTGGGTTGTACCAGCTGTGTGATGCTCCCAGTTGATTTCTGGCAAGCTGAAGTCCCCCATAAGGACAAGGGCAGTTGACTTGGAAGTGTCCCTATCTCCTCAGAGACAAACTTCACAGTATCATTGCCCTGGCTGGGAGCTCTGTAGTAGATTCCCACAATGACATCTGCATTATTTGTTTGTCCCTTGATTCTTATCCAGAGGCTCTCAGCTGTGCCCCTGGGAGACAGCAGACTTCCCCATGGGTTGGGTCCATCCAGTCTGTGTATCAGACCCTCTGTTCCCCTTAGCAGGGAGTCTCCTACGACAACTATCCTTCTTTTCCGGTTAAGAGGAGGTTTCAATGTGGGGTACAGGTGGTGGTGGTGTAGGAGGCCCCACTATCCCAGCAGGATCTTTGCCCACCTCATCTGTGTGTGTCCTTCTAGGTCCAGAGCCTCATGCCCGTTGTAGAAGGTGCCAGTCCAACTTGTCAAATTCTGAGAAGGAGGAACCATCTTCCTGGTACACACAGGGACCTGCTTCCAACCTTCATCTTTAACAGACCCTTAGCTAACAGCCCTTTGACTGATAACCCTGCAGGGCTCTGAGTCCATCTGCTTCTCCTCTGCAACAGAGGCTCCAGACTCCCAAGAGTCTTGAGAGTGCAGCACCTCTGAAAATAATCAGTTTCTCTCTTGCTAATTCACTGGAATACTGCTCATCACGCTCCTTGCAGCTGTTTAAACCTCCCATGGTTGCTCACAGCACCACCCCCTCCTCATCTGTTTGGCTGCTGAGAGTTTCAGGGTCACGATGGAGCTGTTGGACCAGGTTCCTGAACTCAGGAAGCCCCCTGTACAGCTGGATCTTACCCCTGGTGTTTCCTTCAGTCAGGGCCACTTGAGCTCCATACATCCATCAGGATGTGTACACATATCTACTTACAGGTATGTCACCCTGCCATGAGGAGACAGGAGCAGGTGACTGAATTGGTTCCTGGTCTTTCAGTCACTTTCCCCACTGCTCATCTTCTCCTTTCTTTCTCTTCTCACGTTCTTTGTAACGTCTGTCCTCTCCAGATTTTTTTTTTTTTCTTTTTCATTTCCTCTCATTCATATTCCCCCCGGGTGAACTGCTCCAACAACCACCATCAGTCTAAACAGACAAGAGGCTCCTCGAGGAGATGGTTGTTAGGGCTGCTTTAGTCTGCACAACTGTTCAAAGCTTGGCTCTGGGTTTATAGGGTATGAGACCAGCTGTCTCAACACACAGCACAAGGACCAGGGCTACAAGGGACAGCTGTTGCATTATGCAAGGAACTGCTACTTTTTAGGAATATTAATCAAGGTCTAAGTGAGCTTAGAAAAAAGTGGGTGAAATCACTTCAAACCACCCCCCATCACAACTGAATGAGATCTGTTTTAAGAGAAGCCAAGCACACTCAGGTTCACATTCCTAGAGCACAGGGAGTCAAGGACACACATTAACCACTGAAGGTTGGTGTGGCTCGTTGCAGTCCCCTTTTTCCATGAACTGTGTTCTCCTAAGGTCTCCCTACAAAATAATCAAAGTCAAACAATGCTTTGGAAGCAGAGAAAAACAGTATTTTTCATTTCAAACAAACCAGCTGGCTGCCTGAAGGAGAGATGATAAAAACATATGATGTTATGGGGATATGAGAAGAATTTTCTTCTTGAACCTCATATTCTAAAGTAACAATTTTTCTTGGTTTCTGCTTTCCCTAAACTCTTAATCAGAATCAAAACAGCTGCACAATTTAAATGGCAATTGCTCTAATAAGTTAAAAAACAAAAAAAAAGCGCAAACAAAAACCAGCCAAACAAAAAAACCTGTGAACAAACCACTACTAATCTCTTTACTTCTCATTTATTATTAAGATAATGCTGAATTTTGTGGAATTGACATATTATATCATAAGTGTACACTTGAAATTTTTCCTATAAAAATCCTAGCACATTAGCATCCCAATTGTGGTAAGGGTTTTTTGGCTTTTTTTGAATGTCACTCAGGCTGAAATTAAATGAAGTTTGGAAAAAATATTCAAAGCCAGAAGCCTTAGAATATTCAAAGCCAGAATGCTTAGAAAAAGGAAGTAGTATTTACCTAGCAGTCACAAACCTTCCAAGCACTAACAAGCTTTCTACAACTTGACAGAAATAGTGTTGATCATTATTACAGAGCTCTTTTCATAGCAAGGAAAAATATATTATATATGTTAGAGATATGTACATTTGCAGTTAATCGATTTCTACCTTAAGAGCCCTGTAGGAAAAAGACTGGTTTCAACAGTTTGTGCTATCACACTGCATTAACATGCACAGGCAATATGATCAGAAACCTTGCCAAAGGTTTCCTGCATTCCCACTTGCACTAATTTTTGTGTTCCTTAGACAGCCTTTCTGCTTTGTTTATACGGGATGGAAAAGTGAAAGCAGAGATGAGCAGCGGGCTTGAAACCCAGATGTTCAAGGCATTGCTTCAGTAGATTGTTACACAATGCAAGAAAGTCTTGCTCAGCCTGATGGGCGAGGGACCAGGGAGCTTCAAGAGGAAAAGGAGTAAGTAAACACCCAAAGAACACAGGAACTCTGCACTTCTCAAGGCAGTAACCACTGACTGTGACAAAGGACAATGGTCGTTAACTCGGGCCACATTCAAATTCCTACTAGCAGGTAACAAGTGGCTGAAAGAGACAATCAATGTGACTGAAATGTGTATTTGCCTCTTACATGTCTATTAACTGTGCTCATACTTATATTAAATATTTATCCCTTGTCCTTCCATGCTGTTCTCTGACTTCTTTATTCCCTTCCTCCTCTCCTACAAATCATGAATGTACACAGAAACATTGTCAGTACAGAAGTAATGTCAAACCTGGGGTCTAAAGTGCACATTGAAGTTCTTCTATAATACTGTAGCATTTTAGCTGAACATCTGGAAAACTTTTCATTCTTCTTTCAGAGAAATCTTTTAAGTGCCACTGGACTAACCTGGGAATGAAGGCCCAACTCTGTAACAGCCCACTTTTATCACATGCTTTATTTAACAGTTCATTGTTCTAAAAGCTTGCAGGTAATTTGCTTGATATATTAGCAATTACCTTCTTGGGTGTAGCTGGGTATTTCTTCCTATGTAATTAAAACTGTTGAGTTAAGAAAACTAATCTAAGCCATTATAAAATAATGTAAGATCAGAACCTCTTCAACTTTGCTTTAACCTGGTTTTGTAGACTCTGAGATTTTCAATCAGATCCTAATTTCTGACTTTAGTTGAACATTATCCTTAATCTAAAGTGTCAGTAGTTAAATACATTTCACTTTTAAAAGATTTATGAACAAAGCCGCTTTCATTGCTTGGTACTTTAATAAAGATACAAGATGAAACTGCTCTAAAATGCAGCTGTAGAAAAGTAAAGGAGAAGATGATTTCAAAACATGGCAGGCATACTTCCAGGCAGAAAACTGTACAGATGAAGACTTGTATATATGGAACCAGTTCCTTTACCAATTTTCTTCCAAGCCTACCATGAAAACAAGACCTTGATTATGAAGCACTGCCTGTGCAAGAAACAATCAAGAGACTGAGAAAGAGGCTTTTTAAACCTATGCTTGTATAAATAAATCAGGACTTGCACACCTGTGAGGCCTGCCTCCATTTGTCTCACTAAGTTAATCCCTGGATTAACAAGTAATGCCTGAAAGTTGCAGCAATCAGGCAATTGCACGTGAGGCACACAACACAATTAGACACTTATTGCATCCCCTGTAACCACTGACCCCCGCAGAAGATGCTTTGAATTTTTGTTTTAAGTGGACAAAGATGAAGGAATCCAAAGTGCAATTTGAAAGTTCACCCTGAAAATCCCTCTCCAGCCCACGGAAGCAGAGCCAGCTCTCTTCTGTCTCTTCTCCTGCACCCTGCTTTATTCCCCAGAAGCCCAACTTCAGGACATAAACCATCAGATTTATTGTGGCACAGTTCTTGTGTTGGTGATCTACTAAATAAATGCACAACACATAAATGCATGGCAATAAAAAGTTTTCTCATCAATTCCATAAAACCAGTAAATTTATTAATCTGTTGCAAGGATTCCATCATTTAAGTCTAGTTGCATTAGATAGCTCTTGTTTCCATGAGTAGTTGACAAAGGAGCTTTCTATGTCATGCTGATATATAAAAGCTGATTTTCAACAACAATATTAAATGTTAAAAACAATAGCAACTATATTGCCCTACATTTAAGGTCAAATTTGCATTCTCCTGTAACAAGACAGGAAAAATAATATTGAAGCCTCGATTATGACCCAGTGTTCACAGAGCTGAGACAAGGTTCAGCCCCAGCAGCGTCAGTGGGTCTCTGCTAGTTTGTATAAGCAAAGATTTGTCCAACTTAGGCACACATGCACACACAAAAACAATCTTAGAGGCCAAATGTGGCCCCATTTAATATTTCCTGTGTTTGCTGCTCTGCAATTTCACTTTCCATTTGCTTAAAGAATTAAGTCGTTCCAACCATACAAAGAAATGCTTATTTCTTGATATTTACTGCTAGCAGGTATTTTGGCATAGTCAAATATCACTGCTGTTGATTTAGATCAAGCAAGGAAAAATCCTCATGGAAGGAACAACCCCCTCCAACAAGCAGCAGAAATCTAGTTGGCAAAACTAACAGTTGTGGATTATGCATGGTGTTCCCATCCTGGGATTCACATTGCAATGTAAAGAGTGGGGTTACAGTGCTGTAGTAATTTTTGCATACTTTTTCCACAATAAATGTGTTACCATGGATAAGGGACAGACAAAGCTCTTCTAAATTTAAACAACTTAAAATGTCCTAAACTAGACCTTATCTGACCAAAGTTTCTCAATAATCATGGTTATCCTAAGGTATCTTCTCACACACACAGCCACTCAGGGGCACTTTGAGGAGCTACTCCCACTTTAAAAAAAACTGTCTAAACTCAAAATCCACTATGTAAATGTGACAACCAGTCTGGAAAACCTTTGACGGGATAGGCCCATGAATTTTGATTTTTTTATTCTTCCTTATATATTCCAGATATTTTGGACATTCCCAACATTTTGTAGGCCAATACATCCATCCACTAACCAGAATTATTCTTTGTAGTTGATCTAAGGAGGCTTCTAGTCCCGAAACAACTGAGAAAACAGAGACTGATGCAAACAAAGATGATGTAGTTTAAATTATTCTTTTCCTGTGCTTCTTAGGTACAAAATTGGTAACCCTGACAAGGGGTTTGGAACCAAAATTTGCATATGATTCTAGTCCAAAGTGTATCCAAAGACATTCATTTGGATACAAAACTAACAATTGACATGTAAACTGAAGTGGAAAGATCAGCAAAATTTGTTTACAATTTGAGAACTAACTCAGCTCTTACCTTAGATAACATTCGAAGATAACAGACTGAGTTCTGATTATGTCTTCTACACCCCAATTTCATGGTTACCAAACTGACCCTGGATTAAAGAATTGTTCATAGTAGTTGTAATTATAATTCTTGTTTATATATATACTATTGTTAGACGTATGCTGCTGTTAGACACATGTTATTACTAGATGTTTAGAATATTTAGAATAGAGTCTCCACAAGGTAGAGAGGCCTTGTCAAGCCTCTAAAGGGAGGAATGATGCCTTAGGTTTTAACTTCCATATTTTTCAAACCCTGTACTGCCTAGTGTGTAACTCTGAAGTTCCCTGTAGCCTGTTAACTCCTGCTCTCTCGTGCTAGGTAGACATAGCAAAGCCTCTCCAGGCCTGCTCTCCAGGGACACTCAGACCGTCCTAGGCCCAAAAGTATAAACCAAAAGCCTCTAAAGGGGGGGCAAGCTTGGGGAAATGACATCATTAACTGAAGCTTTAATTGGAGAATTAACCCTGATATGCAAATGAACCAAACCTATACAAGTGTGAAGAACTCGTGACCTATCGTCCATCTTGGGTCCATTTTGAGAGTAGCCTCTGGCTCCCCAGGGTGTACCTTTGAAGGCCTTTCAAATAAATACCTATCTTTATTCCCTTATTCTTGTCTAGTCTCTGGTTTTAGGTGGCCTCTCAAGGCATCAACATAAGCAAATTCCTTAATATATTTGGAAAGGTATGAGAGTTTTATGTGGTAATATTGTCATTATTTTTAGTACCTAAAGATCTCAAATTTTGTCTCCCATGAAAAGATAATTTTCTAAAGACGAAGCAGGCACATAGCAGTGACATCACAGCATCCTGTGGCTGGAGTTTCCCCTCTCCAGTACCTTTTACATGAAGAAGAATCTTTTGTAGCTTTAAATCTCTGACCACTTAATGTCTTCTAGTTCTTACACTGGAAGAGGCACAAGCAACCACATTCCATCCTGTCCTTGGCAACCCTGATTTTTATAAACTTCTGGGACTTCTGCCTCAGTTCTCTCTTGTCCAAGCAACACTCCCAGCCTACTGGATCAATCCTTGTTCAAAAACAATTCCCTAACTGATCATCCCAACTGCGCCTTGCAGAAACTCCTTAAAATCAGCTCACCAATATACTGGATCTGGAACTGCCTTTAAATATCCCCCACCAGCTGATTCTTCCCTTCCTTCCTAACCTATTTCCCTGCAGTGCTCAAAAGGGGACCAAAGGAAGACAAATATATTGCCAATATTCTACAACAGTTTGACAGAGCAATTTTCAGCTCTCTATAGCTTCTAGATAACACTACACACTATCAGCTTTCTGAAAACCTAATCACTTTTCAATTACCAAAAAAAAAAAAAAAAAAAAAAAAAAAAAAAAGAGAGAGACAGAGAATGAGAGAGAGCAATTAAGGTTGAAGCCAACCAGCCTAAATTGCTCAATTTCACCAACTCCTAAGGGGAAAAAAAGTGGGTTTGTGCACGTTTTGACAACCCAGCTCTCCGATTTGCAATATTTGCATTCCTGGAGTCGGCCAATTCAGAGCAGTACTCAATTTTCACTAAGTGTTTTAAGAAAGTAAGGATCCACATTTTTTTAACTCTGAAAGCTGCTTTGGGACATGCAGCCTTCCTATAAACAACCACTTTCACTTCTCCCTGGGTATTCAAAACAGGTTTCTATGGTGCTTGCTTCACAGAAAGGAAGAAAGCAAAGACTGCTTGAAGAAACCTATCTTTTCTAAAATGCTTGTTTTCAAATTCACATTATGGTCAATTATGCATTACTTCAACCTCCTCTCATACTAACCTAAAGTCCCATGAACAATGTTGCATATTCTTAAGGTGCAGCAAAGGATTGTATTAGCTAAAGCTGACAGCAACATCCAGCACAGACATCTTCATTGATTTGTACACGGCCCACTTCCTTTGCATTTTAGTACACTGGCTTACTTACCAGACTGGGGGTTTTTAGTGCCTTATTTTGTCTGCTGTTATTTGGAGTTTGCTTATTTGTTGGGAGGGGAGGTTAAAAACATAGTAAAAGCTTCAAATCATCAAATCTTTAGCTATGTGTACTCCATCTCAGATTTTTGCCAATTAGATATTGCTGGGCTTTCCATGTTGAAATAAAATTCTATTAATGTTCTTTCAGACCTACCTATCACTCTATTTTTGAAACTAGCTTTATTTCTTTGTTTACTTCCAACACATTACTGAATTCCAATGAAAATCCCTAGGGCATTTCACATTTACTCAAAGTCAGTTCTCCTGAAGGCAAAATGCACTCTTGTGCTGCTCCTCAAAAATGTGCTCGCATGACACTGCTGAATATAATGACATCTGAAGCTGAAAACCCCAGACAGCCACAGCTTCAGCACTGTCTGTCACAGTGGGCTCATTTACTGAGGGTAGGGCAAAAATAGATCATGTCACGCCAACACATTGCATATGAAAGACACCTCCACGCTTAAAAAAAGCAGCCCTTCCAAAATTTTACACCACCCTCATTAAATTAAAATCTCCAAGCAGCTCGAAGCCTTTCTTGCAAGCCTTATCCATAAGCCAATTTCCTGATCTCTTCTGAACCTGCTCCAGAGCATTGTGGAAAGCACCACTGAGTACCTGCAGTTATTGTCTCCACCACGACTTTGCTGCATCAGCCAAAATATTTTAAATGCTTCTTGGTCACCTAATATCTCCTTTGTCTAAGCATATTACCCTCCCCCTGCAGGAGACAGAATAGTCATTTAATAAATTCTGAACCTTGCTGCTTTCAGATATGTCTGTTTGCAGTTTATTTCCTGCGGATTTTTTTTCTTCCCCCCAAAGGCCTCGGAAT